>NC_059369.1:19420000-19753750 GCF_019703515.2 Myxocyprinus asiaticus | reverse complement strand
GCAGTGGCCTCAAACAAAATGCAATTTTGTAACAGACTAGAATAAACGGATATAGTATGTACAGCACTGCTACTGACAGTGATCTAATGTTATTTTAAAATTTAAACATCAACACTTAAAAGACTATCACATGATTATATAAATTTCTTACATTTTCTGGCAATAAGCACCGCATTTTCTGGTCCCAAAAGAGTCCCTTCTACAATGTAAGTTAATAGGAAAAAAACATAAGTCTTATTTCTTAGAAAAGTAATTTTAGAGATACTTTGAATCTTTCAGCATCTTTCACTGTTCTCTCTCAAAGGCAGTGCAGGGCACAGGTTTGGCCTTCATCGCCTTCACTGAAGCTATGACCCATTTCCCTGCCTCACCTTTTTGGTCCGTCATGTTCTTCCTCATGTTGGTCAACCTGGGGCTAGGCAGCATGTTCGGTACTATCCAAGGCATCCTTACGCCTATCGTCGACACCTTCAAAGTGCGCAAGGAATACCTCACAGGTAAGCAAAAGCCAAATACCCATCACTCTTCAAAAATTATGGGATTTAATTAGATCGTTTTTTGGTTGTCCATATTTCAGAAAATCAAAAGAATAGAAAAAGGGAAGGAACCGTTGAACTTAAGCAAATTAACACTGCCACAAACAATATAAAAATAAAAATACAAAAAACACAGCATCCTTAAGTTACAGAGATAGTCCCACTAGTACAACTTCTAAAACAAGGGCAAAAGTTAACAAATGTGTTGTCGTGGGATTCTTGATCTTTTATACCAGTCCAGATCTTTAAAGGGGAGGTTCACCCAAAAATGAAAAGTATCTCATCATTTACTGACTCTTATGCCATCACAGGTGTGTATGACTTTCTTTCATCTGCTGAGCACTAATGAGGATTTTTAGAAGAATTTCTCAGCTCTTTTGGTTCATACAATGCAAGTGAATGATAAACGTAATCCAGAAGACTCTACTTGTTAAATCAATATCTTCAAAAGCGATATGATAGGTGTGAGTGAGAAACAGATCACTTTCACGTTCTTCTTCTTGTGTTTTTGGTGATTCACATTCTTCATGCATATCGCCCCCTACTGGCCAGGGAGAAGAATTTCAAGCAAAAAAAGATCTTAAATATTGATCTGTTTCTCACCAAATGCTATTATATCACTTCTGACGATATGAATTAAAACACTGGAGTCGTATGGATTACTTTTATGATGCCTTTATGTGCTTTTTGGAGCATCAGAATTTTGGCACCCATTCACTTGGATTGTTTGGACCTACAGAGCTGAAATTTTCAACTAAAAATCATAATTTGTGTTCTGCAGAAGAGAGAAAGTCATACCCATTTGGGGAGGCATGAGGGTGAGTGAATGATGAGAAAATTTTCATTTATGAGTGAACTATCCCTTTAATCACTAGGATAACTACACGGACAAGTTCTTCATAACTCAGAGCGTGCTGCAATTATAACATTTTGATGTGCAGTTTATATGTTATTTAGTTTAAATATGCACACCCATTCTTTCTCTGCTGTTTTTACAGTTGGATGCTGTGTACTTGCCTTCAGTATTGGTTTACTGTTTGTCCAGCGATCTGGGAACTACTTTGTGGCCATGTTTGACGACTATTCTGCCACTCTGCCTCTCCTCATCGTGGTTCTTCTGGAAAATATTGCTGTGGCCTGGGTCTATGGCACTGAGAAGTATGATATAAACTGCAGATCAAAGGTTTTATAGGGACTCAGCTTGAGTGTTATATTAGAGAGCTTACAGCGCCCTCTGGTGGCTTGAGTTTGATCTTGCATCTATGGCTGTTTTCAACAGGCAGTTATACAGGTGCATCTCAATAAATTAGAATGTCGTGTAAAAGTTCATTTATTTCAGTAATTCAACTCAAATTGTGAAACTTGTGTATTAAATAAATTCAATGCACACAGACTGAAGTAGTTTATGTCTTTGGTTCTTTTAATTGTGATGATTTTGGCTCACATTTAACAAAAACCCACCAATTCACTATCTCAAAAAATTAGAATACATCATAAGACCAATAAAAAAAACATTTTTAGTGAATTGTTGGCCTTCTGGAAAGTATGTTCATTTACTGTATATGTACTCAATACTTGGTAGGGGCTCCTTTTGCTGTAATTACTGCCTCAATTCGGCGTGGCATGGAGGTGATCAGTTTGTGGCACTGCTGAGGTGGTATGGAAGCCCAGGTTTCTTTGACAGTGGCCTTCAGCTCATCTGCATTTTTTGGTCTCTTGTTTCTCATTTTCCTCTTGACAATACCCCATAGATTCTCTATGGGGTTCAGGTCTGGTGAGTTTGCTGGCCAGTCAAGCACACCAACAC
The DNA here is from genome assembly GCF_019703515.2 of Myxocyprinus asiaticus. Taxonomy (NCBI): domain Eukaryota; kingdom Metazoa; phylum Chordata; class Actinopteri; order Cypriniformes; family Catostomidae; genus Myxocyprinus; species Myxocyprinus asiaticus. The sequence continues at coordinate 19,751,407 of NC_059369.1, read as the reverse complement.
CATGGTCATTTAACCAACTTTTGGTGCTTTTGGCAGTGTGGGCAGGTGCCAAATCCTGCTGGAAAATGAAATCAGCATCTTTAAAAAGCTGGTCAGCAGAAGGAAGCATGAAGTGCTCCAAAATTTCTTGGTAAACGGGTGCAGTGACTTTGGTTTTCAAAAAACACAATGGACCAACACCAGCAGATGACATTGCACCCCAAATCATCACAGACTGTGGAAACTTAACACTGGACTTCAAGCAACTTGGGTTATGAGCTTCTCCACCCTTCCTCCAGACTCTAGGACCTTGGTTTCCAAATGAAATACAAAACTTGCTCTCATCTGAAAAGAGGACTTTGGACCACTGGGCAATAGTCCAGTTCTTCTCCTTAGCCCAGGTAAGACGCCTCTGACGTTGTCTGTGGTTCAGGAGTGGCTTAACAAGAGGAATACGACAACTGTAGCCAAATTTCTTGACACGTCTGTGTGTGGTGGCTCTTGATGCCTTGACCCCAGCCTCAGTCCATTCCTTGTGAAGTTCACCCAAATTCTTGAATCGATTTTGCTTGACAATCCTCATAAGGCTGCGGTTCTCTCGGTTGGTTGTGCATCTTTTTCTTCCACACTTTTTCCTTCCACTCAACTTTCTGTTAACATGCTTGGATACAGCCAGCTTCTTTGGCAATGAATGTTTGTGGCTTACCCTCCTTGTGAAGGGTGTCAATGATTGTCTTCTGGACAACTGTCAGATCAGCTGTCTTCCCCATGATTGTGTAGCCTAGTGAACCAAACTGAGAGACCATTTTGAAGGCTCAGGAAACCTTTGCAGGTGTTTTGAGTTGATTAGCTGATTGGCATGTCACCATATTCTAATTTTTTGAGATAGTGAATTGGTGGGTTTTTGTTAAATGTGAGCCAAAATCATCACAATTAAAAGAACCAAAGACTTAAACTACTTCAGTCTGTGTGCATTGAATTTATTTAATACACGAGTTTCACAATTTGAGTTGAATTACTGAAATAAATGAACTTTTCCACGACATTCTAATTTATTGAGATGCACCTGTAGTAACCCAATACTTCTCTTTGACACATAAGGCATAGGTGACTAAGAACACTTTGGAACAGATGTCAGGTTGTCTTTCAAATGTCAAGCAGTGTCTTTGTTACCATCACTAAATAGCATATCATTTAAAATTCTATTTAGTTACAGTTATGTTAATAAGCACTACTATTCAACAAATTGACTGCAATGATTGAACATTGTTCAAAGCCCATTTGTGGACATATGTTGTAAAGTAGTCCATAAGTTGTAAGCAAACTCTGATCTAATTTGGCCTGATGAGAAGCTGAGTGGTTCTCCGTCTATGGTCATTCAGGTTCTTTGAGGATTTAAAGGACATGCTGGGTTTCACTCCATACCGCTTCTATTACTACATGTGGAAGTTTGTGACACCAGTGCTGCTTCTGGGCCTTCTGGTCGCAAGTATCATTCAGCTGGGACTGTCGCCACCTAGCTACAGTGCTTGGAACCAGCAACTGGTAGGTACTCTTGATTGAAAAATGTGGAAAAGAGGGCTGAGTTCGGAATGGCATGCTACCCATGCTACTCTTACTGCTTCTGCCATGTTTGTCTATGGCAGAAATAGTAGGGGTAGTATGCCATTTCAAACTCGGCCGAGGTCTTTAATCATCAATAGCTAAATCATAACAATGAATTCAAAGTGTTAAAATTTGAGGTGTTTTTACAAAAAATGGGTTTCGTTTTCAGGATTTTGAATCTTGTAACACAGAGACTCTTTATTTTTGTATGCAATTTTAGCTCCAGTTTTATATCTATTTTGTTTCTTGCAAACTTTATAATGTTCAAGAAATGTAGCATTAAAGTTTTAAAATCTCCCCACTCACAAAAAAAATAGCTCTGATGCAGCATTTCATTTTCACAGAACCATGTTTAAAACCTTAGGGCCTGTTAAATGTTAAAAACTCAGTCTTAGGGCCTTGTGATGCACAGTTTAGGCCCTTTCCCACCTACAGTCCTAGTCCTTTTTCCTTGGTAACTTTCTAGATGAGAACTCTTAGGAGGAACGGAACACCCGTGAAGACTTTTCCCCTGTTGCATTCGCAAAGTAACTACTGTAGTGACGTCATCTAGTATCGACCATTTTTATTCGGACATTATTTGCATGAGCATTTCAATAGCAACAACAACAAAATCAACAACACCGACAGAGGACGCCAGGATCAGAGCTACACTTTTGTTTGTTTAGGGCTGTTTTATACAAACTTTGGCTTATCAGTTAATGGTTTAAACAACAGTGTTTTTGGATGAATGGAACTCTTTAAACAGTTTAAAAAGTACCTTATTTCATCCTACCTTCATCTATCCTTATACAGCCTCCGAAGGCAGCATTTTCCAGTTTTCGGACATAGCCTGTGACTTCAGGTTACACTTTAAACTGGGCTTGCGAGGCATGCGTGTGGTGCTCTGTGCAGCAGCCGGAGATGATGAGACGAGGCGGAGAAAGCACTGTTTAACAGTGCAGCATATTGAAAATGCACTATAAACCTATTTATCAACACTATCATTTACAATAAAGGCTTTAATGACTCAACATAAATTACTGCACTAAATTAGTCATTTATTGACTTAAAAAGGCGTCTTGATGCAAGTTAACCAAGCAGTAACAGGCACGCAATACTTCCCTCATGTAAACTAGATTTAATGATGGTTTAGTGTATAATAAAGTTAAATTACCCACTCTCGATAAGCATCTGATTATTTATATCCGTCATCTCAGGAAAAAGTCGATGTTGTAATCCAGAAATCACTTTTTCTTTATAGTCGCACAGTACAGATGCGATGAAAACTCAAAGCGTGTCTCCCGATGAAGTCACACACAAATACACACTTACTGTATGTGAAACGGGTGATTCTTTGAATACTTTGTTTGTTAGTTATTTCTGTTCAGAGAATTACAAAATTGGCGCAATCCTCTCAGTAGCAGGCTTGCAGCTAATTGTTTACTATGGTGGGTATGAAGCTTCTCTCATTAATCAATGCAGGTTTTTGACCAATCACAGGATGCAGCACCTCCCACAGTCCCACAGTTCCTATACACTCCAAAAGTATTTACCCCGGAGTAGGAGCTAAAAATGTCCTCTAAAACGGCTTCGAGGAACAATAGTTCCTTAGTTGCGAAAGTGACAAAAAGCACTAGTCCTGGGGAAAAGTACCTAAAACAGGCTTCAGTCCCGCCATGGGAAAGGCCCTTTTTACCACAGGATTAAGGTGGAATTATTCTTTTGCCAGAATAATCCATGTGCTGTGTCTGTTCTCAGGCTCAAGAACAATCTCTCAACTACCCGCCCTGGGGCCTAGCAGTCTGCATCTCGCTGGTAGCCATAGCCATTCTCCCTGTGCCTGTGGTCTTCATTCTGCGCTGTCTGAACATAATCGACAAGAATGCAGGCAGTCTGTCCACAATCTCCTATAAGAAGGGTCACATTATCAAAGAGACCACTTGTAGGACCAGAGAAGAGGATGAAAATGATGATGCCAGTCTTCTCCAGGCAAAGACACCAATTGAAGCTCCTTCGCCCATGCCGGCTAACTACCGCAAGCAGAACGGCCCTCCATTGGGCAAAGACATCACGCTCAATGGTAGCTGTGGCACTGGATATGTAATGCCGAATATTGCAGACATTCCAGATATGCCTGAATCTGATTTGTGAGGACCTATCCACTTTCATGTGTACTGTGAGGACCAGTTTCATTTCATGTGTACTGTAAGGAACAAAATCCCTATGTTATATTTCATCATTTCTTCCCCTCTGCTATTAGCCATACTGGGCAAATTCCTTTGAAGGGCACTGCGGAAAGGAGGCACTACTCGTTGGGTCACTCCACATAAAAGTGAGCAGCTGTGTGAAGGGCCCTTCCAAAAGACCGTTAGCGAAGTGTACATGCAATGGTCACTTCAAGGTGATTCTGGGTGACGAGTCCTTGCCATTCATTTAAAAAGTTTAGGGTTGGGGTTAAGGCTAGTAAAAATAGGTCATTTTATGTAAGATGTTACTTGGGATTTTGTGGGAGTTTTCAAACCTGGCTCGTCTGGAGCATTTGTATCGGAACATGGTGCATTTTCTCCGTTAGTTTGGTTTATTTAGGCATGTATGAACACTGCAATCGCACTCGGATCCACAAACCCGGACCGATTGCAAATTAACCCTGAAGCGGTTTGCTTGTGGTAAGAACGCAATCCGAACCCAACAAACCAACAAATCAAACAATATCCCTATATAAACTATGAACATACCTGATGGATCTTAGGAGACGACATCTTTAGATCAGCATGTCACTGTAATTCATCATCAAAACGTGGATTTAGCCTTTTGGCGATTATATTAGATATAATTGCAAGTTTAAAATATGAGATGCTTTATAATTAAGGTAATATGGTAATTTTAGTACGATCGGTTCTCTCTTCTGGATAGTGGGCAGCAGAACACAAGTAGGACGGCGTTAGCAACTTTTTGACAGATAAAAAAAAATTTTTACGTGGCTTTCTGCTGTGTGTGTGTGTGTAAATGTTTATACTACACTGTGGGGACCAAATGTCTCCAAAGGATAGTAAAACCTGAGATCACCTACCTTGTGGGGCCCAGCCAGCGGTCCCCACAAGGGAAATTACTTATTAAACATACTAAACGATGTTTTATTGAAAATGTAAAAAATAGAAAAAGGTTTTTGTGAGGGTTAGGTTTAGGGGTAGGGGATAGAAATGATCGTTAGATCTGTAAAAAATCCATAAAATGCATGGAAGTCTATGGAGAGTTCCCACAATGATATAAAAACAAGTTTGTGTGTGTGTGTGTGTAAGGGAGACAGGGAGAGCTCTGTTACTGCGAGAAAAGGCACTTTAATGCAAATAATGCAAAAGCAACTAATGAAGGATAAAAATAAACATTACATAAATTTTACAACTCATATCCATCCGAGTGAAGGAAAATGTTTATTTGCCGTTCAACCTCTGGCTGGAACGCGCATTCTGTACCGTGCGGTGACATTTTGCATAACTGTGACATTAACAATACTTTAAAAATTTGTAATGGTTGACACATTTTTACAGGTATATAATTTTAACCCAAGAACAGCACAGAAACATTGTGACCAGTGAGGGGATAGCATGTTCACTGACTGTTATTAACACACTTTTGATCCGTTTTGAAATATTGCCTTGTGAAAGCGAACCAAACCAAGGAGAAAATGCAACATTGCTTCAATTTTAGCTTCTGTTTTAGAACAAATCAAACATGCTACAGGTCTGAAAATGCCCTGAAACCCTCAGTCGCCCTTCCAGAAGACAATTAGTGAAGTGTACATACAGTACAATGGTCACTTCAGGGTGTACCTCACGTAGTAATCACAAGTAATTTTTAAAAGGTTAGGGTAAGGATTAGGGTTGGGGTAAGCTTTATTAAAAATAGGTCATTTATTTAAGATATTACCTGGGATATTAAAACCCTCATTTGGTCTCATGTACCCAGGGACCATCAATGGAAAATATTCCTTACATATTTATATATTTTCATGTTTTCTTATTTTCTTAAATGTTTAATGCTATGCTATCAGGGTAACATTTAAATTCAAAATAAAGTGAAATGAGCAGGGCATAGTGATGCTCAATTTAAAATGGAATTTGCCCATCTGCTGCATCCAGCAGTGTCCCACCAATCAACATGTCATTCATCTCTTTTACCAGTCGTAATCAGTCTCCCTCTCTCATCTGTCCAATAACCTCACTCCCGCCCATATTTAACCTTCAGTTTGAACAGCCATCTTCACAATTCTCTTTCTCCTACACTGGTCCAGATAAAGGTCTAAATATTTCAAATTGTATTATATGTCTGTAGCAAGCATTGATTCACCCCTGATCCCCATACCACCCCGAACCCATTGCCCCAACTGTTGCACGCACTTACGCGCCTCTGTTCATCTGTAGGGGCCTGTAGACCCCTGATTTATGCTCTACTGTAGAATGGCTTGGCCTATTTGTACAAAAAGATTATGTTGCAAGTCAGGGCATTTACTGTCCACCCAAAACGAGATTAGAAGTAGTTTAGCAGCTTTGGAAATGTCTAGAATGTATGCGTAAAATGTGAAAAACATGCAGTACTTTTTTTTTTATGTAATCATTGTGCATCAGTGTTTGGACTGCATTTAAAACAACCCTAACTCCTCATTCTACAACTGTGTGCCTAACTAATTCTAAAATGTTAATAGAATACAAGGTGAATGTTGTGCATTTAAGGTATTCTGTAAATATATGAATAAATTATCAGAATATAGTTTGGATAACAGATCATGTTGATTTTGGTAAGAAGTGCTTAATCCAGAACGCTGACTTGTTTTGTTTGTATGTTTGCTGATGTGCTATCAATGTAAAGTGCTGTACTGTATACTCTGCCCACTTCCTGTAAATATTTTTTCATAAATTTGCTCAACGCGGTGTTTACTTTCTCAGTATTGAGATTAAAAGAAAGGATTCAAACACAGTTTTGCTTTGTTACTACCTTGAACTAAAATGGCCTAGAAGTGAAAATAGGCTACATGTAAGCTACACGTTAAACAATTTAAATGCACTTCACTGAGGCAACCACCCTCCACTTTGCGTCAGGTGGTTCTTCGCCTCCTCGTCGTGCATTAAAATTGTTTAAGGTACACCTAGCCATAGATTATCCTGCTTATACCCTGGTTACTTAATTGATTTTTACAGCGCAAAGTTTGACTGGAAGGAAAAAAATAACAGTTAACTTTATCTACAGGTCGTTAGAATAATTGGAAAAATTAACATGAGTGTTTTGGAAACCAAACACTCTTTAAAAACCGTGAATTTAAAAACTCAATCCAGAAATAATAGTAGCAACATAATGTAGAAGAATTGGCACTCCTCAGAACATGTAATATTTAATTAATATTCTTTGTTATTTTTATATTGAGGAAAAACCAGCATTGCTAATGTGACAGTTGTAAAAGTGGCATTTGTACATGATGAGGGGAAAACCATCCAAACGCTAAACCTGCATACTTTGATCTCTGAAGCATCCATATGGTATCCATTAAGGCTCAACGTTTGATTGAATTAAGAATGAAATCACGATGTGGCCTTGCATGATTACTACACCACAAAAGGCGGTTATGAAACAGTCTCCATTTAGAGCTTCAGTAAGTGACGTGTGATCGCAGGGTGCTCTCTAGTGCACATATTGAGCAGGGCAGCAATGTTAGAAGTTTTATCATATTACAGTTCAAATTGACTTGCCGGACAATGAACGACGCATTTAATAGGTCCAGGTTACCTTCTCTCCCCCTCTGTGCAAAACAGCTGAATGTCAAACCATACTTTCAAGCGCTTTGGGTGAGTAAAACGGGGCTGATGAACAGTTGTCTTTTCCATGTTTCCTGTAGCGCTTCACAGTTGATTTAAAGACAGCACTGCATGACTTGCTGTTTTCTTTTTTTTTTTGTGATGTGATGGATAATCCCAGCTCTGAGACTATTTTCACATCCAGTAGTCTTTTGAACAGAGGCATAAAACTCTCACAATGTCTCATTACGGAGGACAGCAGAGTAACCGCATTAATATAGAACGGTGATTAAAATTACATTTATATTTGGCAGATGCTTTTATCCAAAGCGACTTACAGTGCACTTATTACAGGGACAATCCCCCTGGAGCAACCTGGAGTTAAGTGCCTTGCTCAAGGACACAATGGTGGTGGCTGTGGGGATCGAATTTACCTGTGTATTAAATGAATTAACGCACGCATTCCATCCAATAAGAAGAGTATTCGAACAGACGATGGTATAATCAAAATATACTCAACCAACTAACTTCTTTATTATAACTACTGTCCATATCTTAGAATAATAGTAAAATCTTCAACATTATGAAATACAGGAATTAAGTATTGACCAAAAATGTTAAAACAAATCAAAACTTTTTAGCTTCTACAAAGTAGCCACCCTTTGCCTAGATTTCAGCTCTGAAAACTCATGAACACATAATTTTTTAAATATATACACAGATTCACATTTGTACACAAAATAAAGAATTTTCATTTTTGGATGAACTATCCCTTAAAGCATAAGCCTTTTTAGAGCAAATATTTTGCCAAGTGCCCAAACTTTTGACTGGTAGTATTATTTACCCTTAAATCTTGAGCCCTTATTAGCATAAAAAGAAGATTTGTAGGGAATAGCCTTACTTCACTTAAAATAGACATCATAAGACACATACTGTACAATAAGAGACTAATACAGGTGGTTTTAAAACATCTTTATTTGTCCACTGTGATTTGTTCAATTATTGGAGGTCATTTTCAACAGTAAAACATTTAAAAATTGGTAGTGTCTGAAATCAAATGACATGTCAACAACACAATCATAAAAGAAAATGTTAAAACCTGGTGTTACAATCACAGATATTGAGATTAGCCTCCACTAAAATACAAATCAGTGTAACTTGTCATCTTTAGACTTTTCCCTGAATCATTTCATATCCACATACCACTTTATAAAACAAAAACATTTGAAAGCTAAAAGCAGTGCAAACAACACAATCATACCGCTACTCTGCCATTTAAGCAGATATGATACTGATAATGTTCCTAGATTTCTTATTACTCTCATGACACATCCCTTCAGTGTTAAGGGCAACAGATGGGCTTATACGGACTTAGCAAAGCCCACTCGGTTATTTTCACGATCAAACACAGTGTAGTACTGCCCAATGAACACATCACCCAGAATCCAGAGGGGTCCAGCAGGGGGTGGTATATCAAGGCCCATGAATCCACTCAGACAAATATCCTTTCCACCCTGGCTTTCCTGTGAGGTGCACACACATACACAATTACATTGCAATCTAGTTGGGGACCAAATACCTCTATGTGTTTATTTAAAGCTAATTATAATTACTATAGACTAACCCTAACCCTTCTCCTAAAAGAAAACTTTTTGTATGTTTATTCTGTCCCAGTTTTTTTACCCAAACAACAGCCAAGTACATACATGCAAAACACAAAGAAAGAGGATCTAATCTTTCGAAAGTCTTTGTGATAAGCAAGAATCGCTTTCATGTTTGTTTGTTTTTTGCAGACGGGATTAGAAGCCACATGTGGTTTAAAAGAAATACAACTCCAGGCAGATAATTATGTTCTGGTGACTAATACTGTATGACCTTATCACAAACAGCACACTGATTACACAACTCTGACAATGCAAAGCACCACATCAAAACAACAGCACTGATCAGTGACAAAAAGGACAGAGAATGTACATACCTTCAGAATGTATTGCTCTCCAGTCAGTGAGTAAGTCTTTCCACCGAGAACAAATGAGACGGTGGGGAGTGTGGGCACTTTCTTACAGTCAACCATGTACTATTGAGAGAATAGATGTAATTAGAGATCACTGTCAAAATATTATAAAACGTATTCCGATAATTAAAATGCATTATTTGCAGAGGAGTCAAGCATTGATAAGACAATACAAAAGCGGCTTTAGAATCCAATGTATTGTTTATTTGCATATTATTGAACATAAGCCAATCATTGGCATACAGTTCGCGGCAATCCATTTTGCAAGTGAATTTGTCAATCAGTCCGAGATTTATTATGAGGGCTTGTCTAAGGACCCGTCAATGTACACATGCGTCAGACGGATGCTTTTGGAGCATCTCACCTTTGGTTGTCACGTCATAAGCATAACATTTTTAGGTCGCTGTGTCAACACGTCTTGAGATCCCTTAGTTCAGAATTGCACTCTATCAAGCTGAATTTGAACACAAGAACATATCCTTGTGTTGTGCTGTCTGCTGAAGGGTTGGTTTGTTCTCTGTATAAGCTGCACGTTGCCTATACAGCTGAAGTTTCGCTTACTGCCCCCTGGAGAAAACAGGTGGTACTTCAAGCTTGAATTTGCTTGAATCTTCCTTATTACAGTCCGGGACATAACGTGCTATTTTTTTATCAAATTAAATCACACTGAATTAACATGTTAAATCAACAGCTCTAATAAATATTTAACATTGAAGTACCTCTCCCTGGATCAGAGGGATGGCTCCAATAGCCTTCTGCAGGGCTTTGACCTCAGCGGATGGACCAGTGATCAGAGACGTTCCAGTGTCAACAATGGCTTCACATCCTCCCTTACACAGAGTCAGCTCGCTGCCGATGTTCATGCTACACACACACAGAAAGCATTGTTAACAACCAAGCTTACTGTTTACAGGATTCTTCCGCTTTGCTAGTTCATTAGTACCTCTTACATAACAGACCAGGATCTAATTATAAATGCATGATATTTTTCATAATCATTACATACATTTGCATACTCAAGTTTGCAAGGCAAATATTGTATGTCTATATACTGTGAAAACAAAAACATCAGTACTGACTTATTATGAAACAAATGAACAGGTTTGCTCTTCCCAAATAGGCTTGAACCATCAAAGATTGGTGCTAAAATGTGTAACTGCTTTTGCTAGACTAAGGTAAGAATTTCATTGTATAAACTTCTAATATCTTGCGTTTACCGTATTTCAAAACAGCTAAAGCTTTTAAACGCCATCTAATTCAATAAGCCTAATCCTCATGCTGGCATTTATAAAATGTCTGTGGAGACTTTATGCAAATGTCAGCCAAGAGTACAACCATTTAAAGATGAACAAAATAAAGCCTTTTACCATTACAGAGGTTAGATTAACTACAGGAACCACAGAACCACCCACAAAAGACTTCAGCTTTCACTTTAAGCTACTCTGAATAGTGGAAAACAGAGCACTTAACAGTAGACACTTTATTGTGCACTTAAGATGTTAGATTTGATCCCAGCAAAGAGTAATGCATAATGGGATGCTTAAACAGCCAGGATCGATTGAGGATTTGCAATGAGCTGCTGCCCCAAACATAGATTTTTATAATTCTGCAGAATGTTCAGATTGCCTCTCTATTACACAATATCCCCAAAAAACAGCTTTTTTTTTTTTTTACAGTGCAGAGGCAAGTTCTCACCCATCCATGTGAATCTGCCAGTAGGCCTGTCTGCTGATGTCGACGTAGTTAAAATCTCCAGTATAATATTTGGGGTCTGTCCCTCCAAGGAGCAACTCACCACCAGGTTGGGTGTCAGGGTTTCTGCCAAACAGATTTAAAGAAAATTGGCTCCAGAACACACAAACAGCCATACGATCAATAGAACATGTAAACACACACCAGAAATAGCCCAATATTCATTGTGCCAGGCAAACAGTACTACATTTTGTAAATAAGGCACATTCTATAATAGTGCATTTTCTATAAAAAGGAGTGATTGCACTGAACAAGTAAATAAGACGCAGTTTATTGTGCGTAAAATTGGTGCAACTGTTCAGTGAATTAGCCACACAATACTGCAACTCCACTTAATGCATGTGTATGACAGATTGACCTTTTGTCTTTATAACTTTTAAATAAGCAGGATACTTTAAAACAGCTGAGGTGCCAAACTCTTTCTACCATCCTAATAACTCTTTGCTTTGTTTTTTCATACATGTCTGGGATGGAACAGAAGGTTGTAAATCTATAAATTTACCTGTTCAGGTAGAAAGAGAAAACATTTTTCTCCACTTTCTTTTGGCTCATCATCATGTCAAAAACAGGAGGGACCCCGTCCACTGCAATGCGAGGATAGGCCATGCCAAGAATTCCATCAAACTTGGCTGCGATGAAGGCCACTCCTGGCTGTTTGATGGCTTCTCCAAATATCTGGTTCTCAATCGCAATATCCCCAATCTAAAAGAGAAGTAATGGATTGGGTTGTTTCTTTTATCATTTCAAGTGAGGAACATTTTCAGACATGCTAGACATTTTTTATTCCTACCGTGCATGTATCCTGGCTGAGATACCCAGACAAGCTTCCAGATCCATACTGTATAGCAAACTCAGTCCCGTTCTTAACATAGGTGCTGGACTTGCCACTGTTGTACTTATGATGAAGCACTATAGGATCCAAAAATCAGTCAAAATCACTCTCTCCTGTCTGAGAAACTGTTATATACATTTAGGCTACATCCACACCAATACATTTTCAGTTTCCTAACATCATTATTTTCCAAAGTATGCACTCCTAGAGAGCATTTCCAAGAGTGTTCGGTGGAGGAAACGATGTTCCACTGTGGATGAGAGATGTAAACATTGCAAAATGTGTTTTCAGCCAATAATGTATTAGTGCGGACATGGCGTTAGCATGATAAGCAATTCTATAAAATGGATAATTCTGGTCCTGGATGTCGATTGGTCAATATAGATTTCCAGCCATGCTAAAATACACAAATATAGTAACAGCTGTAATGCAAAACACATGTTCGCCTAACTGCTGTGTATATCACTGCACAGCACCGTTAGTGGAGTTTATTGCTTAAATAGACCTTGACAGGAATGAAAACAAGGCTGTGAGGGATAGACGTACAGTATCTTCGATGGGCTGTACTGCAGTTTAAAATGTTTTTGAATCGTTCCACAAACAAAACATTGAAAAGTATCTTTCTAAGAACATTCAGTAGACAAAAAACTCTAGACAGCATGTATTGTGGAAAATTAGATCGGATCTGTGAGCTTTATACCATGCATGCCATTGAAGAGACGGTAATTCTATCCCGCACAGCCTCGTTTTCATTCAAAATCAAAGATGGTGGGGGCCTGGGTAGCTCAGCGAGTATTGATGCCGATTACCACCCCTGGAGTTGCGAGTTCAAATCCAGGGTGTGCTGAGTGACAACAGACAAGTCTCCTAAGCAACCAAATTGGCCCGGTTGCTATAGGGAGAGTTGAGTCATGTGAGGTAACCTCCTCGTGGTCGCGATTAGTGGTTCTCGTTCTCAATGGGGCGCGTGGTAAGTTGTGCATGGATCGTGGAGAGTAGCATGAGCCTCCACATGCAGAGTCTCCACGGTGTCATGCAGAACGAGCCACGTGATAAGCACGGATTGACTGTCTCAGAAGTGGAGGCAACTGAGTCTTGTCCTCCGCCACCCGGATTGAGGTGAGTAACCGTGCCACCATGAGGACCTACTAAGTAGTTGGAACTGGGCATTTCAAATTGGGAGAAAAGGGGATAATAAAATAATTTTAAAAACAATCAAAGATGGCGCTACTGTGAATAAGGTCCTTACTTATGAAATACCAAAACAATTAGGTCAAACCGAAAGGAATGTAATAAGAAGTTACCATCGAGTCTGATCTGCAAGACTCAGGAGTTAAAAAACCAAACAAAAACATTTATAACATTTTTAACTGCGTAGAAAGGGGTGACGCTATCTTTGACAAGATTTTTTTCCACAGATTACAGGAAGAAACTTGTTAAAGTTTCACAAAAAGAGGCCACAGACAAACTTGAGCAACTTCTTGTTTCCTTTAAATTAATTTTGGGGAAGTTTATGAAGTAAATTATGGTCTAGTGCCTAAAAACTATCAAATTTCAGAATATCAGACAGAATAAAACAATATCTGAGAATTTGAAAAACTAGTTTATCAAATATTGCCAGAGAACAGTCAAGAAACCTTTTGTTCTTACACCCCGTCTACACTGGATGTGAGCGGTACGTTGCGTCAAAAACAAATGGGCCCTTTTCACAGACTGTAATGACACATTTCCGCCTAATTAAGCAGCGTAAATATAGCAAACCTTTTTAGATTTTTTAATTATTGTGCACATTTATAACATACTTTATATTATATTACCCTGGTATTGACCCTTCGCTAAGCCCCGCCTTAAAAGTGCTTCTGACCAATCCTGTCTTAAATACCCTGCAGCCATTACTCTGACATACGTTTGCTACTTTCCAATGACAGCCTATGGAAGTAATTTGTGTTTGAGTACTTTTAAATGTGATTTTATCAAAATAATAAAAAGAAATGTAAACACGTTGCCGGGTCATTTGTAAAAGTGACGTGAGTTACCCAGAGAGGATAAACGCAGTGTTTTTCTTTCCTTTTTTTTTTTTTTATATTTAAATAAATCTGGAGAAGAGCATGTTATGGATTAAACTGTGTCAGCCCTCATTCCCAAATGAACATATAACATCTGTAAAGACACCTACATTTGCTCCAAGGTAAAGCAAATAACTGAACGTTAATTAATGTATTGATTTACGTCATAGTAAAACTGATAAAATGAGTGTTACGAGACGTTATAAACAGCGCTGTTCACTTACGCTAATGTTATTAGATGTTTTTCTCTTTTCAAGTGACTGTAATAATATTTTGCCTTGATTCTGATTCGCAGTCTCCAGAGTTTTTAATCAAATAACTGTGTAATTTAACAATTTCGTTTACAAAAAAAACTTCAAATAAGTATGCATGACAATGTCACACTTCATTCAAGACCATGTCAAAATATTATCCATTCCTTATGAGAATATTTTGCCAAAAACCGCACCGTCCACGGCAATCTCCCATTCATTCCAGTGGGGAGTTCTGCAGAGCTTGTCAGAGCGAGCAACTGTAACTAAGGGGGGGCGGAGCTTAGCGAAGGGTCAATCAGTTTTAAAAAACGAGTTTCCACAGATGCGATGAGATTTCTAATACAGCTGTTAAGAGAGAGTGACAGAAAATGTCCCATCATCTCTCTTCTGACTGTCATAATCCAGTGCTCTCTAATTTTAACTTCATTTAAAATAAACCATGGTAACATAAGTGCTGTTTTTCTTTTGCTGTTGGAGCAAATGGATATGCAAAAATTATTTGCCGCAGTCCCATTCACTCCCATTCACCATTATCAAACTTTACCCTGCAATCGTTTACTTCCGTGTTTCTAAACACGGAAGTGTGAAAAGGGTCCATAGATCCCATTATAATCAATGAAGCGGTCTACACTGGAAGCGTCCATTGCAGTAAACGATTGTCCTGTTCCATTTAGCGCTACACGTGCTGGCTTATTCCTGCCAACAAGACAAATAAACGGTTTAGAACGTTCACTTCGACGCGTCCATTTTAGACAGCCTCAAGCCGCTGCAGCACGTCGCATCAATGGACGTGCCCGGTGTGTCACGATCCTGTCGCTCTGTCAGTCTGGCTTTTTGGGTGACAGGGTCGTGACATCATTGTTCTGTGTCTGTCTTGTGTTTTGTCTTCTGTCTTGTGCGAGCGCACGGCTTCGGTTGTGGTTTCCCTGCCGTGCGCTCTTTGGTCGGTCTCGTGTCTCATGTCCGGATCATGGTGTCTAGATCCTGACTTCCCTGTCTGGTTTGGTTTCGGGATCCAGAAACTCATGTTTCATGTCTTATATTGGCGTGAGTGCACTGCGCTTATGTCACCTTGGTGGGATGCACACACAGTAGTCTGTGTCTCTCTCGCGACCGCTACCGTGGACGTGCGTGTTACGAGCTGTCTTCACGTTGTGCTGAGGTTTGGTCACTTCGGTCTGAGGTGTGGTGTTTGTGTGTGGCCGAACTCTCGCACAGGTGACCCGTCTCGTTTTGTCGCCTGTTGCGTGCATCGCCTGGTGTTTGCCGCGTCACGTACGCTCAGGCTTTGTCTAGAGCGAGAATGCATGGCATTGCTTTGTTAGCGTTGCCGTGCATTCTCTCGTCTTATCTGTCGGTTGGCATGAGCGCATGTTGCCTATTGTCTCGGCGATATGCGCTTGTGCCATTCGGGTGTCTGCGTTTTTGTGAGAGCATGCGTCTTTGTTTTGTTTCTGCTTTTCCTTGTGTCTCTCTGTCTTTTGTCATACCCCGCCTCCTTGTTTGCTTATTATTACTTCATTTGCCTCACCTGTCCCCTTGTTAACCTGTTTGATTTCTCTCCCTATTTTAGTCTCCTTGTGTGTGCTGTCCAGTGCCAGTTCGTCTTGTTTCGTGTTTATGTCGGTCTTGCGTCCTGTGTACCAGTTCGTCTGTCCCAGCCCAGCTTCAGTGGGCCTCAAGCCTGGATTGTATTTGTCACCTATGTGGTAGTTTTTGTTTGCTTTGTTTTTTGGTTTAAATAAATTCCCTTTGTCTCTGCGTTTGGGTCCTGCCTCTGATTCGTGACTCATTGTAGACAGGGTGTTAAGCACAAAAAGATCATTATTTTAACAAAAACAATTTAATAATGTTAACAGAAGATATCAAATTTAGCAATTCTAGGCTCACTGACTTACAGCAGGCAATATCAGTGAGGGAACAGTGGACAGAGGGCACCCAAAGGTTAGAAGATCCAGTATCAAACACCACAGTGAAGGACTGGACAGGAGTCCCAAGGCCTATCTCTCCATAGTACTGAGCCTGAAAACAAAAACGCTCCATGCATTAACTAACGTTAACAAACAACTTTTGATTTAAAAAAATGTATATGTTGAAATTAATATTAACTAAGATTAATAAATGCTGTAAAAGTATTGTTCATTGTTAGTTCATGTAACTAATGTTGCTCTAATGTTAACGAATTGAACCTTATTGTAAAGTGTTACTAATATCCAATTATGGATGTACTGTATGCTTATTACATCCAAACTTTGGAATAATTACCTATATCAGTTGTAACATTCTAGTATACAGGTAATTCAAACTTTTTACAGGAGGAAGTACTATCTCTGATAGTAAGAGTAACATGAATGTGTGAAGTTATCTTATTATGGATTACAAAAAAATTTAGTCATTGAATTTCCTGCTAAATTAATAATATTCTCTTCGTAAATAGGACTAAATGTTATATTCAAATTTTTAAGCTTGTCATAAATACAAGTTCTTTAGGAATCAAAGATCATGTTTGTTTTCGCTTCATTCATAAGAGATGCAATTCTTATAACACTATATTTACAAAACTATTTACAAAAATATCACCTGCGTATTGCCAAAGCATATTGTGTGGTCCACTCAACTGTAGCAGAGCCATTGTTTCAGAGGCATCATGACAAACAGTCTCATGACCACTTGTTTAAAACAGTCTATTGGACCATCACGCTTTCCATTAGAGCTCATGACAGGAAATGCATGTGCACATTTTTTGCTGAATTTGTGTCAACTAAACTGGTTAAGTTCATATTTTTTGCTGACGTCAGTCACATTCCTACCTGATGACATGATGAAACATAATAATCATATGACATGACTGAGCAAAATATTTGTGTGATAACTATAACAACTTCTTGTCTTCACATTGTGTTACATCTGGTTTGTGTGTGCAACTTAATGCAACCTCTGTGGTTAAAGAGAGTTCAAACATTCATGTGACACTAACACAATGAAGCTTTCTGCTAAAATGATTGATTATCAATGCCATTTTGCTGGAGTAATAGGTCTTCTGAAAAACCAGGACAAGGAAGGACATTTGGTAAATTATTAAGAGGCTTTTACAGTAAATGGAGCCACAGGTTTAAAGTAAAACAACAGACCACAGTTACCTTAGACAGAGAGCAACAGCTAAAGGGCAGGAAATAGACAATACTCACATCAAGGTAGTTTTTGAGGGTCTCAGGAGTAGGACCATTACTAACTGGGAACCCCAGGTTGTATTTCAGGGGCACAGAACCAGCCACAAGCTCCTCTACAGCTCTGCCGGAGTCACTCAGTGTCCGTCTTATAGAACGAAACTTCTTAAGTGGAATCCTGGAGAGAGACAGACACAGAAATGCTGTCAAGTCTTAACCTCAAACATTCACATACATTCAGACTTACTAGAGTGCATGCTGTTATCTTGCAGTCTTTTACAAAACATCACCTGCAGCAAACTGCATCATTCTCATAATGAAAAAAGTCAAGGCTCTCTATCACTCATTTCTAAATAATCAATTCTAGGCTTCAGATAACCTGGCTGCAGAGGGCTATTCCTGCCCTTTAAAAAGACCAAATAATATGAACTGAGTAAAACTTTGTTAATTATGCATACTTATAACAAACATATAGTTAAATGCTTTAAAATGCATTAAAACTGTAAGGGAAGCCACATTTCTCATCAAACAGATATCAAATATATGATATATGATCATCATGATGGCGCCACGGATGGCTGCCTCTGTGTGGAGCTCCTCAGTTCTTTTGTTGTTTTTGTTTGTTTGTCCTGCGTTTACTAATCTTTTTTCCAGTCAGTTTTAACAGAGATGAACTGCTGAACATTCGACAGCATGTACCAGGCAATCTTTTCCCGGCTAGACATTTTAGTTGGAGGTGCAGCTCTGCTGTTCAAGAGACGCAGGCGAGGGAGACGAGGCGGTGTGCTGGTCAAACTCCGTCGGCACGGATTTCGAACAGCGCTGCCGAGTATTCACTTAGCGAATCTCCGCTCCCTTCCTAACTACATCTCCTCACCCGCACAAACAAGGACTTTTCAACCTCTGCTGCCTTGTGCTTCACAGAAACCTGGCTGAGTGAAACCATTGCGGACAGCGCATTACATCTGCCGGGCTTTCAGCTGTTCAGAGCGGATCGCATCACGGAGTTAACGGGGAAAACGAGACGCGGAGGAACATGCTTTTATACCAATGAAAGTTGGTGTACAGATGTAACAACGTTAAAGAGGATGTGCTGTTGGGGCCTGGGTAGCTCAGTGGTAAAATACGCTGGCTACCACCCCTGGAGTTCGCTAGTTCGAATCCCAGGGCGTGCTGAGTTACTCCAGCCAGGTCTTCTAAGCAACCAAATTGGCCCGGTTGCTAGGGAGGGTAGAGTCACATGGGGTAACCTCCTCATGGTCACTGTAATGTGGTTCGTTCTCGGTGGGGCGCGTGGTGAGTCGAGCGTGGTTGCTGCAGTGGATGGCGTGAAGCCTCCACACGTGCTATGTTTCCGTGGCAACGCGCTCAACAAGCCACGTGATAAGATGCGCGGGTTGACGGTCTCAGACGCGGAGGCAACTGGGATTTGTCCTCCGCCACCCAGAGTGAGTCGAATCACTACGTGACCACGAGGACTTAAAAGCGCATTGGGAATTGGGCAAAAAAAAAAATGGATGTGCTGTCCTAATTTGGAAGCGCTCTTTATTAACTGTAAGCCTTTCTACTCGCCGCGGGAGTGTTCCTCGTTTATTCTGGTGAGTGTGAATATCGTGTCAAACGCGTGTGTGAACACAGAGCTGCAACAGCTGGCTGATCAAACCACAGACATGGAACAACAATACCCAAACTCAGTTATTATTATTCTTGGGGATTTTAACAAAGCAAACCTCACACCTGAACTGCCCAAATACAAACAGCACATCACATGCCCCACCAGAGACAGGAACTTACTGGATCACTGCTACACAACAATAAAGGATGCATATCGCTCTGTCCCTAGAGCGGCTTTGGGACTATCTGATCACTGTCTGGTTCATCTTCTTCCAACCTACAGGCAGAAATTAAAATCAACCAAGCCAGTAATAAGGACTGTAAAGAGACAGACCAATGAAGCAGAGCGGGAACTACAAGCCTGCTTCGATTGCACGGATTGGAGTGTTTTTGAGGCTGCAGCCACAGACCTGGACGAGCTCACAGATACTGTTACATCATATATCAGTTTCTGTGAGGATATGTGCATTCCTACTAGGACTTATTTAAAGTTCAACAATGACAAACCGTGGTTTACAGCAGAGCGCAGGCAGCTTCGTCAGGCCAAAGAGGATGCTTACAGGGGTGGGGATAAAGTCTTGTACAATCAGGCCAGGAACACACTGAACAAGGAAATCAGAGTGGCTAAAAGAAGATACTCTGAGAAGCTGAAAAACAAGTTTTCAGCTAACGACTCTGCATCAGTGTGGAGTGGCATGAAACAACTCACAAATTACAGGACTCCTACCCCCAACCCTGTAGGGAACCAACAACTGGCTGACGACCTGAATGTGTTCACTGCAGATTTGAAAGGCCCAATCTCACACCCCACACCCACTCTGACCTTCATTTCACACAAACACCAACACCTCCTGCAACCCCCCTCCTCCCACTCAACCTGCACTTAAGATCTGTGAAGATGATGTGAGCCGCGTCTTTCGGAAACAAAAGACTAGGAAGGCTTCAGGCCCAGATGGCGTCTCACCAGCGTGTCTTCGATCCTGTGCTAACCAGCTGGCCCCCATCTTCACACAGATCTTCAATAGATCACTGGAGCAGTGTGAAGTCCCATACTGCTTCAAACGCTCAATCATTATTCCTGTCCCAAAGAAACCAAAAATCACAGGACTTAATGACTACAGACCTGTCGCCCTGACGTCAGGGGTCATGAAATCATTTGAGAGACTGGTGTTGGCCCACCTGAAGAACATCACTGGACCCTTTCTAGATCCCCTTCAATTTGCTTATTGAGCAAACAGGTCTGTGGATGATGCAGTCAACATAGGATTGTGTCATATCCTGCAACATCTGGACAGACCAGGGACATATGCAAGGATCCTTTTTGTGGACTTCAGTTTGGCTTTCAACACCATCATTCCAGCTATACTCCAGAATAAATTACACCAACTCTCTGTTCCAAAGTCTATCTGTCAGTGGATTACCAGCTTTCTGACAGACAGGCAGCAGCTTGTGAGACAGGAGAATCTCACTTCTAGCACCTGTACAATCAGCACTGGTGCCCCCCAGGGATGTGTACTCTCCCCACTGCTCTTCTCCCTCTACACCAATGACTGCATTGCCAAGGACCCTCTGTCAAGCCTCTGAAGTTTGCAGACGACACCACTGTCATCGGCCTCATCCGAGATGACGATGAGTCTGCATACAGAAGGGAGATTGAACAGCTGGCTGTCTGGTGCAGTCAAAACAACCTTGAGCTGAACACGCTCAAAACGGTGGAGATCATTGTGGACTTTAGGAGGAACACCCCAACGCTGTCCCCCCTCACCATTCTAAACAGCACTGTGGCAGCAGTGGAGTCATTCAGGTTTCTGGGCACTACCATCTCACAGGACCTGAAGTGGGAGACCCACATTGACTCCATTGTGAAAAAGGCCAAGCAGAGGTTGTACTTCCTTCACCAGCTGAGGAAGTTCAACCTGCCACAGGCGCTGCTGATACAGTTTTACTCAGCAATCACTGAGTCTGTCCTCTGCACTTCAATAACTGTCTGGTTTGGTTCAGCTATGAAATCAGACATCAAAAGACTACAAAGGACAGTTTGGACTGCTCAGAGGATTATTGATTGCCCCCTGCCCCCCCCCCCCTTCAAGAACTATACACTTCCAGAGTGAGGAAAAAGGCTGGAAAAATCACTCTGGACTCCACTCACCCTGCCCACTACCTTTTCGAACTGTTGCCTTCTGGCTGACGCTTCAGAGCTCTGAGCACCAGAACCGTCAGGCACAGGAACAGGAACAGTTTTTCCATCTCATGAACAGTTAAATTGACCCATTGAGCAATAACTATGTGCAATACACAGTTTAGTCTTTTTTATATTTATCCAACACATCCAACCTCTTCTGCCATTTCATTCCTCTGGAGAAAAAAAAAAAAAAAAAAAACATTTGCACTGTACGTAACAGATTCGTATTTGCACTGTACATAACAGATTGTATTAGATTTGCGCTACCCATGTGTATGTGTGTATGTATGTGTGTGCCTGTATGTATGTGTATAATTAGTTTTATTTTTTATTATTATCTATGTCTTACTGCTGTTTTTGTATTGTTGTACACTGGAAGCTCCTGTCACCAAGACAAATCCCTTGTATGTGTAAGCATACTTGGCAATAAAGCTGATTCTGATATGCAAGCAACTTTCTCCTTTAACATATGGGGCAGATGTTATGATGCAGTAAATGCTGCTGTGTTTTGAACTTTGATAGGGTGGTGAGACAGACTAAACATCTCAGAATGTGTGTCAAGACACACCTCAGATAAATAAGGTAAATTTCTGACATTTCATAGTCATAACCCACAAAAGCAAGATCCTTAAACAGTCTTTCATGATCAGGACTAACATCAATAGATTTACACTTGAGCTAGTGCTGTAATGGAAGTATGCTAGACTGGAATCTGGATTTTTTTTAAGGTTAAACTTAAAGGGATAGTTCACACAATGAAAAATCTCATCGTTTACTCAACCTTATGCCATCCTAGATGTGTATGACTTTATTTCTTCTGCTGAACACAAATGAATATTTTTAGAAGAATATCTCAGCTCTGTATCTTTGAAGGTATAAAAAGTGCATAAAGGCAGCACATAAATTAATGCTCAGTGGTATACTCCATGTCTTAAGAAGTCATATAATAGATGTGGTGAGAAACTGATCAATATTCAAGTCCTTTCTTTTTTTTTTTTTTACTATAAATCTCCACCTTTTACCAGCCCCAACCAGTAGGTGGTGATATGCACTAAGAATCACCAAAACAAAAAACAGAAACAGAAGAATGTGGAAGTTAAAGTAAAAGCTGAGATTTATAATGAAAAAGGACTTAAATATTTATCTGTTTCTCACCAACACCTATCATATCACTTCTGAAGACATGGATTTAACCACTGGAGTCTTATGGATTACTTTTATGCTGCCTTTATGTGCTTTTTGAAGATCCAAAGCTCTGGCCAACATTCACTTGCATTGTGTGGATCTACAGAGCTGAAATATTCTTCTAAAAATCATAATTTCTGTTCTGCAGAAGAAAGAAAGTCACATCTGAGATGGCATGAGGGTGAGAAAATTACTGAATTATCCTTTTTGGGTTAACTATCCCTTTAAAGGGCCCTTCATAGTAACCTATAAACAACTCTTGCCTTTTGCTGAGTCACAAACGCTCCCGATAGACTCTTTGTCTAGTGAGAGACAAACAACGACGGCTATGTGATTTATAATCTTTTACACAAGGATTGCGACACCAACCCTGTTGAGCTACTTAGCTAGACCGCAGTTCTGGCCATCACAGCGGCGTTTAAACGTGAAAAACCAATTAAATTTCATTACGTTTTAAAGTTCAGCTAAGATCTGTCAAATGAACTAGCTAAAACAAGACTACAAACTACAACAAACATGAATCAACAACAAGCACACTGTAGATTTTTCACGAAGTTTACAGGCATATCGTGTGTTGTAACGCTAATGATCGGATTTTGTCACTGTTGTTGTCTGTTACGTTTGTTTGTTTGACCTTACCGAACAATCGCGTCAGCGGTCCACACAAAGGCAGCAGCAAGCAGCAGACAGGCGAGTCTCATGTTGACGTGCCCTCAGGAGGTGTTAGTGCATCTGAGGACTAGTAATTGATATTCACTCAGGGCAAACCGGCTGCAGTCAGCTGATGTTGACGGTGCTGCAGAGCAACTTTTGCCCACAGTCATGTGATGAGGGACCGGTCCATTCATGAACGTCAAGACTGAGCGTTATTCTGCGCAAACATAGGTTGGATAAAGATTTAAATAATGAATCACATTTTATTTCGCTTTATATGGAAAACAAATCTATTTAATATATGTATATGTATATATAAATATATTGACTTATCTAAATGGATTTATATTCACAAGTATTAATATTACAATTTACACACAAAATATGTAAATATAATTATGTTAGGGTTAGAGTTCACTAGGTAAACAATGGTGCTGATAATTTATATTTCAGCGCATTCACTTGAAATTTACATGGGTCAATGACGAGACGATCTTTTTAAGTTCTATTAAGTTATTCAAAAATACATTTAAAAATGCTATCTACACAAATGAATTCAATATGCCGCTACTTGAACATGTTTTCAACTTCTGAGTACAAAGTCATTTATATATATATATATATATATATATATATATATATATATATATATATATATATATATATATATATATGTAAAAATGTTGGTATGAGTAGTTTGGAAAAATATTTTATTATTATTTCTAAAATAAGCCGTGAAACAATTTTGCTTTAAAATATTATTAATAATTGAAAAACTTCAAATCAAAGCAGGTAGCCATTCTGTTACACGTGACAAGAAAACCATAAAAAAGAGTGGACCCCTTTAGGACCTCAAGACTGTATGAAGGCTTTTTTTTTATTATTATTTATTTTTTTAATAGCATATACTGTATTTTTATAAAAATGCACATTTTGTTCAGGTCAAACAGAGTAACCTTAAGAAAACGTCTTGAAAAAGTGTCCAACAAGGACACAAGATTTAATTTCTATGAGCTTGACCCATGTGTTTTAAACTAGATTATAAAAAGATTTCTGATTTTTATCACCTGGAACAAGCCTATTTGTCAATGACCCACATAAAAAATGTACATATTAAATGGGCTAAAACAACATCATATTTTAAAGTTGCACAGACAGATATTTCACATTTTAGAGATGCCCATAGAAATGCATTTTGTGATTCTAAAAACTCTCATAACATTTGGAATTCAATTTAAATAGAAAAACTAAGATACCAAGATGTGTACAAGCACTGAGTTAAATTCTTTAAATAAAAAAGTGGGAAGCAATTGTAAATGCATTTCTAAATAGCTTTTACATCTTCAGGCAAAGTTAACTTTAGAGGTGTTGTAATTTCATCCTAACACCCTAATGCAATCTTTTTGTGTACGGGTTAAATCAAACTTATTTTCCCCTTAGCCGACTTTAACATCTTTGTATTTCTTTGAATATTCCTTTGTGTAAAATAGGGTTTCCATGGAAGTCTCACCATATAGAAAACACTTTTATAAAATAAATATTTAAAGTGAAATAAATTAATAATAGGTAGATAAATGAATAAATATAATTTTGAACTGTCATCATAACAATGCTTTATTATTAACTAAATGCATTTGTTAAATCAACATAATAGGCCTACATGTTAATCTCCATCGTCTTTAGAGTAGCCTACCTTAGCACAAAACATTTCTGACATCTTGAGTTTAAATTGAGTCATTTGAAAAGTACTACTACTAATATTATTAGATATCCTATCAAGTAAATTGTATACAGCCATAGCAGTGAAAAAAATTGTGACTTCATATCTTTGCCACTAGAGGGAAGTGTCATCTCGTTAATAAACCGCTCTCATTGCATTCTGAAAGCTGGTTGGACAGCAGATTTTCAAACATTTGCTGATTGTACTGATACTGTGAGAATGTGCAATATTAATCTCGAGTACATGGATGTCTTGTTTGATTGAGGTAACTGTGAGTTTAGCACAGGAACTATTTCTAGTTATTGCAACCACTGGAATAACACTCCATAACATTAGATTTTCAGGCATATTGTATCTTTAAGGGATAGTTCACCCAAAAATGAAAATTCTCTCATGATTTACTCACTCTCATGGCATCCCAGATGTTTATAACTTTCTTTCCTCTGCAGAACACAAATTAAGATTTTTAGAAGAACATTTCAGCTCTGTTGGGCATCACAGTGCAAGTGAATGGTGAACAAAACTTTGAAGCCCCAAAATCCACAGGAGCATAAAAGTAATCCATATGACTCCAGTGGTTAAATCCATATGTTCAGACGTGATATGATAGGTGTAGGTGAGAAACAGATCAATAGTTAAGTAATTTTTGGTCATAAATTCTCCTCCCTGCCCAGTAGGGGGTGATATGCACGAAGAATGTGAATCACCAAAAACAGAAGGAGAAAGTGAAAGTGAAGGAAAAAGGACTTAAAAATGTATCTGTTTCTCACCCACACATATAATATTGCTTCAGAAGATATGGATTTAACCACCAGTCGTCTGGTGTCCCTTTATTTTGCCCTTATGTGGATTTTGGAGCTTCAAAATGTTGGCACCCATTCACTTACATTGTACGAACCTATAGAGCTGAAATCTTCTTCTAAAAATCTTTATTTGAGTTCAGCAGGTGAAAGAAATTCATACGCATCTAGGATGGCATGAGGGTGAGTAAATCATGAGAGAATTTTCATTTTTGGGTGAACTATTCCTTTAAGATTCAGATTAAGATTAGAGATACAGACTAGTTTAAATTATATGTTTATATATGTATTTAGTGCATTATTCCTTGCTATTGGTTTACCATTTTTCTGTATTCCCCACAAACAATAAAGATGCCATAGGGACTGAATGATTTGAGGTATGTGATTTGTACAGGGAGTACTTCTCATTTTAAAATCACGTGATTTGTGTTAACCTTGATTGCTTTTAAATTCCAAAACTTTGAATCTCTTGTCAGCTGATTTTGACGATGACTCATTGTTTGTTCCTCCAATCTATGAAATCCACTAAAAAAAAAATTAAAAAAAAACTATAATGGAATATAATGTCCATTATTAAATGTATAACAGGCATTTTTTTTCTAACCAATTACGTGGTTGATTTTCCATGATATTCTGATCAATGACAATAAACAGTTAATGAATGGCATTTAAGTTTATCACAGGATACTTTTAAAAAAACGTTTTTGATCCAAATGGTATTGCTGAGTCCAACAAGTGATTACACTGATTTTCATTTTTCATTGTTGCCTTGTTAAATATTCAATGTTACTGGTGTTAATTAAGTACCAGATTATGTATAGCTGAGTTCAGTAGCTGTACTGTAGGCTGGGTGGTTCACATTGAAAGTGACACTGTAATGGATGTCTTGAACGACAATGTGTGTCACATCTGTACTTTGACCTGTGATGAAGTTAGAAGACAACTGTCAACGGTCCACAAGAGTTATACTGCAAGCTATGAACACAATAACAGTGTACTATATAAATATAATGTAGGCCTCAGTGCTTAAGATGAATGAGGGGGATAACATTTTATTCACATAAGTTTATGTTTATTTGACAACTGAGCTGCATAATTTCAAACAGCAAATGTGTAAAGCATTAAGGAAATGAGCAGCATTCGCTCAGTTTATCCATTAAAAAAATCCATAGATTTCTTCTACAACATGAACATTAAACATACAGCATATTCACAAACTATATACATCCAATTGCCACTGTTTAGGCAAAATGAAAGTCAAGGCAAAGTCACTATAGGGCCTATGAAACAATGAAAAAATAAATGGCGGCTGTTACGTCACTGTTCTTATGCATTCATGAATTCATAAAAAATGAATACATTCAGTAAAACTCATGAGCCTTCCATTACTGTCAGTTGTGACATCGATCTTTAATGTTTACACAAAGCACCTCAATATGTTCAGATCTATCCAGTCCAAAAGTTTGTTTACAGTTTTATTCATGTGTCATGTTACAGTGTTTCACAACACTTGTACAATACACAGCATGACCCTTGCCATATGAACTGTGACAATGTTTCAGAAAGGCAAAATAATAATCTCTTTAAAAGTTTTAACTAACTTTTCCAAACCAAATGGTGAGAGCTGACTCCCAAACTAGACACTAATGACTGCCACTGTAAATCTTGAAATCAACCCTAGGATGTGACTTGAGCAAGCCAATAAAGGTTAAGGTGAGCTTCAAAAATCATTGATCATGATGTTATACATACATAGATACACATAATCCAACACTTTCCGTTCAGTTAAGAAGATTTCTTTAAGAAAACAAACATTGTAGTTTGAGTTCAAAGGGCATTGTCTTAAAAATGAAGCATGAGGACTGTGTTATAGGAAACTGAGAAGGCAAGAAAAAGTGCACTTTACCTCTGGATTAAATGACTACTTTTATTAGAATATATACAGTACAAACTTTTCTTATCTACCAAAAGAACACAGATTACATTCAATATCAAAGTTCCATAAGGTGCTAATATACCTTGTATATGTTTGCTAGAGGTGCAAGCAATGTGACTGTCACATGTCAGGGGGCAAAGATGTCAAATTCTTCAAGTTGGCAAAATGTTATCACAAGCTCTCTTAATGATGATTGACAGGTACAAGGATGTCCTTTCTAATTTGGGTAAGTGTTGATTTCCTTCATATAAAAGATTCAGTTGTTCAAATGAATTGCTCAGGAGAGAGAGAGATGGGGGTGCTGTAACACTACATCAGAGGAATGCTGCTCACATGATTTGTCCAATTAAAAATGTTTTATCACCACCCCTACCAGAGGAGCATCTCAAAGAATGTTGAGGTATTTAAGTAACTCTTTCAAGCACTGAACATCAAAAGAGAAAATATGACTTTTCCAGTCTGACTAGCAAAGAGAAAGTTATCTGACAAATACTGCAGCAGTCACACCAGCCTGCTTGAGGTCAGTATCAGACATTACATCCAATATGTCCAATATGTGAATTCCAAATCTTTGAAAAGAACTCTCGCTACATAAGCAGTGTTCTATAGCTTAAAGAAGATTACTATGATGTATTGCACTAAACTGTTTTTTGTTTTTTTTCATTAAAAATACAAAAATAAAACAACCACAACAACATAATCCCAGATCAAAGTCTCTCAGACTTTTACATATTTTCAGTCATAACCAATATGCTATTGGATGGCAAGACATAAAGGTCCATCAGGTTTTGATTTTCATTCAAATATCTTCAAATGGCTGTTACAACGTCCCCCATTCTCCCCTTAAAAACTAAATAGCAAATTTGTTGTGAAACTTGGTTTTTCGTCTACTTAATTTAATAATGAAAAAACAAACAAACAAACAAATAAACAGCCTTTGTTTAATACTCAATAATGACAATTAAATTAAGGAACGATAAATAGAAGCAATTTTACAAGCAAACTAGAGATTAAAATATCGGTAACACTTTGCAATTAGGTTCAATTTGTTAACATTAGTTAACGACATTAGTTAACATGAACTAACAATGAGCAATACTTTTACAGTATTTATTAATATTGGTTAATGTTACTTTCAACATATAGGCATTTGTATTGCATTTGTTAACATTAGTTAATGCAACATGAACTATGAACAATAGTATTTTTATTAACTAACATCAACAAACATTAATAAATGCTGAAAAAAATATATTGTTAATTGTTTGTTCATGATACCTAATGCATTAGCTAATATTAACGAATAGAACCTTATTGTAAAGTGTTACCAACATTTCTAGCTTTATGTAGCATCATTTTCGTTTCGCTGGGGCTGATGACCAGCGTCACTCTCTGAGCCATGTTCCCCAGACACAGGAGAGGCCAGCTCGGCCTCGTTTGACAGCTCATCATCGGGAGATGTCGGGTCGTTGTCTTGAGAGGATGTTGAGTCAAATACGGAGCTCTTATCGGGGGAGACTCCGGGGAACGCGATGGCTGCGGCGGCCGCGGCAGAGGCGTGCGCGGGGATCCCGGGGTAAAGCCAGGGGAACGGGGCGGACAGCGCCGCAGCTGCAGCTGCTGGATACACAAGCTTCTCCAAATGACTTTTGTCAAATAAAGGCATGTACGATGCCGCCGCGGACGGGTTTATGAAGTAAAACGGCATGCAAAACGGCGTTTGCTGTCCACCTGTCATTCCCATTAACGAGTTCATTAGCGCCACGTCCGGCCGGTTATGGGCAGAATCTGCGCAAGACGCACCGCTCGCAGACCAGTTCATTTTGGGTTTCTTGGTGACGCGCTCGTCTCCGAACTCCTGCTTGATTTTAACTCCTTTCGCCGCGTCGAATCCTTTCTCGCATTTACCGTCGCCTTTCTCCGCCTCTCCTCCGTAGCCGCTGTCGGTGTCCGTGTCGTTCTCGTTCAGCTCGAGGTTCTGAGTCCTCTGAATGACGGGGACGCAGTTGGCTTGAGCATCTCTCTGAACGTCCCGCTCTTGAGAGTCGTCGCCCGGCGACGGCTGCTGCAGGAGTCGCGCGCCCGGTTGGAACTGGGCGGAAACTTTGTGCAAGTGGTTGATGAGTCGCGTGCACCTCTGCTCGCGCGCCGTCCAGTTCTCCACCTTGTTCAGATACTGCAGGACTTCTTTGGCACACGCTTGAAAGCCTGAGTGAAAAGCGTCCAAGTCTGCCTGGAGGGAGGACTTCAACGATCGTTCCCCTGTCATATAAAAGAGAAAAAAGTCTTGTCATATAAATAGGCCTAGATAGATAGATAGATAGATTCTATCATTCATGTGGTATTGATGTTTCTCTGATTGCAACTGTGTGGGTTGCTTGTGGTTATGTAATTCAGCCTACCATTCTGTAAAGCGATGATCTTCTGGTGCTGTTGCTCTGTGACAGCTGTCAAAGTGTTCAAATGCTTGAGCGTCAATTCAAGAACAACTGCTTTTTCCAAGTGACCCAGTGTCTGTTAGAAATAACAAACATTTACTCATCTGATTTCAAGATTTGTACGTTTTACATAGGCCTACTTCATAAGTTTGCTTATGTGACTAAAATACATTTAAAAAAACACCAAATTTTCACATGCTTGAACAAAGTTCAGTTGAGTTTACCGTGAGTTTGAGATGTTCAGGTAATAAATCTTTCAGTTGCCCAATACATTCATTTATTCTGTCCCTCCTCTTTTTCTCTATCAGTCTGTGTGGTAACTTGTAAGCATCCTGTGAATTAGAAGTAGCCATTGTCAATGCAGAAAAAAAAAAAAAAAAAAAAGCATTCGGATCCTTGATTGCAAGTGACACCAAACGTGTTATCTGAACCTGACAGACATCACGTTTTCATCACGGGTCCACAGTTTGCTTACCTTTCCCTCTTCTCTCTTCATCCCTCTTTTCGATTTGCACATGTACAGAGACGAATATTCAACCCTATGAAACAAGCAAAGCAAATCCATTAATCTCGCCACCAACCTCACACATTTGAATAAACGGAATATCAGTTGCGTTAACGACAAAGCAATCTGAACGTAAAAATTACCCCAAGAAATCTGCTTGATCCAGGAACTGTCTGCCCTGCACTCTCGGTATTCTTTCATCCATAACTTTGTTCCACTTTCTTGTGCTCTTCTTTTGCGATGTTTTGTTATTCCAGTATGAGCGGAGCGGCAGCACGTTGTGTCCGGTATCGCGCGGCACCTCAGAATGATGATGTGTGTGTGCGCGCGCGCACTCGAATGAGCTTCCACTTTGCCCAACACTCTCGCGCACTCACACTGCGCGTGGCAGCGCACGCGCGCCTCCAGCAGGAACCGCGCACTGACTCACGTGTAAACTGCACCAGCTTGAGAGTCTGGGAATTAAACGGGCGCTCGAGCTCTTCCAAAGAGATTTGCACAGAAGTTCAGACGTTGGATGAAACGATAAACCACAGTATATCACTCAAAAGAATGAAATTAATTGTATTTTAAGCCTCAAGAATAATAGAGAAATGTTGTAATTTTTTTTTTTTTATAATTGTCCATCATGGTTTGGACACACCTACTCATTATTATTACCCCCCCCCCCCCCCCCCCCCCCATTATTATAGCCTATTTTTGCTCATCTGACCAGAAAATATTTTAAGTTACATTTTGGTTTTGTAAAGAAATTCAGAAGCACTATTTATATTTGTCTACAAAACTAATTTCAAGCATTTAAGCATAAGACTTCAGCATGTACTATACTCAGTAGTCTACAATACTTTCACATTGTGCCAGTATTTACACAGATATACAAACACTCACCTTTAACTATACTGCCATGATGAGCTGCACGTGAAGTTGTCTGCATTGTCAATACAGTGCAATACTATTTGTATATATACTGTAAGTGTAAGGAGAGATGTTACTTTAATAAGATACTGAAGGTATTTTAAAATTCTATATCAGATTTTCCAGTTATTATTGGACAATAATTATCACTGCTGATCTAAGCTAATAATTTGTATATATATATATATATATATATATATATATATATATATATATATATATATATATATATATATAGATTGTCCTGCAAACATTTTCTGCATACAATTTCATTCAGAACACTTGCAACCACACTTGTGCTTACAAAAAGTGTTGACCTGGAGGTTCCACCTGATCCCACCCTTACAATTAGTTTAGTTGGTATAATAGAATTTATTTAGGTTGATTCAGACATGCTAAATAATGTTACCTCATGAAGCAAATTTTTTTCGGTGTAGACAATTAAGATAAAAATAATTTTGCATTCTCAACATTGCCACTTACATATCACTCTTAACCCATAAATGCATGAGTATTTAACTAAACATAATTACAGTACATACAAGGATATTTAGCAGCCTGACACATATATCTATTACAAATGGATCTACAAAATATCCATATAGTGTAACATTTTCAAAGCATCAAGACAATTAGAAAATAATAGTATCGAATATATTCTGATTGATTTTCATGTTTTATTTTTCATATAGTGTATCAAAGAGGTGATGCAACAAATCTAGAACAGGTTTCATTAATTTCACACTAAAATTTAATGAGACACACCTGACTGTCAAACAAATCTTGAGCTACACATAACACATAATCTTCACATAAGATGCACATAAGCTACACATACTGTATGTATTTTCCCAGGCACTTTTTGAGTCTAAATAGGTGCACAACTTACATTTTCAGTAGTACACCTAAATGTCAACACCCATATCATACTGTTCATGTGTTGTACTTGCTATAGTTTACTTCCACATTGTTTCTTCATCAAATAGCAATGTCAAATGTAAATCAAGCTATTCACTGAAACATCAGCACCACCTTGAGTAAGAAACAGCATGTATAATATGTGGACGCACGCATATAGGATCCTGATCATTCACCATTGTCACAGAAAATCAACATGATACTCAGTAATTTGTATGAATATAGTAAGATTTTTTTCTTGTTTTTGCAGTTTTGGCATTTCTTTTGTGTTACACTATTTATAAGAGAAAGTTTGAGGAATACTAAAAAGATATTGGCACAGCTCCAAAAAATGGATGCACTACAGCGGGTGGAATGAGGTCCCAGGTCACTAAAGACCCGAGGTTTATCAAATTCTGAATTGTCATGGCTTAAACGGCATTTACTTTACTGGAGTAAATTGGATCAATTTGACTTTTTCATATCAACAAATTGCTAAGGAAATATTTGCAACTTTATAAACTAAAGTTCCATGCATTGCAACAAAAATAACTACTAGGTTGGTCATGTTTTAATTTGAATGGAGGTCTATTGAGATTGCTTTGCTTATACTGTACATGCAATCTGAACTGAGGTGTGACATAACACAGCAGCACATATACAAGGTCTCAATATAATGTTGTTGAAAATAAACCACAGTACTGTCAATATCAAGCCTTTAGAAGAAGTTGATAAACTCTTGATAAAGCTGTAATCAAGGTCTGCAGAATATATATATATATATATATATATATATATATATATATATATATATATATATATATATATATATATATAATATTTTTATTTCTTATAAGAAAGGTATAATTGAATAGAGACACACATTAACTAGGTGCAGCACATATGCACATATCTACATAATTAACAAAGCAAAATGAACTGCACTCTCTTATAATATTCATAAGAGATTAACAGTAACCCTCTCACATGCACACAGGTCACATAACTTCATCAAAATCATGTGACTGACTCCAGGCTGTTCTGAGTAGACTGCACAGTGTGTGGCAGGACTCAAGTACTCGCCCACATGTCCGCCAGCAACAGGAAGTGTTTTTGCCAATGCTTGACATTAACAGTGCCCCCCTTGCACTCTGTAAAATCCCTTTTTACCACTGAGTTTCAGGGAGTCGTTGTCGTGTGTTGGAGTCCCCCCTTTATGTCTTCCCTCCCCTCCCCTCCCCTCCCCTCCCATCTCTCCGTTTTCTTTCGTCAGCTCTGTTCTGTTCTATATGTGGCTCTCACGCTGCTTGTGGAATCTGCTCCAAATGTTTTCCATATTAGTTCAGAGCCCTGTATGTTTTCGAACAGCAGCACTCGAGCAAGGTTCACACAGAGCGAGGGCTCCAGTGAGGAGGGAGGGAAGGGCAGGGCAGGGGGTGGCAGAGAACAGTCAGGCTAAGGAGAGCAAAAGAGGCACCAAGCAAGTAAGAAAAGAAAGGACAATAAGATAGAGGGAGTGAGCAAGAACTTCCAGTTGGCCTCAAAGGAAGATTAAGAACCTCAGCCCAAGTGACGAGGAATTATGGGGTCTGGGAAGAGTCCAGTGGGGTCCTCTGGAGGAGGCAACGCACCCCCTGGCAATGGGAAGAAGGGAAAAGCAGAAACCGGAGGCCCAGCGGTGGAGGAAGCCCAAATGTGTTGTGGTTGCCGTTTTCCTTTGCTGGTCACTCTTCTACAGCTTCTGCTGGGTATCGCGATAGCAGGCGTGGCCTTCCTCATGATGGCCATTAGCCCCTCTCTGCTAGCTAGGGAGACACCCCACTGGGCCGGCATAATTGTAAGCAATATTCTTGCTCTTCATCATCCTCTTCCTCAACTCCCGGCATGCCTTGTTTACTTTTGCGGGGCCATGCATGAGGCCATCTCACCAAAAAACCTTACGGATCCATTGGCCACACGGCCATACTGTTCATAAGCATACTGTTTACATAAACAGTAAGCATGTTCATGAGTATGCTGTTAAAGAAACTAACAATTCTGTGTGTCAGTGTGCATGTATTCTAAGTTTAAAAATAACATTTTATTAAGACCAGTAACTACATTCAGAACATATTAGATGGAATTCTAAGTAAAGCTGATATGAAGATCACCAAAAGAATGTGTCATAGTGTAAGTAATCTGCACTAAAGATAAACACCCACAAGTGCTAATCGCACTCTGAAAGTGGTCTGCGGTTATTTAAAAATAATTTACACCTGAATAATTTTCAAACTGCTGCTTACCTTTGCTCCGAAAAGTATAAAGCCTGTAAAGACTAAAAAACAGATCGGAAGCTTTAAAGTTAAGTAAACAGACATGAAAGTTTAAACGTGTAACAATACAATATTGAAAGCAAATGACTTACATTACCAGGAGGTTCCTCAGCTTCATTCTAAAAATACTGCTGTTGTTTGTTTGCTTTGACAGCTGTTAAAAGAATAAGTCAAGTCAATACCTTTACAAACAGACGAAAACGTCTTTCAAGGATTCAAGCCAGCTGTGTACAAAGGCTGGGTATTGACATGCATGTTAAGTCACGTAGGCAATATGACAAGAGAACAAGAGTGCTTTAAATATACAGTGTCTTTGCATGCATTGACTTTGGAATGACATGCAGTACATGGTTTTACATTAAAAAATGCCAGATGTGGTTTCCAGAAATAAATAAAAAAACTATGTAACCATGTTTCAGGCATGTCATTTTGTTGCCTGTTTATTTTTCAGTTCACAGCCTTATAGATCATTAAATTATTTAATGTTGTTATACCAACCTACTGGAACTACATAAATCTGTGTTGCACTTTTAAAAGTATTGTTAACCACCATAGTGACACAGGTGGTAAAACAAAAGACCACATGATGACTTAAATTTCATCAAGATTGGCCTTTCAAGGCGCAATGGACAATTAATATATAAAGACAGTGCACAGTGTCACTCACACAAACACAAAACACCATCAGGGTAACACACGTGGTACTAAAATAATGCAAGAAACATTAACTAAACATCATAAAATTTTTACCTAAAACACTGCAATGCACATAACTGATCCAGTATCAAAAATACAATGAAATATTAGTGTTTCAATAAAATATAATCATATGTAAAGGGTCTTACAGGGACTTCTGTGAACACCCAAATATTGTTTTTCAATGTAATTTTAACAACAGTTTACCATAAATGTACATACAGGTGCATCTCAATAAATTAGAATGTCGTGGAAAAGTTCATTTATTTCAGTAATTCAACTCAAATTGTGAAACTCGTGTATTAAATAAATTCAATGCACACAGACTGAAGTAGTTTAAGTCTTTGGTTCTTTTAATTGTGATGATTTTGGCTCACATTTAACAAAAACCCACCAATTCACTATCTCAAAAAATTAGAATATGGTGACATGCCAATCAGCTAATCAACTCAAAACACCTGCAAAGGTTTCCTGAGCCTTCAAAATGGTCTCTCAGTTTGGTTCACTAGGCTACACAATCATGGGGAAGACTGCTGATCTGACAGTTGTCCAGAAGACAATCATTGACACCCTTCACAAGGAGGGTAAGCCACAAACATTCATTGCCAAAGAAGCTGGCTGTTCACAGAGTGCTGTATCCAAGCATGTTAACAGAAAGTTGAGTGGAAGGAAAAAGTGTGGAAGAAAAAGATGCACAACCAACCAAGAGAACCGCAGCCTTATGATTGTCAAGCAAAATCAATTCAAGAATTTGGGTGAACTTCACAAGGAATGGACTGAGGCTGGGGTCAAGGCATCAAGAGCCACCACACACAGACATGTCAAGGAATTTGGCTACAGTTGTCGTATTCCTCTTGTTAAGCCACTCCTGAACCACAGACAACGTCAGAGGCGTCTTACCTGGGCTAAGGAGAAGAAGAACTGGACTGTTGCCCAGTGGTCCAAAGTCCTCTTTTCAGATGAGAGCAAGTTTTGTATTTCATTTGGAAACCAAGGTCCTAGAGTCTGGAGGAAGGGTGGAGAAGCTCATAGCCCAAGTTGCTTGAAGTCCAGTGTTAAGTTTCCACAGTCTGTGATGATTTGAGGTGCAATGTCATCTGCTGGTGTTGGTCCATTGTGTTTTTTGAAAACCAAAGTCACTGCACCCGTTTACCAAGAAATTTTGGAGCACTTCATGCTTCCTTCTGCTGACCAGCTTTTTAAAGATGCTGATTTCATTTTCCAGCAGGATTTGGCACCTGCCCACACTGCCAAAAGCACCAAAAGTTGGTTAAATGACCATGGTGTTGGTGTGCTTGACTGGCCAGCAAACTCACCAGACCTGAACCCCATAGAGAATCTATGGGGTATTGTCAAGAGGAAAATGAGAAACAAGAGACCAAAAAAATGCAGATGAGCTGAAGGCCACTGTCAAAGAAACCTGGGCTTCCATACCACCTCAGCAGTGCCACAAACTGATCACCTCCATGCCACACCGAATTGAGGCAGTAATTAAAGCAAAAGGAGCCCCTACCAAGTATTGAGTACATATACAGTAAATTAACATACTTTCCAGAAGGCCAACAATTCACTAAAAATGTTTTTTTTATTGGTCTTATGATGTATTCTAATTTTTTGAGATAGTGAATTGGTGGGTTTTTGTTAAATGTGAGCCAAAATCATCACAATTAAAAGAACCAAAGACTTAAACTACTTCAGTCTGTGTGCATTGAATTTATTTAATACACGAGTTTCACAATTTGAGTTGAATTACTGAAATAAATGAACTTTTCCATGACATTCTAATTTATTGAGATGCACCTGTATATTGACTTGTTAAACATAATATAATTTTCAGTGTTGACTAAAGGTAGGCAAATCTTACTTTTTACTTGTACTAATATATATATATATATACACACACACATACACACACTACCGGTCGTTCTTTATTAGAATTTGTTTTCACATTTTAGAATAATAGTAAAGTCATCAAAACTATGGAATAACATAAATGGAACTATGGGAATTATGTTGTGACTAAACAAAATCCAAAATAATCAAAACTGTGTTATATTTGAGCATCTTCAAAGTAGTCACCCTTTGCCTAAAATTTGCAGACATGTACTCTTGACATTTTCTCAACCAACTTCTTGAGGTATCACCCTGGGATGCTTTTTAAACAGTATTGAAGGAGTTCCCGCCTATGTTGGGCACTTATTGGCTGCTTTTCTTTATTATTTGTTCCAAGTCATCAATTTCAAAAATGCTTTTTTTTATTTTTATTAAATTTTAGATTTATAATGAAATAAATTAATATAGTGGCACAATTATATTTTTGTCTACAAAAGTAATTTCAAACATTTAAGCATATGCCTTCAGATCAAAAGATTTTTAAGACCATGAGAAACATTTCGGTGAAGTGTTTCAAAACTTTTGACTGGTAGTGTATATATATATATATATATATACACACACTGGTGGCCAAAAGTTTGGAATAATGTACAGATTTTGCTGTTTCAGAAGGTAATTGGTACTTTAATTCAACAAAGTGGCATTCAACTGATCACAAAGTATAGTCAGGACATTACTGATGTAAAAAGTACAGCACCAACACTGTTTGAAAAAAGTCATTTTTGATCAAATCTAGACAGACCCCATTTCCAGCAGCCATCACTCCAACATCTTATCCTTGAGTAATCATGCTAAATTGCTAATTTGGTACTAGAAAATCACTTGCCATTATATCAAACACAGTTGAAAGCTATTTGGTTTGTTAAATGAAGCTTAACATTGTCTTTGTGTTTGTTTTTGAGTCACCGCTGTATGCAATAGACTGGCATGTCTTAAGGTCAATATTAGGTCAAAAATGACAAAAAAGAAACAGCTTTCTCTAGAAACTCATCAGTCAATCATTGTTTTGAGGAATGAAGGATATACAATGCTTGAAATTGCCAAAAAACTGAAGATTTCATACAAAGGTGTACACTACAGTCTTCAAAGACAAAGGACAACTGGATCTAACAAGGACAGAAAGAGATGTGGAAGGCCAGATGTACAACTAAACAAGAGAATAAGTACATCAGAGACTCTAGTTTGAGAAATAGACACCTCACATGTCCTCAGCTGACAGCTTCATTGAATTCTACCCACTCAACACCAGTTTCATGTACAACAGTAAAGAGAAGACTCAGGGGTGCAGGCCTTATGGGAAGAATTGCAAAGAAAAAGCCACTTTAGAAACAGAAAAACAAAAAGAAAAGGTTAGAGTGGGCAAAGAAACACAAACATTGGACAACGGATAATTGGAAAAGAGTGTTACGGATCTTAACCCCATTGAGCTTTTGTGGGATCAGCTAGACTGTAAGGTGCGTGAGAAGTGCCCAACAAGACAGCCACATCTATGGCAAGTGCTACAGGAAGTGTGGGGTGAAATGTCACCTGAGTATCTGGACAAACTGACAGCTAGAATGCCAAGGATCTGCAATGCTATCATTGCTGCACGTGGAGGATTTTTTGATGAGAACTCTTTGAAGTAGTTTAAGAAGTTCTGAAAAAAAAATAAATAAAAAAAAAATCAAATTGTAATAGTACTTTTTCACATTATTAATGTCCTGACTATACATTGTGATCAGTTGAATGCCACTTTGGTCAATAAAAGTACAATTTTCTTTCCATAAGAGCAAAATCTGTACATTAGTCCAAACTTTTGGCTGCCAGTGTATATATATATATATATGTGTGTGTGTGTGTATGTATATACTGTATATTACTGTAGCATTTTAATATTCTTTTCTCAAAGTTTTGAAGATTTTTTTAATGTATTATATAAAGTACATAAGTTAGTTAATTGTTCATGGTGTGCCTTCAAGCATGACACTGTGGCAAGTTTTTATAATCAAGACTTTTTGTAGAATGTTAATACTCATTTTATCTGACATCACAGTATTTATAAACAATTTGTATGCAGACATTTCATCAGGCAAAATATTTTCTAATGTGGCAATATTGTGAAGCAATGTGTTTATGAGAGGCCTATGTTGTTGGATACACACATTCAAACTCACACACAGTATCGAAGTGATGAGGTTGATCTCAAGATCAGGCCTCACGAGACCTCAGGAGAAAAATGCTTAGGTCACCAGGACTACTCCAACTCTGCCTCTCCGCTTCAGAACTTGGGAAAAACAATCAAATTAGATACCAGACGTTAGTCACAAGACTCCAACCATGTGAGAGAAAGATCAGGGAATAGAGAGAGAGACAGAATAAAAAAGTGAGATAAAGTGCATGAGAGATAAAGATATCTTGGAGGGTGGGGGGGTCAAACTATTCAATTTGCAATGGCAGTCAATATATTATCAGATGACAACTGAATGCTGAGTTGCACAATGCTGATTACAATAAGGGTTATGGGTGGTTCATGACAAGCCTAGCAGTCACAGAACTGAGGAGGCCTGCTGCACTGCAAATGAGATTAGAGCAATCCAGTAGACTGGTATCTGTTCATAAATTGGCAACAATGGCAACATTTTTCAACAACAGATTGTAAGATGAACATGATAATGGTGTTTGTGTGGAGGCCGCTGGTTAAACTGGTTCAATATGCATGCATGATGTTTTCAAATGTGATGCAAGATTTGGGGTCTGAGTGACAGCAGATCTATTAAAAATCCTCTGCATTGTGTTTTGCAGATGTGTGTGGTGTCTCTGTTGGGATTCATTCTCTTCTGCATCACCAGAGTACCTGATGAGAGAGCGTCAGCACAATTTATCACAAAGGTGAAACAGGAATGCAGCTATTGCATAAATTGTTAATTGCAATTGCACATTGCTGTTATTTGTAAATACATGTCAAATGGACTTTGTGCACGAGTTGGTTACATAACACACAGTAAGAAAGTAACACTTTATTTTTATTGCAGTTTTAAAGCAGTGTTTGCAAAGTGCTTTATAGAAGACATACTTATATTGTGGCCCCAGAAAGTACATGGACACTTTCTGGCACACTTTAAAATGTATGAATGTCTTTGCATTTTATAACACAATATCAAACCAAGAGGCATTTAATGTAAAGACAGATAGCACAAGCATACTTTTCCAGCAAAGCATTTCCTAAAAAAACAAAACAAAAACAAGGTTTCAGATTATATTATTATTAATATAATTTAATTTAAATGCAATTATACCATTAAAACAAAGGGTATTTGGACAATTCTTGGTTGACAAATGTTATTAGAACATACCCAAATTTAAAATACTGAACTACACCTGTGGTTACGCTGCTAGAGCATCTGTGTGAACTTGAGGTGGACTAACTTAACACATCCCCTAAAAATCACCTTAGACCCAGCTGGTTAAAATGCATTGCAAAAATCGTCTATAAAAGTGAACTTCTGAGAAAAGCTCTGGCGTAATTTATTTGCAGATGCCACTTGGTTATATTATATTTTGTTATCTTATGCAATGCAATTCATACATTATAAGTGTGGCTTAAGTGTCCACATACTTTTTGGGGCCACTGTACATAAATGTTCACATACATACATTCATACATATGGCATGAGATACAAGAAACTGACAGAGTGAGAATAAAAAAAACAAAAAAACAAACAAACAAACAAACAAAAAAACATCTGAATAGTATGAAATAAGAACAAAATATTCTACTAAATAAAATGCAAAACCAAGTATCAACAATGTGGATATACTGTATAGTTGGTTTAGCTTAATTCAATTGTTGATAGTAGTTCCACACAATACAAATGAGTTTCCTTAATATTAAATTAAAATGTAAGCTCTACTCAAATACTTTGTGTAGTGAAAACCTAAATGACTTGAGTTAACATAACTCAAAATAACCAATGCTCAAATAACTCTGTTGAACCTCGCAGCTTGTTGCCAACAAGCCCAGAATAACAAGTCTCCTATTTGTTTAATTTTGCATAGAAATATATTAAAATGAAACTTAATTTTAAAATGTAATCTCTCAATTCAGTCCCATGAAAGCATGCTGGAAAATATAAATCCCGTCCGATTTAAGTAATACATAAATCCAACAAATAATTTTCACATAGTCCAAACACAGCTGTATTAAGTAAACATAGATAGATTGTACACAATGAAATTGAGTTGAGACCAAATGCTTAATAATTGCGTTGCATTAGCTCATTTTAATTAAGTAAATTGAGCAAGCAGTAAAAAGTGATGGAGTGAACACCTCCATTAGAAGTCTGAATCCATTTGAACATTTCATAGCAATGTGATCATTTCACTTTTTGATAACTTTGTTGAAAATCACTTCTCATCTCAAATAAAAATGTATGAAGTTGATTTTAAGTGTACTGGTTTGGTATTTTCAAATACCAAACCAGCTTTCCCTCTTTTTTCAGAGTATCCGGAAGCAGGTCTAGAATGAAATAATTATTTTTATCAAAACTGTTCTTTAATTAGACATCCCGTTAATATTTAATGGACAATTGACACTGGCAGTCAATGAGTCTTCAAGACACATCATTCAGCTTAACTGAACAAGTATATAGACATTTTAGCCTATTTAAACTTGTTAATTTCCATTCATTTAATCCATTTAAAAATTAGATTTCAGGTCATGCAAGTATGCAGAATTTCCTATTAATCAAAATTATATCAGTGCCCCTGCACCTACGTATTCTGCAAAGCACTGCTTTGCCTTAATGGGATAATTCGCTAAAAAATGAAAATTCTATCATCATTTATTCACCCTCATGTTGTTTTGAACCCAAATGACTTTGTATCTGTGGAGCACAAAAGAAGATGTTACAATGTTAGCATATTTTTCCATACAATGAAAGTGAAAGGTAACTGAAGCTAACATCTCATTTTGAGTTCCAGGGAACAAAGAAGGTCATAAGGGTTTGGAACAACATGTGGGTGCGTGATTGATGACACAGGTTTGATTTTGGGTTGAATTCACCCTTTAACCATTAAAAACAACTCTAGCCACTCTCTCACTTCCTTCCAGCTCCTCTACTTCCTCCTGTGCACAGTGGGGCTTGTCATCTCCGTGCTGGTCATCGCCTTCCAGTGCCACCACTTCGCCCTTTCTAAAGGCCTTACCTGCGAGGAAATAGGAGAGGACTGCATGTGCACCCTGGACCTTGAAGATCCTATTGCCCGTACCTTTAACTACAGTGGTGTGACAGACTGCAGTGCCATCAGGAGCACACTACCAATGTACAACCTTCTGCAGATGGTCCTGAACCTGGCTCAGGCCATTGTCTGCCTGGTGGGGGCCTTCATGATATGGAAGCACCGCTACCAGGTGTTTTTTGCAGGGCTACAGACAGGATCCCCCTCTGCCCAGCAGTGGCAGAAAGTTTAGGGCACTGAGAAGTGATCATGTGGCGTGTGGGAGTGTTTGTGCCTTTAGGAAGGAAACTGTTTGCTGCAATATCTGCCCCAACGGCATGCGATTGAGCAATTGATTGAGGCTGTGTTTGTACTGCAATACTATACAATTGTGGAGATTTTTTTAAAGGTATTTTTCTACATTAGCTTTTTGAAATTTTCCACTGATCAATGTAAACCATCTTTACGTGTGCCACTGCCAAGGAGGGTATTTTGTTTTTATCTCTGAAACTAGTACATGATGCAAAACGAGACCTGTCATTTCAGGAAAATGAGCTGCACAATCTGTTGTTGTTTCTGCAGTGGTAATGATACAGTCTGCACAAAATTTCATTTAATCACCAGTCATAATTGTCTGCTTAGTCAAAGAAAAACGCATCAATGTGTAATCATTTCATCTAAAACTGAAATTTTATGCTGTTGATGTGCAGTGAGCTTCAAGCTTCTTTTCAATGAAATGGTATATTTGTTAGACAGTTGCTGGGTTTATTGCTAATACATCTTAATCTTTAAAGCTGACAGGAATGGTGGGACTTTGCAAAAACTTTGCACCCACTTCAGATACCCCCACTGTTCCAGCACAATGTCCCTGGTTCTTCTTTCTCTGCTGGTGCTCTTATGTGCAAATTCTTTTTTTAAATTAAGCATTTCTTTTGCTTATTATTTTGCTTAAGTGTTTTTATTTTATTTTATTTTTTTACTCAGATTCATAGCCACAAGGAAATTTTGTTGAC
Source organism: Myxocyprinus asiaticus (assembly GCF_019703515.2). Lineage (NCBI taxonomy): Eukaryota > Metazoa > Chordata > Actinopteri > Cypriniformes > Catostomidae > Myxocyprinus > Myxocyprinus asiaticus. The sequence continues at coordinate 19,708,014 of NC_059369.1, read as the reverse complement.
TATTGCCTTACCATGAGATTAAAATGTAATTACTAGTGTTATGGCCTACAACGTGAATTAAAATATTATTTTATATAGAAAAAGGTGTAAATTAAGCTATCTTATATATACTGTTATGTAGTGAGAATACACACAAGCGTATGTGCTAATGGCCTGTCTTAAATCGAATAAGATTTCTAAAGTACGAAACAAAAATATCAAATTATTGGATACAGTACTGCTTTAAGAAAAGAACTGCTAAAAACACTGAATAGCCAAATAGAAATGAAAGGTGTGTCCAGTGATGAGACTGGCCAAGCTTGCGGACTGAAGTCACAGCTCACACAACCAGTGAACAGCAGCATATGAAGGACTGGGGGAGTTTAAAGGGGTTCTTGGACAAACAGCAGGTCACTGCCTCCAGCTACATGAAACTGAATAAGTCTTTTCCCTCTTTTTTTTTTTTTTTTTTTACATTTTACAATGTAGCATTTGCAATAGAAGTCTAAACCGTATTTTGAATTTGTAGCATAGTAAAAATTAAACAAGTGTTAAACTTGAAAACTAAATCAAAAATGCAATAAGCTCTGTGCTCATCAATTCATCATTGTCAATGAAACTTGTACCCAAAGCATGATTGTTAATTAGAATAAGAAGAGAGCTGATTACGGGTGTTCAAAAGTCATGTCTCTTCAAAGACATCCATCAATCTGGTGTTTGGAAGAGATACAACATGATGCTTTGGCACGGGAGAAAACAAAACCAGCCCTAAATGAATGCTTTATATGACTCATCTTTCCTGTGAGGTGATTTCTAATAAAAGACATTTACATAACTCTCTTCCTCATCCTCAAATCGCATGTCCTTTAAAATTGATTAAGTGAATTACATACTTTTTTTAGTTTCTGCCATGATGTCAATGTGAAATAATCCTTCATTGTATCGTTTCTGTGTATCCTATCTCTAACACATTTGATCAAATAATATTCATATAATAATATTGCTATTACATTGCAACTACCATAAAGGAAAACTTTCTCTTGTACTTCATAAATAATCAATTTCCTAGCAGTGTAAATCTCCTGAAACCTGTTAAAAACAATTTAAGAACATTAAAGAATAATTACTGTAATGTGAAAGAAATTATACCATACTGATTAAACTCTAAAGTATATAAACATCATCATAGTATTTGTCGTTCTGCATTTAAATTTTAGTTAAAAATATTTTAGTATTTTTTAATGTAATAAATTCAAAATTACTGTATTGCAGTAATGAAAGTCTAATGAGAATCACCACTGAGAATAATGGGAATTACACACAACACACACACACACACCTGTTATTTCATTAATATGTCAATGCTACTGTCCTAAATGTCTTTAATATTTTATTTAGAACACATTCCTGCAGATCTTACAGATCAGCTCTTTCTTTACTCCAGAGTTTCAGTGAAGTCACTTCTCACACTATTAGATTAAGCAGGAACGCTGAGTCAAATGAAAAATCCCCCTCTTATTCCCTGTGCTTTTGGGAAAGAGTGCGGCATGGGTGATCCGTTGCTCGGAGATGTGCTCATGTGACAGATCTCATCTGCTCTCCATCCTGCCAGCATGACAACAACACACACAATCACATGCAGGCACATCACATGCAGAAAGAAGGAAGGTATATTTAGATTAATGACTGTTTATGCTGGATGTTGTTCACAACATTTGTTGTCCCTCATTGCCCCTGCGCACTCCTCTTTTATTGAGCAGCACGATATAATCTTCATTCATGAAAGACAGTGTATGTGCACTGGCCTTGACACAAGTGTTTCTAGTGGAAGGATAAATACAGTAGTGATCAGTGTTGATAATGAAACAAAACCTGTTCATTGAATAACTAGTATATCCATGACTATTGCTGATTGTTCCAGTTCGATATCGGAAAGGGACTGTTTGCCAACCAACGAGCGATCATCAGTGTGAGTGGGGACAGTTAGTGAGAGTGGCAACTATCCATCTAACAGTCCTCTTCTCCCTGATGGAGCATTCCAGAAGTGCTGGACTTTCCCTTGCTTAGTGACAACTGTGAGCTATATGGAGCTGTCTGAGGCTAATTTTAAACAGAGTTGAAGCACGAGATTCCCTAGGAACTGGGGAGGGTTATCTACCCTAAACAACAAGGAATACTATATCTAAAGCCATCAACTGATGTTTTATTATGGAGATATTATCCTACAACGTTTATCAACATCTGTCACAGATGCGCTTTATGAGACTTTGATTTCAGCCAACTCTTTTTATTGCTGGCAGTCATTGATATACAGACCTATTATCTATATCTAAAATGATCAGGCTGAAATACGGTTGATATGATTTTATTATATGTTTTTACAGGTCTAGGTTTGTCACGAACAGTTTAAAATCACAAATAATTGACTGAATCAAAACAATCACCATTGACCATTCACTGCTTTATCTTTTTCTTCAATAACAGAAGAAATTTAGTCTAAAAATACTCTGTCAAATGGTCAAGTTCCGGTTACTCTCTAGAGTATACTTGACGTGTGTAAATACAAAAATACAAACTTAGATGCACTGCAGCTGGCAACAGTGGTGACATAACTGACATTACATCTTTAAAATGATTTAAAAGATTTAAAGGACATACATTTTGGTCTATTTCCAACCCAAAGTGATCGTATTGCTTAAGAAGACATGGATTAACCCACTCGAGTCATATGGTTTACTTTTACGCTGCCTTTATGTCCTTTTTGGAGCTTGAATGTTGTGGACCCCATTGACTTACACTGTATGGACAAAAACACATCCTTCATCTTTCAAAATATCTTTGTGTTCCATATAGGAAAGTTTGACATGGCATTCATTTTTGGGTATAATTTACATTTGAGTTTTATATGATTGCTTCTATTGTTCCATCGACTGTTTTTCACCCCAACAACCTTAAGGCCCCTGCACACTTCCTACGAATTTGAAATCATAACAGATCCGTAGGTGTTACCTGGAGCTCCACCTACTTCGAGGCGGACAGCTAATTCAGTTTACGTTGTTGTCAATTAAGATCAGTCGTCATGAACTCACTGGCGTGCAGTTATTAGCGAGCTGGTGCAAACTTACCTACATCTGTACTATCGTTCGCTTAGATACATTTTTTCAAGAACATGTAATGTGGGGGCCTGGGTAGCTCAGCGAGTAAAGACGCTGACTACCACCCCTGGAGTCGCGAGTTTGAATCCAGGGCGTGCTGAGTGACTCCAGTCAGGTCTCCTAAGCAATCAAATTGGCCTGGTTGCTAGGGAGGGTAGAGTCACATGGGGTAACCTCCTCGTGGCCACTATAATGTGGTTCTCGCTCTCGGTGGGGCATGTGGTGAGTTGTGCATGGATGCTGCGGAGAATAGTGTGAAGCCTCCACACGTGCTATGTCTCCGCGGTAATGCGCTCAACAAGCCACGTGATAAGATGCGCGGATTGGTGGTCTCAGACTTGGAGGCAACTGAGATTCGTCCTCCACAACCCAGATTGAGGGGAGTCACCAAGCCACCATGATGACTTAGAGCACATTGGGAATTGGGCATTCCAAATTGGGGAGACAAGGGGAGAAAAAGGGGAGAAAAATCCCCCACCCCCCAAAAAAAACAAAAACAAAAAAAAAACAACAACATGTTATATGATGGTTTTTATTAGTCTACAAAATAAATCAAACCTATTCAACTGCTTTAAGGTGCCCATTCACTCTTTTGTTTTATATGCTGCTTCACTCATGTGCTGTCTGCAGCCGGAAGCCTTTCACACATCTGCCCAAAATAAGATATGCCTATCATCATTCTTTTGTCTGTATTCTACCCATTAACACTCTTTTATACACACATCTTTGCAGTAGTATCAGTGTCATCATAAATTACAATAACAGAGTGTAATCAGCACATATTATGGCTATGTATAGCGTGTTAGCGGATTAGCGCCATGAATTCAGAACGTAAACATTACACATCTACTGCAAATATATAACCTCAAATCATCGAGTAGTTAAAACAGCTTATTTTACTGATCTCGTGTGAATTCTACTCATAGAATGAGCCATGAAGTCATTGATAACACATTTTAATGTCATATTAGTCGATAGTTTGGCCTGAATGTTCGCAAACAGTATATGGTTGCTCAGCTGTTTTGAACTTTTTACCTCTGATCGAAGGACGAAGAAGAACTTCACAATAAGTGTGCTACGGCCTTAAATCAGTTTCCAACAATGTTCTTACAGTATTTCTTGTTTTATCATTTAAAACCTAACAAACAATTGTTTGTGTGTGTGTGAAATGTTTAGCTTGAAAGAGTGCTTGTGCTATCTTTCTTTAGAATAAATTCCACTTGGATTGATAATTTTGTTCTCTAATGCAATGACATTGATACATTTTTATGTGTGCAAATGCTTTTTGGGGCCAATGTTAATGAAGAGAGTGGAGTGTAAGCAGACCATAAGCTCTCATACTCTGCAGACCTGTTTAACTCTGCTCTGATATTGATGATATATTTTCTGTTTTCCTCCTTGAAAGTGTTTTTTGGAAGCCACTGATTTTAAATACTGTATCTTGATTTTTAAGCATATTTCTGTTTGCAAATTGCTATTATTTTTCCCACCAAAACTGCTGTTGTGACGCAGTTCAGAGTGACATCTACTATTATAAGTAGTTTTTACCAACTTTAGTAAAAAATAGTTATTATTTAGTTGCTTTAAACAAACGTTGCATTTCTGCTACTACAAGTCTCTGGAGGCTCTGACAGTTTTAAATGTACACACAGTCAAACTAACCATTCTAATAAACAAATATAAATTCTTTATTACTTTCTGTACAACTTTGTAAGGCAGGCACAACAGTGCTTTTGCAGGGTAGTCACATTTATGACTTAAAATACAATGTAAAAATCATCATGTGAGAGGTAAGACTAGAGTTGGGAGGGTTTAGGTGTTTGTAGGAGACACATATAGATTCAGATGGTCACATGATTATGAGATGACAACGTTTCCAGTTTTATATCTTTCATCAAAGGAATTTTAAAGGACAAGCCAGCAATTTAAAAAGAAGTTTGAGACTGTATAAAGGCATTTTATCTCTCCAGTTATTCCAGTGCAGAAAGTCCACCTTGAGTTACAGCAAATGACGATTAAAATATGAAGGAGTTAATACTTTAAGATAAAAAACAGACAGCCCTTTCAAAGGCAGTCTGAGTTAAATAGGGAGCAAATGGACTGCTGTTCCAATGCCCAGAACAATACTGGTAATAAGTACAGTGTTTCCACAAAAATAATTTCCAGAAAGAGAAAACAACATGCACTCTCGAAAGAAACCACTTATGTGAGATGACACCCAAGTCTTTAGTAATCTCTGATCATCTAACAGAACAACTGTCATGTCATGATATAATGTGATGTCACCATGAGTGTAGTGTTGTCCATGGTGTGAACATCAGCATGTGTGTGCGAATGTGTGCTCAAGGATGTAATACTGTAAGGCCATCCTCAGTGTGCAGGGGGCATGTGATGGTTCATCTGCGATGGTCCCAGGAAGCCCAGTCTCTGTTTAGTCTTCCTTTGCTCTGTCATCTGTACATGTGCATAAAACACACACAAAACAAAGAAACCATTTCAGTCACATTTTGAAATTCCAGCTTACTCTTTAACACAATGTTACATAAGTAGATATCTAAATAATAGACAATAAGGGCCGAAACACTCTACTCAACTATGTGACCCAAATCCTTTTAGATACGTAAGCTTGACCTCTCGTGTTACTGCATTCTGAAATGTGAAACTAGTGACATGGAGTTAAACTATCATCATGTTAAAGGAATAGTTCATCCAAAAATGAAAATTGGGATTTTCAATCTCAATTAGACATAACCTAAAGGAATTATGTACATCATGATCATACAACAGCATGTTCCTGAGTTCATGTGTGAACTTGCATTGTTCATGGTGAGAATTTGCACAGTTTTTGCTTTTGCGAAATATAAGCGTGAGCCATTGTGTAAAAGCAGTGAAAAAGAGTGCTATGGCGGAAGTCACAATTTTCACTTCAAAAACAAACAAACAAAAACAAAAATGTACAAATGCAAAATGACAAACATTTTGAGTTGTTTCTCACCAAAACCTTTCGTATGCCTTCAGAAGACTTAGAATATCTTGCATGAGTTGCTTGGACTATTTTTTCAGTGTGACACTTTTGGATCTTTTTTAGCTTTAAATTGAGTCACTATCAATTGCCATTGTATTGAAATCAGCGAACTGGACATCCTTTAAAATTCCTCCTTTTTTGTTACAGAGAAGAAAAAGTCAAATGGATTTAGAACAACATGAGGGTGAGAAAATGATGACAATTTTAATTTCTGGGTGAACTGTTCCTTTAAGAGTGTACAAAAGTATTTATGTAGAGCATAACTTCTTTTTTCATGGGTCTTTGTTACTTTTCCACCACATAGGGTTTAAACCAACATATGCCCTTTTTTGAGATTGGACTAGTAAGTTAACAGCCCTACACCAGGAAAAAATGTGGATCACTGTGTGCAACACTGAACTGGATAGAGGCTGTTTGTCTGAACACATGACAAGTTCAGATTTCGCCTACTTGATCTGAGCCTGGCTAGTGCTGAGAGGTGAGGAGGATCTGTTTAATTAAGCCTGGCTGTTGAGAGAGAAATCACTTTAATAAGTTATTTAACATCCAGCACTGCCAGGAGAATTACAATAAGCCCACTTCTCGTGACTGCCAGGAATTATAAGGACTGTTTGTGTATGTGAATGGGTCCACCCTTATTAGTCTACCATATCTGTTGTGGTTTTGCTAAAAGGGTAACATCATACTGTTTTTGTACCAAAACAGTTGTAATTTATTATAAACCGACCATATTTTACCTTCTCTCTGACCTTTAGAATTAAACAGTCTTTTGCTGCAGCGCCTTTAAAAAAAAACACTTTCTTTGCATGTAAAATGAGCAACATTGCTGTCAGGTTCTGTATGTACATATTTTTTTAACTGCCCTATCTGACTTCAACAGCCTCTTTGCAAAGTCTTTCTCATATTGTGACAGATTCATAAAAACAACTCATGCTCTCTTTCCCTTACACTGGGATCCTTCAGAATGCAGAGTTGTAGGTGCTACACATCAGTAGAGTAGTCTAGGGCATATGCAGGTATACACCATAAGCCCACCTATCTTTCTTAGGATTTCACGTATGCCCACCTAAAATGAGTGATGATACGTATGGCCACGAGAACAACAAGTAGGCTTTTCCCCTGGAACTTTTTCAATCTACTAACATGATGCTGCAGCACCGTTGAGCGAATGTTTTTTTTTTTTTTTTTTTTTTTTTTAAAGTGTACAGAGATTCTCTCTAAACGTGCACAGAGCTGAGGGAGTGCAACTGATGACCAGTCAGAACGTTCATTTCAGACACGATTGGATATTTGCTAACCAATCATATTTTCCATTTCAGTAAGGGGTGGGACATTTCCAGTGTCTAATGCTGATGCACAAGCATCCCTGGAGAAACTATAATTTGCACTGTAAATGTATTTCCCTGCTATACATACATATATATATATATATACACACACACACACACAGTGCCTTGCAAAAGCATTCAGACCCCTGACCAATTCTCTCATATTACCAAATTACAAATGGTACACTGAAATTTCATTCTGATTGATATTTTATTTTTAAAACACTGAAACTCAAAATCAATTACTGTAAGGTGACATTTTGTTGGGAAATATTTTTATGAAAAATAAAAAACTGAAATATCTTGCTTGCATAAGTATTCAACCCCCACACATTAATATTTGGTCGAGTCACCTTTTGCTGCAATAACTGCTTTAAGTCTTTTGGGGTACATGTACCAGCTTTGCACACAGTGACAAAGTGATTTTGGCCCATTCTTCTCGGAAGATTTGCTCCAGGTTGTTCAGGTTGGTTGGGTGATGCTTGTGGACTGCAATTTTCAAATAGTGCCACATATTCTCAATAGGATTCAGATCAGGACTTTGACCTGCCACTGTAGGACATTTATATTTTTGTTCTTCAGCCACTCCATTGTTGCTTTGGCCTCATGCTTGGGATCATTGCCATGCTGAAAGCTGAATTTCCTCCCAAGCTTCAGTTTTTTAGCGGACTGAAGCAGGTTCTCTTGCAGTATTTCCCTATATTTTGCTCCATCCATTCTTCCTTCAATTCTAACAAGATGCCTAGTCCCTGCTGATGAGAAGCATCCCCACAGCATGATGCTGCCACCACCATACTTCACTGTAGGGATGGTGTGTTTTGAGGCATAGGAAGTGTTAGGTTTGCGCCACACATAGCGCTTTGAGTTTTGGCCAAAAAGCTCTATCTTGGTCTTAACTGACCACAAAACCTTCTCCCACATCGCAGCTGGGTCACAAATGCTTTCTGGCAAACTCCAGATGTGCTTTCAGATGGTACTTTTTGAGTAATGGCTTCTTTCTTGCCACCCTCCCATACAGGCCAGCGTTATGCAGTGCTCTTGATATGGTTGACTGTTGCACCATTACTCCACTCCCAGCCACTGAACTCTGTAGCTTCTTCAAAGTGATTGTTGGCCTCCCTGTTTTTTGTTGTTTTTTTATATTTCCCAACATAAAACCAATGTCACCTAACAATAATTGATTTTGAGTTCCAGTGTTTTAAAATAAAATATCAAACAGAATGAAATTTCATTGCACCATTTGTAATTCAGTAATATGAGATTATTGGTCAGGGGTCTGAATACTTTTGCAAGGCACTGTATACGTATGATATATACAGAAAAACTGAGTACGGTTATATATATATATATATATATATATATATATATATATATATATATATATATATATATATATATAATAATTTTTATACACTGTATACTGTATATACATTTAAATGTAACTTATGCATTTAAACTTTGTGAAAATGTTATTGCACATAGTTTTTGATGCTCTTTTGATGCTGGACAACTGTGTCCCGAAATGATATCAAACTGAAAATTGAAAACAATTTCACTATACACAGAAAAGCTCATCATAGTACACAAATAAAACAAATAACCATTCATTCTTTTGTAGGCTATACTTAAGCAATATCACACAAGCAAGAGTGCAATATGGCTGTCCAAGCGGGGTATTCCTCTTTATTTTGCAGTAGCCGGTGCGCAAGAGTCATTCACTATAGAAACCGCAGTCTCCTCCGCCATTTTGAACAGTATTTTCTTTCCAATGTGGAAACTCCGGTAAGTAGTAAGCACCTTGAGTTCTGTAATCAATCAGTCTGTTGTGTCTCTTAGCTGTGATAAGCCGTAATGCTGAAGTTGTTCGTTTAAAGCCGTTTAAAGCTATTTCCTAGCTTTAGCAGTGTAGCAGCGATCATGGAGTGCTGTTGTATGTAAACTGTGGCCGACGCAGATTCACTTCACGTCACCAACTGGCTCATATTACACACAAAAATGATATTTTGACACCACGTGCTGGCTAACATATGTAATGTAAAAAACAAATAGATGTAAAAAGAGACACATAGTGTACAGTAGCTCTTAACATATGCACTGCTCTTACACTTTAGTTTAGAATGGCACGAACACAAGCGGAGTGATACACACACAGTGAAGCGTCCAAGTGCTGATGGTGTCAGACCATCAGTGCTCATTGAACGTCTCTCGTCCAATCAGATTCGAGGACCGTAACGAACTGTTGTATATATGGTAATACTAGATAAAGTGTTAACTTGAACATTACTACACTCATATTAGCTATACAATGTTTAAAAGTTTATTGCGTATTATGTATGTATTCGTTTATTAATTAGAGTACTTATAAAGTATTAACAATTTTCATAGTTGCCTAATAAAAGGAACATTCATGACACCTATTAATTTAAATACATATTTAACATCAAGTTACCATGGTTCTTAGTAGTGTAGCCTACTGTACACCATGCCAACAAGAAACATTCCCTGATATACATTTAGTAAGTTCACGTGGGACTAAGTGTAATAAATAAATATATTAATTTTAATATATTAATTTTAGAGACCGGGTGCATGGTTTTTTGCAGTATGTCCACCTCTTCAGACACTACTACACCACTGCTTCACACTGTCAAAAACAGCTCAAGCTTTGGCAAACATTCATATGTTTTATTTTTATATTGTAAAATGTTGTTTAAGAATAATTGCATCCATCCATCCATCCATCTATCTATCTATCTTCTCATTTCCATTACCTGAAAGTTACAGTATGTTTTGATAGTCCATCAAACTCCTTTTCCTCAAAAGAACAAGAACAATTTGCTTTAATGGTTCTGCATCAACTGTTTCTTGCTCACCGTCCCTGGATCTGTGCTGATTCTCAATGATTATGCAAGATTTTAATTCCTGTGTGTTTACGTCCAAGTACAGCACAGTTCAACTCCATGGGGCATCAATTTCTTTTCTAATGTCATCCTATTAGAACCCAAAGCTCTCCCTTTCTGATCTCTCCCTGTGTCATGTGAACTGATTAAACTGTTTGTGCGGAATCACATGTGGGCCAGGCAGATGATGGCAGTGATCCGACACAGTGGAGTGGACCCGGAACATCTACATGGCCACAGGGCACTGCCCCACCCCTTCGCTGACGCACTTCTACAGCAGGGTCTAATAGTCACACATCAGAAGCCAAAAAAGGAAGAAAGGGAAAAAACGGCTGTTTTGCTCAGTGTAGGCACTGGGCCACTTTTTGAACATTGACTGGGTTTTTGTGGCTCATCTGGTAGAGCATGGTGTTAGCAACACCAAAGTCATGGGTTTGAATCCCAGGAAACACAAAGTGGTCAAATGTATACCTTGAAAGCTTTGTAAGTCACTTTGGATAAAAGCATCTGCCAAATGCTTAAATGTAAATGTTACCTGTTCTTTAAGTTCAGCAAGCTGGCTAGACAGCTGCATCACTAGTGTGGCAGTGGTGTCCAACCTCTCCTGCAGTGATCGTATCTCGTTCTGTTCGCTCTCGCCCTCAGAACTCACTAAAGACATGGCCCTCATCCGTGGAAACCAGTCCAGATTCTTCTCCTGAAGGAAAGAGAGAAATACGAATGGTACTTTGCACAGTTTAAAAACATCTATGGGTGCAGATAGTACACATAAATAGTCCAGCTCCCAAGTTACAGCACTGGTTGATTCAATCAACCACCATCCTTCAAATGAGACATTAAACCGAGGTCCTGACTCTCTGTGGTCATTTAAAAATCCCAGGGCACTTCTCGTATAGATTAGGGGTGTTACCCCGGTGTCCTGGCCAAATTTCCCCAATTGGCCCTTATCAGTCATGGCCTCCTAATAATCCCCATCCATTAACTGGCTCTATAACTCTACTATCTCCTCTCCACCAATAGCTGGTGTGTGGTGAGCATACTGGCGCACTAAAGCTGCCGTTGCATCATCCAGGTGGATTCTGCACACTGGTAGTGGTTGACCAGTATGTAAAGCGCTACGTTCATTCGTTCATTCATCCATCCATTCATTCGTTTGTTCATTTATTCAATGTTGCTGTGTCAGGCTGGTCAGGATGCTCAAAAAAACCATGTTTTGTTTAGAGGTCGACCGATTAATCGTTTTTTCAGATTAATCGCACCGATATCTGCTTTTGGAATGGTTATCGGTAAAAATCCTTGATGATAGCTCGCCAATCTTTTTTTCTTTTTCACGATTACACGCTTATTAATTTGGGATGTTATAAAAAAAGACACATATTAAGACATTACTGAACACTTGTTTTTATAACCTTTGTTGACTGTTAAGTTTATACTGATTTGACTGACAGTGTGCCTATAGAAAAGAAAAAAAGGTCTGTTTTTTTATATAATAACAATTATGACAGACAGCAATCGCTTGATGATCTACTATTCATGAATGATGATCTGCTGTTGATGAATTACTGCTCATACAATATTTATTAGACCATATGACAATGCTTCAGTGTTTATATTGTAGTACATTGTAGATGATTGTAGATGATTGTAAGAATGTATCTTTTGGTTTCTGTATGTGTTTGTGTGAGCTGGGAGTACAGACATTTAAAAATCCCCATTGTATTTTGGGTTTCTTTATATTTGAAAGTCATGCATTATGCCTCGGTTCTTCTCTGGCTATAATTGGGATTTTATTGATTTTATTCATTTTGGACTCTCGTTGCTTCTATGTTTGTGTCAGTCACAGTTAGGAAATAATATTTTTAAATTTAAAATTCAATTTTTTTTAACATTCAATAAATCGATTTTAAAAACTATTGGCCAATTAATCGGTTATCTGCATTTCCACCACATTAGTTATCGGTATTGACAAAATCCAATATTGGTCAACCTCTAGTTATTGCTTCACAGACCCATAGTGTTTACACTGCTGAGGGAAATCAACCTACAAATGTTTTACTTGTAGTTGTCTCTGCGTATTATGCGGGATAGGAGACAATTTAAATCTTCTGATGATCAACTTCACTAATGGACTCCTAGTAAGCTGTTGGACGACTATTCAACTAGTTAATCATCCTCACCCATCCCTGTTTGGGATCTGCTTTAATTGCTGTTAGCTGAAGAACATAAGAATATAAGCCCGGATGCAAAGATAATTCTGAAAACAGCAAGTAGCCGTGCAATTGAACTGCAGGCTGAAATGTTTCTTTTTCATTTCAGACAACAACAGTGAGTCATTACGCTTTGTAAAGTGTGTGGGCCTACACAGCAGCTCACGAACAAGACATTTGTTTTTTTGCCTGTGTTTGCTGTGTGTGATTAATTGTGTATATGAGTTTATCTAGTCTGGTATTGGGGGGTATGTGTGAGATAAGTAGGGGGTAACAGTGCAGTGGCTCATCAGATACAGTTATGTAAGGTGCTTTTCACAGTCAGCCTGACAGGAGCACTGCAAGGTGCACACAGAGTTATGTTTAGATGTTCACTATGTTTAGAGGTGGGAAAACACCGCCTTCCCTTCTTACACAGGAAGACTTGACGCCATGTGGAGGCAAGCGGCTGTTTATATATGCTTACTCTTGTCAGATTAAATGACCTTGCTCCTCCCAAACCTAGTTTATAAAACTCCATTTCAGTAGTTCACAAGTTAATGTAATCCTGCTTAGAGGATAGTGTAAACGTGTGTGACATTCTGGGCAAAGGGCTCGAGGCTTGACCTGAGCTTGAATACCCCCCAAAAGATGCCAGCAAAACGGGGACAGCAAGCTGTAGTCTAAGGATTCTTGTGTTTGAGCTGAGATTAAATATATTGTGAAGTCTCTTGTACCCCCCAAAGGAATGTAAAAAATGAGGTTACTTATTTCACAACGAAAGTGCTTCTGTATTTACTTATTTTGTATTCTTGCATTATAATTGCTTCATACTTTGCAATCTACATCACCTGAAGCTGTGAAAGTTTAGAGTGCATCTGGACTCTGAGCTGTGTAATTCTTCCTCTCCTCAGTCAGGCGCAAGCTGCAGTGCTGCTCTCGCATGTCATCAGAGTTTAATGTGATCTCATGTCACGTTAAATGAGATCAAACGACTATTTGACAACGAAATCTTTTGTTGTCAATGTTTTATATTTTATTTTATATTTTAACAATCGTTTCAGCCCTGGTTGAAAATGAAAATTGGATGCCCTCTTTTGGTATGATCTGTTTTACTCTGATAAGGTATCTGATTGTCTCATGGTCTATGGTATGGAGGTCCGAAATGGTGGGATGGATTCTCGGGTCATATTTTGCCGTGGTTCTGAACATCAGAGGAAACCGAAGAAAGCGAGGATGAACATTGCATCTAGTGTTTTTGAGGTGTTTGGAGATATGTAGCCCTGACGGAGGGTATTTAGACATCCGATGAGCAGGTCGATGATGAGAGGAAGCCTAATATCGGTTCTGGTGGGTTGGGATTTGTGGATACCCTTGATGAGAAGTGAGATCTGGGGATGGTTTATTGAGGAGTTTTTTCTGAAAATTTCTTTATAATAGAAATGGATGCTGCTTAGGTACCCCTTGATGGTTCCTGAATGGAGGTTTTTGCATTGGTTGAGATGTGAGGCAAAGGAGGATATGGACAGGGTTGTGAGGGTTACTTTTGAAATGTATTCCACTACAGATTACAGAATACATGCTGTAAAATGTAATTTGTAACATATTCCGTTAGATTACTCAAGGTCAGTAACGTATTCTAAATACTTTGGATTACTTCTTCAGCACTGGTAGATTTTTTCACTTGTTTTGATTATAAAAACTCTGCCAGTACAGTAAGACAAAATACACATGTTAAAATACATTCTCTAAGTATAATATAAGATATAAATATAAGATATTTAGGTCTGAAAAACCTATTAAAAATTATTATCAAGAATATGATTTTTTGCCCTAATATCAAAAAGTCTTACTAGAAAATAAGAAATGATGATCCAACGTGAATTTTCTTGATAAAAAAAATATGATCGTGCCTGGTAACTTGTGCATGTAAAATGGCTAGAAATAGCATTTTAGCTTAGCGTAAAGCTGACAATTTACACAAGGTTTATTTCTATTTCTTCTGCTCCAAACTTACTTCAAACTTACTTCTCTGTCTGCTCGTATGAATGTAACACATCATAAGACAGTGTTTCACCGCTGTTCAAATGCACTTTGGATCGCATCAATTAAATGTTTAAATGTTTTCCATCTGAAAGGACTAAATATTAAATGAAACAAATGACAATAAAATGCAAAGTAATCTCTTCAGTAATCAAAATACTTTTTGAATGTAACTGTATTCTAATTACCAATTATTTAAATTGTAACTGTAGTGGAATACAGTTACTTATATTTTGTATTTTAAATACGTATTCCCGTTATATATATTCCGTTACCCCCCAACACTGGATATGGAGAGGAGAGAAAAATCAGGAAATGGCAGGTTAATTTTTTAAGAATTTCCACGCCGTCCCGCAAGTTTGGAGGGTTCGGTGGGAAACAGCTTGGAGGATGGAATCTAGGGAAGCTTGGTGAAGGATTCAAGGGGGTGATTTATGGAAATTTCAGTTATGAGCAAGGAGGAACTGGGGTTGGTGTCGGGTTCACTTCTGGGGCCAAGGATCTGAATCTCTGAAAGAGATAACGAGAGAGAGAGAGTGTCAGCAATCTGATTCTTTGCTCCTGGAATGTGTTTAGCTTTGATGATAAATTGGTTATAAATGGAAATCAAAATGAGTCACCTAAGAAATAGCGATATTTCTGGTGAACAAGATCTGCCTTTGTTTATGGACTATATGGTGGCTTGGTTGTCGCAGTGAACTAAAGTACTTTTGGATGTCCATTCCGACCCCCAGAGGGTGGCTGCTACTATGATGGGATACAGCTCGAACAAGGCAGAATATTCCAAATGAGAAAGGGAATTTGTTATTTTGGGGGCCCAGGATGATGCAAACCATCAGCCCTGGTAGAAACCGACTGATGGGGCTATGTCGGTGTACAATTGGATGTCTTCTGGTGATGTGATGAAGATTGTGAGGGCGAGACAGTAAGGAAACCGTCGATCAGGTGGATGAGGTAAGGCACGGAGTGACTGTTTAAGAGAATCCAGCATATTGCTTCGGATAGCATGTTAAATATCTTGGGGCTGCTTTTGCAGTCAAAAGTGAGTCGGACGGAAAGATAGGATTTGTCATTCCATTGTACACCAAAAAGGTGCCAGAAATCAGGGTGCAGGGCTTTTTTTTGAATGCTGCAGTGATGTCAGCTTTAGCGAGCCATGCCTTCCTGCCTACTTTTTTAATCATTCGTATGGCTTGGTCAAAGTCATGGTAGTGGAGGGAGTATTCATCGATTGAAATCAGGTTATTAATACTTGGGTGGGGTCCGCCATGGGGGGCTGAGAGGTCTATGATGAGGCATTTTTTCCCTGAGAATTTCCTGGTGGCTACTCCGGAGGTTTAGTGAATGGGCCTATCGTGAAACCTGATTTAACAGCTTTATTTAGAAGGTCGTCGACTACTTGAGGTTCAGCGAGGGCTGATTGCAAGTTGTGACAGAAAAGATTGGAGGTTGGCAGACTCTCTAAACCGGGATTAAAACAGTGTTTTATTCCGGACAATAATACTGCTGTAAAGTTGACAGATCTTCCTTTTTGATCCTTGATGTAGGAGTTTGATGAGTTGCTGTTGGGTTGAGGGACATAGTTAGTTGGCTTGATCGCTGTAGCGACTGGTTGGGGGGAGGGTGTCACTGAGGGGCAAGAAGTGGTTAGGTGCTCGGTTGACCTGCAGATGGTGCGTGAAATACTTTTACATCCTAAAAACACCCGGTTATGGAGATCTTGGTCTAGCGCTCTCCAATATTGGCACTGGTTCCACTGCGAAAATCTGGCTGCACATTTGGCTGAAAAAAAACTTGTGATATATAAAGAAATGGCTTACGCCATAAGAGAGCGATAGTTCAGCGATAATGGAAAGGTAGTCATTAAGCTCACGCCATCTGAGGAAACGTGGAGCAAATGATGTCAGTAAAATGCCTGAAGGCGATGCAAAACTTGGCGAAAATGAGTGTGCGAGAAGAGCTAGGGGAGGGGTTTTTTAGACAGACTGAGAGTTCACCGCATTCTATGGTTCTAATGGTTGTGCTGTTTGGGATTGCTGTCAGTAAAGAGGAGAGATCTATGTCTGCACCTGCGAGAATTTGAGAGCCGAGGTGACTGGAGACTGGCAGGGGTTCTGAAGCTGCAGCATCAATGAGGCAGGGGTTGAATGAGGGAGGGCGAGCTGGAAAATCTGGGCTGGGTGAGAAAGGATTCTGGAACGGATTTGCTTGCTGAGGCAGCCTCGTGCAAGGAACGGTTCCAGGGTAGGGGAAAAAAGGAAGGTAGGAAGTAGGGGGGTAAAGTGAGGAGGGGTCTGGGGTGGAGTTCGCCAGCGGAGGCAGCCTCATGTGGGAATCCGCTCCGGCGGCCCATGGATAGGAAGTAGTAGGGGGGAGGATGTTAGCATGAGTAATGGATTGTGTTGGAAAAACGGAGGCATTTGTTGTGGTAGCTTGGAGAGGAAGAGGAGACGGCAAAGGGAGTTCAGCGGGGGAGGGGATGGTGATGCGTGTTCCGCAACTGGAAGTTCTGCACAAGCGCCGAACTTCCGTGTTTACCTCTGGGTTAATGTGACCGCTGGAGCTGGATGTCTGTGATGAAATTCCATGGATTTCTGTAGATTTTTGTTTGAGGACTGCCGATTTAGAGCGTTTAGCAGGTGGAGGAGAAGTTGGAAGGGCAAGTTAATCGCCACTGGAAGTTGAGGAACAGCGTTGGGAGAGACAGAGATGATCCTGAGTTAGATGGGCTGTTGTGGGGAGTCTGGAGTGATTGAAAGTTCATTGTCAGAAGGAAACAGTTCGATTTCCTGAGACATCTTCAAGTATGGGTGGGGCGTAATGCTGGAAGACTCGACACTAATAGCTAGTGTGTGGTGGGCATTCTGGCGCACTATGGCTGCCATCGCATCATCCAGGTGGATGCTGCACACTGGTGGTGGTTGAGGAGATTCCCCCATACTATGTAAAACACTTTGAGTGCCTAGAAAAGCGCTATATAAGTGTAAGGAATTATTATTATTATTATTATTATTATTATTATTACACAATCAAGCAATAACACACAACACAACCTCACAAGGAGACACACTTGTGCATGTGCAGCTTCTGACTATACACACAGCGCTTTTCTCAGCTATACAATAGGGAAAGAGTCTTTCCAAGAAAACCACACTGGATAAACACCCTGCTCCTCTGAGAAAACAGTACACGAACAAGGTCAAACCCAATTATGTTAACTTCCCATCAAAACCAGGACAGAGCACCTCAAAGCAAGTCTGCATCTGGTTTCCATGGAAAATAAAATGGGAAGGGGAAAATTTGCTTTAGGCAAAAACTGCAATTAATTGGTTCCGGCACACAGTTTATTATGAGATCTATGGAAAACATGAAAGCCTTCTTGAAAGAGGAGTGCTAAAAACATGGGTGAAGTGAGGACAGAGGAACAGAGGCTAGACTGTGGTGGTCAAGTCTCATGAACCATCATATTTTTCAAGGTCTGGCACTGAAAGATGTTACCTAAGGATACAAGAGGGAGCACAAAAACAACTCACATAACTTATGGCAACTTTCTTATGGCCAGATGGGGGAAAAGAAAGACTAGGCACAAATTATCTTTTTTTTTTTTTTATGAGCTTTAGACAGCATTAACCAGTTTAGAGTTTAGCCAGGGCCAACTGATCATCACTTACTGTTTTAAATTATCCATGATTAATGAATTGAACATTGAACATTCAGTGATAAGGGTGTCAACCAGCTGTCTTATAAACTCTCTGTGCATGGGAAATATTAATGGGTTTAGATATTGAATATCTCAGCATTAGCATAGAGACATTTCAGAAATTATTTCCCAGATTTAAAGAAGCCATATTCTTTATGAATCAAAAACAGAGCCTTACTGAATTACTAAAACTGACCCTGAGAATTAAATGGGTTGTTTATACAACAGTACCTTAAAGACGTCTATATGTACATTATCTCTATATTGACTGTGAACTAAACAGGTACATGAAGGTTAGCCAGTAGTGTTTAATGGGGGTTGACCAAGTTATTGAATACTGCCCTAACTTTAAGGCAAGTTATGTCACTCAGCACCTCCATGCAAGCAGCTATTTTCTAGTCATACAAGTACAGCTCCTACTGTATGTCCTTGAATGGGGAAAGACTGAAATATCCAAAACGGTTGGTCAAGATTATAAGCAAATAACATGTATGAAATAAGCGATGACATCTGACAACAATGGTGTTACAAATTGTGCTGCTTTAGCTCAAATCACAAAAAAAGTCAATTTTTCAGGCTTCCTAAAGCCACCATGTTTAGTGTTACGATTTTTCCCATTCATTTGTATACCAGTGACCCTTTTCATAGTGTCTCTGATACCGCATAGGTGTTGGTATACAAATATGGGTGGTAACAGATTAATGTGCTCATGGTTGTGACATCATTGCCATGATGATTACTAAATAGCCGTTTTGCAATTTTGTTTGAATAAATGTTTCAGGTGGACTATTAATGTAAACATTTGTCCAGTGCGTCAAACTCAAAAGAGCTATTTCCAAAATGCAAAAAGAATCCATGATAAGTCTCCTATATAATATGGTGAGAATGTGAATTAGCATAGGAAATGCTTAAAGATCCATGCAATCAATCAATGGGTCCCCCTTTATTCATTGCTCCATATCTACAATTAGACATGAAAATACTGTAAAAGAATGGTTGCATATATTAAGTTATATTAACATATCAATCTTCTGTCTGATTTGGTCCATTAAACTTGAGAGTAAGTAACGTTTAAAAATCTGAAGTTTTCAAAGTTTCAACCCACCTAAATACTTCACCAAAGCTCATCTCCATGGCCGTGAACAAATATTACAATACATACACATACAAAAACCCAATCTCAGAAACCCTCACTCTTTACAAACTCCTCATTAACTGTTCCACATACACTTGGGTATAAACGTTGGACAACTCCTTCCATTCCTACGATTAAAATCTAATAAACATTGTTTTGTTATGGGACTAGTGTAATTATGCATCTGCAGATGTGTGTTCCAGCAGACCTCATAAAGATAAAAATTATAAGAACAGATAACAGTTATGTTTCATCAGGTCTATTTGGAAGTGTGGCATGGTTCATATCACAAATGACACATCACCTGCAAAACACTAATGCTCTGGCCCTAGATATTGTGCCCCAAGTCCTGAAACATTCTTTAAGCCAGGGGATTTTAAACTAGGACTCCCGAATATGATGATCTCCTTGAGAGGAAAATATAAATGCAGCTATATTGTTTCAAACACAAACACCCATTTAGCATAGAGTTTTAGGAAAATATTAAGTGCAATATTATAAACCAACATGCTGTTTCCAAAATATTGCCTTTTATATTGCCATTGTTTATATTGTCATTTTCTTTCATATCGTCATTAAAATACTACCTAAAAATATTTACTTTGCATTAAGTTGACTGCATAACTTTTTCTACACACTATCAGAGTAATGTTAGATGTATAAACCTGAAGAGAAACATTATCAATTAAATTTAAATTAATTTGTATAGAACTTTTCACAATGGCATAGTCCATAGAATAAAATAATTGTGATTTATCTCATGATTTCTGACTTTCTGTTTTTAGACAGCATAAGGAAACAGTAATAATTTACAGTTAATGTAGAGTTACTAAATGAATATCTTAATTTTTCATGTTAACTTTGATAACCCCTGCTCTAAGCAAGTACAGGAATGCAAATTCTTTTAGCAATAGGCAGGCTTGATTTAATGCATCACTGCATTCTGAATTATGTCAGAACACAATTTATAATGAAACACAAGTGTGCATTGCATTCTTAGTGTTGCTGCAAAACAAAAACTTATTTTATGCTCGTTTTTCTTTTTCAGGTCAACTCAGGACAGAGCAACAATTTGAATTTGAAGGAAATCATGCTGAGCTGAAGTTAAAGTTAATTAAATTGTCCATATGTTTACAGCTAGTTACATAAATATTAACACATATAGTTTAATGGCAAAGACATTTGATGGTAACCATCATGCCCTTAAGTACTTGTTTGTTACCACCACGGTAACACAAGAATGCACATTAAGCACGTACCACGGGGCACACACTTTCATTGCTCTTGCAAGGCATTCACATTTGAGTGTTTCCAGCCTTAAAGTGGAAGAGGACTTTTGCCAAGGTCACTGTTTAAAATAGAGCCAAGTGTAAATACCTGCATATTACTGAAATCTGTACAGAGTATGACACAGCTGTCAAGGATTGACACTGGCATGCTTTTGCCAGTTATTAGTGGACCAAACCCAGTAAAACAGAGGCTAATAATTTAGCTAACAGCTCACACCTTACAAACGTACGTGTGGACACACATACACTTCAACACATAGGCGCTGCTGCAGTTGTGTAGGGAATGTGTATGGGCTGTCATTAAAGTGCACTTAAACTTCTTCTCCCATCTGACAGACAGCATAAACGCTCGATCACGTGTCCTTATCTATTATCAGCATAAAGCTGCTGTTTTGTAATGGAAAGGCAGTTTCAGAGAGCTGCCATCAAACCAGTTCTGGAAATAGCTGCATGATTGCAATAATCAGTTTGATTAGCATAGCTGGCTGTTGCACACACTCCTGCAGTCATCTGTTAACACTCACACATGCCTGAGACACCCAGCTGGGAGAGAATGGAGAAAGGAAGAGGACACATGGCGAATGGGTGACCTTTGAACTTGCATTGATCACAAGTCTAGAGGTTGAGGAGTTTTTTTTTTCTTGTTTCTGCCTACAGAGCATGACGACTGTGTTGCCAAGGAGACGCCTGACTCACTGTGTGATAATGAGCAGAGTAGCAGGTGTGTGTGTGTGAGGGACAGGAGAGCACGTGTGTGGATAGGCTGAGCTAAAAGCAGGCCACTTGAGATAGGTTACATAAGAATGCTGTGACTGCTGCAGTACCTGCACACATACACACACCCACTCTCCAGCAGTGTGACAATCACACACACACACACACACACACACACACACACACACACACACACACACAATTATACTGAGATCTACCTGCTTCAATGTAAGGCTTTCTATGTGTTATTACCTTTAGAAGTGTAAATTTTCCAATGTAAAAAAGCTTTACCCCAAAAGAAACTATTAGTACTATATTTATTAGTGCTAAATATACTCTATGTAAGTATGATAATGAAAAAAACGTACCAACACAAGCTTGATTTCATGCATTGTTGCGTTCCTAAAAGTTTCAGAACGCAATTCATAAGGTGAACACCATCGTATGCGGCAATAAAACTTTTAAATGTGGGCAGTGAGGTTAAGTTGGGCTTAATTTGAGTGTGTTTTCAGGTGACTGGAGTCTACACACACACACACACACACACACACACACACACACACACACACACACGCCAGACTGTAGTAGTTTGCATTCTGTTACTGTTTCATGTGGGCTGATACAAGATCCTTTTATAGAAACAATTACACTGCCAAAACAAAACAATTATTAGTTATGCATTGCCCATGTCTCATTTATCCTATCTTAGACTTAATGAGAGCCCTTGTGTTTGTAGTAACACAAGATACTTAGTAAATAATGTGCTAATAGAACTTGTGTGTCCTTCAGTAGGCCTGCATAGAACCAAAGCGATGAAATCAGTCAAATATCTATATCACATAGAACATAACAGAATACCTGATCAAGATAACAGAAAACATAAATCATAAAACCTGTTTTATTCTCCTCCCCTCCAATATGATAGTTAGCCCTGCTCTGCCCATTATCATAATGAGGCAGCCCTCTTAATAAGGGTTTTTACTCTTAATTACTACACTGCTTTCAGTGTGCTCTGTGAGAAACAAGGCACAAGAGAAGGTCACACACACATACAAACATATAACTGAATGCGCACACACACTAGGGAATCTTAAGGGATGTTCACTGACTCTTTCTGCTGGAGCCCAGTCAGTTTGGACAGGCAGAGATATAGACACCCGCACACACCCACACACACAAATGCACTCACTGGCGAGTCCTGGGTTTGTCACTGCCAGCAAAGTCAACAAACACAAAGCATACAAGAATCCAGTTACAAAGCAAACTTGTTTAATCAAAACACAGATTGTGCTACTATTGCGTGTTTTATTGAATATTATAATCATGAATTTGGAAATGAATTAACTTGAGTAAAAAGGATCTTGCATTTGATGATTACGTACATGTGCTTTCGTGCCTTGTACATGTAAACATTTGGTTGAATTTGAATTGTTTTATGAGTTCTGCTCATGTTAATATGTCACCAAGATGTTATCTAACTGTCTGAATGAGGTTTTGTTAAAATTGCAAAAATAACTTTGATAGTATTGAAAGCACCAGTTATAAGGGGTTGAACATTCTAAGCAATTCAGTAATGTTTTGTCATTTTCCAGCAAAAAATGATGATGAAGTAAGCTCTCATGGAGTTACATTATAGCTGTAAAATTTCCATCTATTGCTGCAAATTAAAAACATTATAAATTATTTTATTTATTATTATTATTTGGAGGAAAACAACATTTAATGATGAATATAAATATATTTTATTCTGAAATAAAGTGTTACAAAATAAATCAAATCGTCTTATTTTTTTGTGGTGGGATGATTGAAAATATCGCCAGAGGAAGTAAAAATCTGAACCACTGTTGAGACTGGACCAACCGAAAAAAATCCTTATTGTTGGGCCCTGTTGACATATCATGGTACCAAATGTGGTGATGAACTAACCTTAATCATCTGGGCCACGTAGCTCTCAGGGCCCGTGTACTCAGTGGGGTCCTTTACCTTCACCAAGACCAGGAAGTACAAGTAGTGCCACATGTTGTGCTCTGATTTGATATGCTCCTCAAACGACACGGTCTTGTTATCAAACTTGTCTCTTTCGAGGCCTGAAGAACAACAGGTAATAAAAATGAAAGATTCTTTAAACAAAGGTCTCATTCTGTCTATCAAAATCTCGTTTCATTTATGGCATTCCACTGATATGTTTATAGTAAAACTTCCCCCAAATTTGTTCTTTTCTTTCGAAAAATGTATTTCCTCTTAAGTGGCTGAAATGTTAACATGATCATAGTTCATAGTTCTATCATAAACCCACATATACAAATTCAATGAGTCGGTTTAACAGTGTATGACAGGGCATGACTTGCTTAGAGCCACTCTACTGGCTAGTTCCAATGAAATGTTTCACTGTTGTGCAGATGTTGAGCAGAGCTGTCATTAAAGGAGCCACTTTCGTAGCATTTTATTTTTTTCCCTTTAAATTAACTTACAATGTTAGTCAATGTTTGTTGCATTAAAACAGACATAATTTGGTTTTAATCACCATTTTCCACCCTCACATATAAGATTTTATAACTACTGTATGTTTAAAGGAATTCTGTCATCATTTACCTGTCCTAATGTTGTTCCAAACCAGTATGACTTCATTCCATGGAACACAAAATATTTTGAAAAATGTCTAAGCTGCTCTTTTTTTCACACAATGAAAATGAATGGTGACTGGGGCTGTAAAGCTCCAAAAAATAAATGTTTGTGTGGATTGGAGAAGGGGCTTTGCACTTTGAAAACAGTCATAGTACACTCAAAAATGAAAATTCTGACATTATTCACTCACCCGCATGCTGTGTCAAACCCATATGACTCTTTGTTCTGCAGAACACAAAATTAGATATTTGTGTTTTGAGAGTGAATAATGACTTTTATTTCACTCTCTCTTTTGTGTGCATTTTTAAGCTTTAAAGTGAGTCAGAATCAACTGCTAATGTGTGTAAATCACTGATCACAACATTCTTTAAAATATCTCATTTTGTGCTCTGCAGAAGAAAGTCATATAGTTTGAAATGACATGAGGGTGAGTAAATAATGATTTTTTATTTTTGGGTGAACTATTCCTTAACCAGATCAATGTCCCCTTTAAGAAAGACATACCACAAATAAAGCAGGTGGTCTTCAGAATCTCCTCCTTTCCCTGTTTCTCACTCCTGAGGTCAGCAAAGGTGTCGATGATGACACCAAAAATGAGGTTCAACACAATAATAATGACAATGAAGAAGAACAGGAGGTCGTACACAACACGTGCCGGGAACATGGGCTCCTGAGTAGGAACAGTAGGAGCGTATTTGTTGAATTTGTCTCTTAAAAGCAAAAGGTTAGTCCTACAGAACTCATAAACAACTGCAGTGATTTCTTCTCAATTACAGTTTATCATCAAATTATTGATCTGTAGTTTTCAATCATTCCCAGAATAGACTTGAACAGACAGCAGCCTTTGACGCCAGAGTGACTGATTTTACAATGCTGCAAAGAATTTAGACAGATAAACGAAGAGAAAAACAAATGCAGAGGCCTGTGTAAGCATGATGTACAGATGCTTGTGGATTCCGCTGCTTTAAATGTGGATTATACTGACAGTATTAGTGACGCTGGAAAATATTTATTGGCATCTCTCATGTCTAAGTGTGTTGTTGCTGATTTCTGTTCACCTCTTTGGAGAGTTTGCGCAGTACATCTGCGATTCCTCCTCCGTTCCTCAGCCCGTGGTTTAGAACCGTAATGATACACATCAGCAGGGTGTCACATACGCGCTCTGTACCATCTTCATCATCTTCCTCCGCTGGGATGGACACACACACATACATGCACACACACACACACACGCCATACAGACCCAGACAACATAATAGTTTTAAAGGTTTATGAATAGTGAATAGTTTTATTAGGATTTACTATATTTATTTAAACTAACCATGATTTTACTATGTATTGTAACCATGACAGTAACCCTTTGTGTGTGACACTGAAAAGTGTTTTGTAGTTAGTAAATGTCTACGTATGTTGTCAAGCTGGTCCCAGCCTCCTCCTTCCCATGCATTCCTTGAACCCCATTACATTGGTGCCAAAACCCGGGAAGGAGGAGGGATGGGCTGTCTTGGAGTCCTCGCCGCTGCTGTCCGCTGGGAACGGAGGAGTCGCTGCAGTCCGCCGGAGGAACCACTGCCATCCGCCAGGAAGCAGAGGAGCCGTTACCATCGGCAAGGGGTTGGAGGACTCGCTGCCGTCCGCCAGGAGAGGAGTGGCTGAGGACAAGGCGACGGGGTGTCTGAGGACTGGCGAGCGAGTTTTTTTTCTCTCTCTGTCTCTCCCCCTCACTCTTTCCCTCTCCCCTCTCCCTTTCCCCTCATCTCTCCCAGGGCTCCAGAG
This sequence comes from Myxocyprinus asiaticus, assembly GCF_019703515.2. Classification (NCBI taxonomy): domain Eukaryota; kingdom Metazoa; phylum Chordata; class Actinopteri; order Cypriniformes; family Catostomidae; genus Myxocyprinus; species Myxocyprinus asiaticus. Next base: position 19,682,159 of record NC_059369.1, on the reverse strand, counting down.
AGGCGGGGAAGACCTCCCGGCAGAAGGATGGCTGGAATGGCAACACCTCCCCTCCAGGAAGAGAGAGGAATTCAACAAGCCAGAGGTTTCCCCGGCCTGAATCGGGCGGTGGAGGAGTGTGATGAGGAGGAGGGCATGGCCGGGCCGTGAGGATGCATGCCCGGCGCTGAATTGTCCTAATCAGCCAAGAGGGGGATAAAGACGAGCCGGAGGCACCAGTTCGAGAGAGAGAGAGAGAGAGAGAGAGAGAGAGACACACACGGCCGCTGTGTGTGTGTCTATGTGTTTATGTTTAAGTTGATTTATGTCATTAATGTTATGTTGACTGTTCTGCCGGTTCCCGCCTCCTCCTTGCCCATCCTGAACCCCGTTACAGCTCTATATATATGATTTGAGTTTTTCACATACCAAATATTATGAAATTCTTATTTAATCCATTTTGCTCTCAAACTGCTACAGTATATTGATAATATAATTTGTAATAAAAATGTGGTATCAAGAATTTTCAGCAGTTTTTTTTTTTTTTACTTTTGAACCTCACTGCATTAATTACTTACAGTATTATTACAGTGCTCGTGAAGGCTAATATGCTTTTAAAATATATTTTATCAGGAGGACTGACTAGAAAAAAGAAAGAAAGAAAGAAAGAAAGGAAGGAAGGAAGGAAGGAAGGAAGAGTGAAGGAATGAGAGGGTCAGGGTAAGTAAGGAACAAGTGAGGTACAGAGAGAGGCAGAGGTCAAAAGAAAAAAGAAAGAAAGAGAGAGAGAATGAAAGACGGAGCACACGTGTTAAAACCACAGGCACAGGTGATCTATAAAGACTCACATGGCAACGCAGAACAAAGAAGCACATGAGTCATCTCCCCAGAGCACACACACGCATGCACATACACAGGTCATCACCTAAGGACCTTAACCTCTATACTACATACAAACAACTAGCCCTTTAAAACATAAACACTTATAAAAACCTTAAACACACAGACACAGAGATAGATCAGCATGCATCCATTGATGCAAATCATGTAATACATTGAGAAAAAGGGTGTGAAGAGTAAAAACAAAGAAGAAATCCAGAATCATTTTTAACATCCTTATAAATGAGAGGCTCAAACCACATAATACATTTATTTTCTTGATTATTTAGCCTAACAATACAATCCCACTAAGAGACATCACGATTGTTACATTAGGGTTGTAATGTTCACAGAGTCAGTACTGCAAATGGGGAACCATTTAATACATACAATTGCCCCAGAAAGTATATGGACACTACTCTTATTTATTTTATTTTTTTTTCAATTTCATTAAACTCAAAACATTAATGACGTATTAATGCTCATTTCCACTCAGCCAAGTTAGCTGTTACATTTCACTGTTGTGTGTGCAGTGTTTCTATAAATTATTTTATGTTGAAACCATGCAATTATATTCTATCAAACATTTGAATAATAATAATAAAAAGCATGAATGTCCTGCATTAGATAACAAAACATCAAGTGGCATCAGCAAACAAATTATTTTAGTCATGTTGGCAATGCCTTTTAAACAACTGGTCCCAATGTCATTTTAGTGACTGTATAAAGTCAGTTCCCATCAAGTTCAAACAGGTGTCCTCACAGAGCAACCAAAAGTGTAGTTCATTACATTAACTACGGACACGTTCCACTAATGTCTGATTACCAGAAAGTGTCAAAATACCCTTTGTCTTCATTCTGAAGAGTATTTCTGCAGTTTTATCATTTAAAACCTAACAAATTTCTTTTTGAGAAATGTTCTGCGTGAAAAGTGTGCTTGTGCTATCGTGTTTTAAAATAAATGCCACCTATTTGATTTGATATTTGATAGGCCACTGTGTATGAAGAGAGTGTAGATCTAATGTAACGGCATTCATACATTTTAAGTGTGGCTTCAGTGTCCAGATACTTTTTGGGGCCACTGTAAGAACCAATCAAGGCATGCCGACTTACCGTGGTGAGGGCTAAACGGAGATTTAGAACAGGTCTCAGAAACACAGGTCATGGGCTCCTTCATGTCTGGTCTCTCTAAAAGACAAACCAGACAAACAGTCAATATCAAATACACTTTTCCAGGAGCTATTGTCAAAACAATAAAGCCTGCATTTGTATCATGTGCAATTCAAAAGACTCATTTTAGTTAGTTTCTTTTTCATATTTATGGAAAAACTATTTAAACTGCAAAAAGCAGGACATCCAAAGCTCACATACAGAATCAAATTATTTATATTTCAACAACAGAATCTTTGTGAATGTTTTAATAAATCATGTTGATTCCAGTGCATGAATGTGTTTTATGCATGTGCCCTTACAGTCCCCAGTGCTTGTACAGTGCTGCAGTGCACAGAGGAAGTGATTACATAAGGGTGTGTGACCACTGCTGTGTTATGCAACAGGTGCCATGTGCTAGCAGGTCCTCTCCCATCTCAACACAGCCATACGGCCATGTGTGCTCATATAAACACACACATATGGACATAAGTGTCAGCACCTTCCATTGCGGTAACACAACATCCACGTGTTCAGGTATGTACTAATAAACATATACTAAATATATACTGAATATGTCATGTGATGTGGAAGTTCTAGGCCAGTATTCTAAAATCATTTGGACATAAAATGCCTTTGTGCTTTAAAAAGATGGCAACACGTACACAACATGCTGTAATTTCCAAATGACCAGCCAAATGTACATTTTAAACCCCTTTACACCTGTCATTAATGTGCATTAAAAGCCAGGTGTCAATGCACCCAGATGCATTTTGATCAGATTATTATACATGGGTGTGTCATGAAACTTCACACTGACAAACGATAATGACTTCACCAATTGAAAACATTTTGGAAATATGAAATGGAAGACCAAAACCACAAGTTTTTATGCTTCAGTACAATTTACAGCTAGGACTCAGGTACACTTCATACTTAGGTATGGTAGGCGGTCCACTTCCATAAGGAAGTCATCTTTAAAGAAGAGGAAGGCCACAATGGAAAAGAGGTAGACCAGGATGATGGCCAGAACAGCTGTGAGGAAGATGGAGCGGCCGTTCTTTGTCACACTCCTCATTACGTTTAGAAGCGTTTCCTCTCTACGTACCAGATCAAACAACTATAAAGAAGGCAAGAAAGACGATGAGAAAGAGAGAGTTTGAAAGGACCTAAACATAATTAAACTAGGAAAATAAAAATCACATACATGTTTCATTTACTGTTGTAACTCAAGATTATTCAGCAAAATGTTTGAACTCGTACCAGAATGCTGTAGAAGAACTCGTGTACGAACAGACCCAACATACACACGATGACGTAACTGACATGGAGAAGGAAGAAAATGTCCATGATGACTGCTTTGTACCCTCGTGTGAACGTGCCCTGGTTCCCCACAAAACTCACCAGGAACACAATTTTATTCAGCAGCTGTGAAGACAGCATTAACATCAACATTAACATTAAAAGACTAGTTTCAAATGCATTCAGTATAAGCCTTATTGTCATATCACTTCTAGAAGACGCCTTGTGTGGTGTCTACTATAAAATGGATCCCAGACTCCTAGAATCTGTTTGAGCACATGTCTCTTTTGGTTTGTCATGTGGTGCCATAATGGATGAAGCAGATGCCAGCTTGAACAGATGCACACAGACTGACACAACAGAGGGAAGTGTCAGCAGTTTCAAGACTGCAACTCCAGTTGGCTGGGAGAGAGGCATAAAATCGCTCTCATTTTTTATCTGAACGCACATCAAGCACATCAGCCTCTTCTGTCATCGTAAGTGATACTGATTCAAAATGGCAATGCTACATCGTCTCCTGCCATCTTTCATATTACGCCAGATATTGAGTAGCTTCCAGTAATTAATCAGTATTAACGATTAATCTGCGGACTTCCTCACCACCAGCAATACCGGCATATGATGTTTATTTGTTAACAACTGGTCTTTTCTAATAGGCCTGTGGTTGGTTTTTACGTTCAAATACACTTTGACATTTAATCAATTCATGGTCTCGGAGAATGGATGGGATAAATGAAGCATGAACGATTGCTAATGAGTTTGCCTTACGTTGACGGCCCCCAGCAGCAGCAGTGTGGGTCCTAAGCCCAGCGTGTATATGGAGCGGAGAATGACGGTGACCAGAAATGCCAGGATCCCCCCGGGCCGAGGTAGGAAAAACAACATAAAGGTGCTCACGACCACTGCAACCCAAAGCAAGACAGATACGAATGGTGGCAAGATACCTGAAAAACAAACAAACAAACAAACTCCTTTATCTGTTGAATAAATACGGTGTGCCTAAGAATCTTTGGGATGGTACACCTCTGACCGTTTTTGCTCATTCTACTCAGCAATCACTTGGATGTAAAATGCTTTGGTGATAAAAAAAAATAAATAAAAAAAAAATGGTTATCGGGTACAAAACATACTGTAAACTGGCCATATGCACGTTTCAGAAGCATCAAAACTATAAACCACAAGAGGTTGTGTATTACAGTGATTTTATCAAAGGTAAGGATTGTTCTTAACCTCGTGTGACCCTTCATACACATGTGTGGGTGTTGTATTCTGGCTTCGCTATATGCAACACATAATTTAAATTCATTTAATCAGACTGATCTCAGTTCAGAAGACTCTGTGCTGTCAGTAAAGGGTTAAGCTTTCGATGTACAGAGTCATGTGACAAAACAACATGGCGCCGATTACAGCGGAGTTTGTCTTTAGGAGAAAGACCAAAACGACATCTGGTAAGAAATCTAATTAAGTTTTTACATTGAAACCAGTTTGTCAAAAGATTAGAGTCTTTAGTTTCATCCGATATGCCATTTTTAAGATTTGAGCTATTTATTGCGAAACACCACGCTGCTAAACACAATGTACACTAATGTGTACTTTAGTGCTTTTTTTCTTTAGAAATCCTATATTTACTGTGCATTATCAAATTGAGAATCAATGGGTTCATCCAAAAGCTAAAAATGTTTGCTTTCAGAGGCTTTAGATCGAGTTAGGATGAAAATAAGGTGCATTTTGAACTGTTCTGAGACCAGTGCAGACAGACAGCACACTGGAGGTCATGAAGTCATTCACCTAATAGGGAGCAAGGGTGCATCCTATAGATTTCCCATGCAGCTAAGTACATTCACTCCTAAAATCAGAACAAAAGTTCAGTTTCAGGCTGCAGATGATGTTTGGACTACTCAACATGTTTGGCAGACATGAGGACAATGATAATCAGTACTTAGATTCAGAATTTATAATGTATACTTTTATTTTAACATGGTTGGCAGTGATTGGACGATGGTGGGTACTACTTTGAATCAGTATTAATTATGCTAATTTCTGATGGATAAAATGATTCAGCACTGGCTTTCACTTGTTTGTTTGACAGTGCAAATATAGAACATTGAGATTTTGTTGCCAAAGTAGAAAAAAAATAATTGTAACATAAATGTCAAATCATGTCTATAGTTTTTTATTTGTGCTTTTCCCAATACACATTGTTCTAAAGCAGCTTTAGAGAAAATCAGCTGTAATGTCTGTAACATCTCAAAAACATGAATAAACAACACTCCTGCAAAAATAATAAACAATTTGATATAAAAAAAAATAAATAATTATATATATATATATATTCCCTTTTTCAGGACACTGTATTTTAAAGACAATTTTCTAAAAACCCAAATAACTTTACAGATCTTTATTGTAAAGGGTTTAAACAATGTTTTCCATGCTTGTTCAATGAACCATAAACGAACCATAAATGAACATGCGCCTGTGGAACAGTCGTTAAGACACTAACGGCTTACAGACGGTAGGCAATTAAGGTAACAGTTATAAAAACTTAAGACATTAAAGAGACCTTTCTACTGACTCTAAAAAACACCAAAAAAAAGATGCCCAGGGTCCCTGCTCATCTGCGTGAATGTGCCTTAGGCATGCTGCATGGAGGCATGAGGACTGCAGATGTGGCCAGGGCAATAAATTGCAATGTCCGTACTATGAGACGCCTAAGACAGCGCTACAGGGAGACAGGAAGGACAGCTGATCGTCCTCACAGTGGCAGACCACGTGTAACAAACACCTGCACAGGATCAATACATACGAATATCACACCTGAGGGACAAGTAAAGAATGGCAACAACAACTGCCCAAGTTACACCAGGAAGGCACAATCCCTCCATCAGTGCTCAGACTGTCTGCAATAGGCTGAGAGAGGCTGGACTGAGGGCTTGTAGGCCTGTTGTAAGGCAGGTCCTTACCAGACATCACTGGCAACAATGTCGCCTATGGGCACAAACCCACCTTTGCTGGACCAGACAGGACTGGCAAAAAGTTCTCTTCACTGACGAGTCGTGGTTTTGTCTCACCAGGGGTGATGGTCGGACTCGTGTTTATCGTCGATGAAATGAGCGTTACACCGAGGCCTGTACTCTGGAGCGGGATCGATTTGGAGGTGGAGGGTCCGTCATGGTCTGGGGCGTTGTGTCACAGCATCATCGGACTGAGCTCGCTGTCATTGCAGGCAATCACAACGCTATGCATTACAGGGAAGACATCCTCCTCCCTCATGTGGTCATCCTGACATGACCCTCCAGCATAACAATGCCACCAGCCATACTGCTTGTTCTGTGAATGATTTCCTGCAAGACAGGAATGTCAGTGTTCTGCCATGGCCAGCGAAGAGCCCGGATCTCAATCCCATTGAGCACGTCTGGACCTGTTGGATCGGAGGGTGAGGGCTAGGACCATTCCCCCCGGAAATGTCTGGGAACTTGCAAGTGCCTAGGTGGAAGAGTGGGGTAACATCTCACAGCAAGAACGGGCAAATCTGGTGCAGTCCATGAGGAGGAGATGCACTGCAGTACTTAATGCAGCTGGTGGCCACACAAGATACTGACTGTTACTTTTGATTTTGACCCCCCCCCCTTTGTTCAGGGACACATTATTCCATTTCTGTTAGTCACATGTCTGTGAAACTTGTTCAGTTTTTGTCTTAGTTGTTGAACCTTTTTATGTTCATACAAATATTTACACATGTTAAGTTTGCTGAAAATAAAAGCAGTTGAAAGTGAGAGGACGTTTCTTTTTTTGCTGAGTTTATATATATATATATATATATATATAGTAACTGTGCAAAAGTGTTAGGCACATAAGATGTTTCACAAAAACATTTGTCTTAAGATGGTTATTTATATCTTCAGCTTTAGTGTGTCAATAGGAAATATAAATTTTACACTCCCAAACATTCCTTTTGAAAATATAAAAGAACAGAAAAGAAGAACAGGGAACACTGCAACAGATGGCATGACCCCTACAGAGCCCCCCACTGAAAAAAAAAGTCAGTCTGGGATTACATAAAGAGATGGAAGAAATGAGAAAAATAGATAGAAGAACTGTGGCAAATTCTCCAAGAAGCTTGGAACATCTTATCAGCCAACAACCAAGAAAAATTGTGTCCAGGTGTACCTAGGTGAATTGGTGCTGTTTTGAAGGCAAATGTGGTCACACCAAATATTGATTTAGCTTGTTTTATGTTTACTGCACCATGTATAATGTTAATTTATAAATGAAAACTATTTATGGCATTATTTTTGAAGACATCCACACTATGCAACAGTTTTCACAAGTGCCTAAAACTTTTGCACAGTACTATATATATATATATATATATATATATATATATATATATATATATATATATATATATAAAATAAATTTCACAACTTAGTTCTGCTGTCCACATATGCAGACATACATTTTTAGGAAAACAATTTGCTCTAGAATTTGCTCTTTTTTTTTTTTTTTGCATGTTTATTAGGTGCTACTAATCAAAAAGGGAAATGTAAATTGCACACAGCAGTCACGCCCGGGTCTCAGAAGGTTAAAACTACCTTACACATGATAAAATGAAATGCACAGACTACAACACACAGACTCCAGTGGCAGGAACAGCAATATGATGAAAGACAGCAATATTTAATAAACGGTTCAATTTATTATTAAATATAATTGTAATAAGCAATTAACTATATGACTTCAATTACTTCTGCCAAGTAATATAGTTAACTACCCTAGTTGTAAGCTGTTTGCTGTTGCCAAGCAACAGAGCATGTTAATATATATGTGGTCACAGGTGTGTGTTTATTACAACAGCTGTGAACGTGTCTCATCCAATCAGAATTGAGACCCCGTTTACATCTGGTATTAAGATGCGTCTCGAGTGAACCGATCACTTGTGGTCAGGCAAGACATCGCTGTTTACACCTGGTTGCTTAAATGCATCTCCTGCGACTACTTGTGTTTGGATTTTGAGGGGAGGGTCTCTGATTTCATGATGACATACAGTCGTCAGTGTGTTACAGCATGATAATAAACAGCAAAAAAGTCAGAAAAGACAAGGAAAGTGCAAACAAAACCGTTGTTTCTGCCAGATGCAGTAGAAATTTAATGCAAGCACAATCACAACATTTACAGCAAAATTATCCATTGTTTCAGTAAAGTACCTGTGTTAGCTGAGCTGCACATGTGTGTGCTTTTCATCTGTGTCACTGCATGTTTATATCAGACACACTGAAGATTTATGAAGATCCATGAAGTTCTCATGCTTGAATGAATGTATCCGCTTTTTCAAAATTTCTGATCGAATGGTAACTTCCTTTTAAAGCAGCACATAACCGGCAAAGTTTAAACACTTGTTGTAGCACAGCAGTTGATTCACAGGTGAGGGGTGGCGCTTCACTGCTGTCCGTTACGCATCAGGATGGATTAGCATTTACACCTCAAATGCAATGTGATCACATGTTATTTGACTACCTCCGTATGTGGTTTTTGTGATCCGATCACAAAACGGTTTAGACCCTGTTTAGACATGTATTTAGTGCTCATCCCTTGTGATCCGATCACCCAAAATGCATCTTAATATCAGGTGTAAACAGGGTCTTAGGGTTGGAACTGCCTATTTTATAAAAAACTGTTTACTAACTTCATAATGCCAATGCAACTCCTGGATGAATTCATACAAACGAGGCAAAAGGTCAGATTTGAAAACCATTTCGATGTAAAAGCCCTTGGTGCTCAAAACAAACAGGGTCATGTGTACAAAACATGCAAAAATTTCAAAAAGATCAATTATACACATTATAAACGTCTTAAAATAACACTGTAGATAACTTTGCCTTAAATAATTGAATAATGACACTAAACAAGAAAAGATGAGTTTAGATGTGTTTTTCAGTTATTCAGCATGCCATACCTTCATCTCCATCATCTCCAAATGGGTAGAAAAGTGCCACAGCTAAGTTGACCAGCACAGCCAAATTGAAGGAGATACTGCCCCATAGAGATATGTGTTTTGACACCCAGAAAAGTGGCGCGTTATCTGCAAACACACAACAATACATCAGTTAAATTACTCAATATGAAGTAGGGCTGCCCCCTGATAGTCGACCAAATGTTAGTTGATGAGAATAGTCTTGGTCGATTTTTTAAATTTTTTAAATTAATTAAAAATTAATTACACAAATGAAGACATAAAAACAATTATAAATGTAAAAATAATAATTATAATGATGATAATAATCACTGAAATATAAATCATGGTTCGAGGTGAACATGTTTTTGTATTATTTTAAGTTTTAATCACAGATGTATAGGCTGCAGAGTTGTGTTCACAATGAACTGCTCTGTGGAAAAAATAAAGTGAACTGAACTCAAAACACCTCCTGATTTGAGATGTCTGAGGTCATTTGCAGCACTCATAGACGATACTGTGCTTGCATAAAAAAAATTAAAAAAAATCGGAAGACAGAAACAAAGAGTGAGAACCTTTTAGATTCGCGTGTTCCACGAGATTGCACGCCTCCGTATAAACATGCACATAGACAGCTTTTCTGTCATCTGTTCTTAATAATACAATAAAGTGTGTTTCTTTAAGCGCGTGTCTGTGTGTCTACGGGCAAATTATTTGTAATAATAATTTGATAATAATTATAGCCTAATAATAATAATTAATTTAATACATTAATGGGAAAACGAGCTAAATATCATCTTGACATCAAAGGCATCAGCTATTGGCAATCACTCTGACCATCGTTGATCCCCGAGATCATCGTCTGTCGGCACAACCCGAATGTGCATTTCTTTCTAAAAATTAACAAAATGTTCAGACAGTCTCTTTGCTGATTTTTCTGACACATTCAGAATCATTACCGCTTTTGCCGGTGTCACTGCGGCTCACTTTGTGCATGCGCTGGTAAAATTTATATTTTAAAGGCTCATTATTACGGTTTAGTATTTCTCTGTAATGTAGAACAGTGTTAGCAATGTTACTTATAACATTCTTTCTCAGCCCTGGAACTTAAACCATTTTCTGATGCCCCCCCAAAATATATATATTTAAGTAATTAAATTAATATCATAAACGTGCGATTAGTCAACTAATGGCTTAAATTAATGCCTACTAGTCGACTAGGAAAATCTATGGTCGGGGGCAGCCCTAATATGAAGTCAATATGAAATAGTGATGTGGTGATAAATTGTTACATTTGATTTTTGTGCAAAGCAACTCACTTCTTATTTTCTTCTGCCACCTCATCTCGTTGTAGAGGTCATCAAACTGCTGAAAGAAGTCATTGACTTTGCTGCCCTGATCATCTCGCTCTGTAGTTGTGAACACGCGCACTTTCGATTCTTCTGTCAGGTACTCACAGATATTGGGCACAGGAAACACGATCTGCTCCATTGTGCGATCATGACGCACGATCTGAAAAAAAAATTACAAATTGGCAGATCAATAAACAATCATCTTTAATTGACAATAGAGACAAAACAGGACTTGGAAACAGGATTTTAGAAATGCTGGAATAGAAAAAGGTGTCACGTTTTGGATTTAGAACAGCCAAAATATTTTTACTAATCCTACTAAAATTGGTGATGGAAACAAATGTAACTTCATAAAGTGCGTAATTTCTGGGCCTCTGGTAACACTAAACCGAATTGCAACAATAATGAATGCTTTCAAACTGGTTTCCCAAAAACTCCCCATGTCACACTTCAAAATCATGTCATTGGTTGAGCCAATGTTGCTTTGTCAGGCTGGTCTTGATGCTTAAACAGACAGAGCAACGTTTTAATCGTGCTCCAGAGCCTCAGTGGTTATGTTTTTCCAGGAAATCAACCAATGAATGGCTTACTTATAGTTGTCTCAGGATCTTATGCTGGGATCAGAGAAAGTACACTCTTTAGCTTTAAACATTTACCTCTATCTGAGCAGTGTGGTTGGCGTAATATCTGCGTGCTTCCTCTCCCTCGGCGTTGGGGTCTGGGCCAGGTTTCAAACTCTGCTGGAGGTCTTTTCTGTGTCGAGCCAACTGATTATCAAAAACACTGCAGTCAACACAACTGATTTATCAAACACCATCAACAACAGCTCAATATTACTACATTAGTGACACATTAGTGATTTAACTAAGACAGTTTACCAGTTTCATAATGGATGAGTCAATACACGAGAGGCCAGCTTGATCAATCTGATTACTACAAATTCAAAACATTTTAACAGCAACCAATGTAGGGGAGCTCTGATTTTTATCTAAATTACTCAATGTCAACAGTTACGTGGGGCAAGAAGCATTAGTAAGACAATGACATCCAGAGAAAACCTAATCTAAAACAGGGCACTGAAAACCGTTTGGTTGATCATTTCCAATACAATACGACGAATAACCAATAATGCTCTGCAAGAACCAAGCAATTCATTCAAGTATAAGAATCAACTCTTTAAAACATAACATTTTGCATCGCTTCGACATCTGCATTGGTTTACTACACATACACAATCATAAAAAGATCCCTTAAGGCCCATAGACTGCCTTAGTCACCATTCACTTTACATCGTATGGGGGAAGAAAAAAAAAAAAGATGGCATGTTTGCCTTTGTCATGATTCACTTCCATTGCATGTTTAAATTATTTTTTTTTTCATATACACCGATCAGCCACAACATTTAAACCACCTGCCTAATATTGTGTAGGTTCCCCTCGTGCTGCCAACCCGCATCTCAGAATAGCATTCAGAGATGATATTCTTCTCACCACAATTGTACAGAGCGGTTATCTGAGTTACCATAGACTTTATCAGTTCGAACCAGTCTGGCCATTCTCTGTTGACCTCTCTCATCAACAAGGTGTTTCCATCTGCAGAACTGCCGCTCACTGGATGTTTTTTGTTTTTGGTACCATTCTGAGTAAATTCTAGAGACTGTTGTGTGTGAAAATCCTAGGAGATCAGCAGTTACAGAAATACTCAAACCAGCTCGTCTGGCACCAACAATCATCCATGCGATTATCTTATCAGCCAATTGTGTGGCAGCAGACAGAATTTTCATTTTTGAGTGAACTATCCCTTTCATTTTACACTACCTTGTTCATCTCAATCCATGCACACCACATCTTCATTAGTTTATTTCTTATTTGTTGCACTTGTGTGTATTTCTATTATTTTCTATTATCCCTTTCATTTATATTAAAGAGTTAAATTACATTAATGCAACGACCTCATGAACTACAAAAAATAACCTTATGTCATTGTAAAATTACAATGACAATTAAGAGCTTGACTTAGAATACTTGACTAAAAAACAGATTTTACTTTAAGCACATAGAAGAATGTTACTACGTACAGGCAATTATTCCACACCCTCAGCGTCCATTCTTAACATAATGGCCTTAACGCGGCAAACAGAAGTGAGGGATTTTAATGCTTGTTTTCTTGCTCCTACTCAGGCTTATAGAACATGAGAGATGTGCAGTATTCAAGACTCAACAATTTTCACAGCAACCTTATCATTCTTGATCAAGAGCTAACATCAGGAGTCTGTTACAAGAACTGGAAGAGAGCAAGTCATGTGATCGAAAGCTTAACTGACACCACATAATATCATTGACTTTGCATTCTACTTCAAACCATGTAAACACAAGAAGATCTCTTATTTGGCGACACACACCAACATTGCTGGGCAAACAAAAAGAAACTGAAAACACAATGAAGAAAAAAGGACAGTGGGACCAATCAAACATTCCTCACTGTTTGTGGAAATGCTTATATCATCATTCAATTCATCTTCCTGAGCTTTAAAGTGAATGTACACTCATTTCTATGCATTAATTAAAACATTAAATTTACAGAGTGTTCTCTCATGGGAAGAGATTAAAGCTACTGTAAGTTTGAGCAAACTAAAGGAAGTTAAGACAAACAAACAAAATGCATCGATGAATTACTCAAAGGACATCTTTACTATGAATAAACTATTTATAGTATTTTTATAGATTTGTAAGTTCAACTGCAAGCAAACCAATGATATTATTCTTTTATTCTCTCTTTCTGTATGTGTGAGTCTTACTGTACATCCTCAGGCCCTGTTTTGTTTTCTTCATGTGAGGAACTACAGATGAAAATGATTCAGTTGAAGCTTAACCTCCCAAACTAGATCACATGGCCGCAGGCCACACTTACATTTAAAGGGTTAGTTCACCCAAAAATGAAAATTCTCTCATCATTTACTCCCACTCATGCCATACCAGGTATGTGACTTTTTTCTGCAAAACACAAACAAAGATTTTTAGAAGAATATCTCAGCTCTGTAGGTCCTCACAATGCAAGTGAATGGTGACCAGAATTTTGAAGGTCCAAAAAGCACAAAGGCAGCATAAAAGTAATCCATAAGACTCCAGTGGTTAAATCCATATCTTCTGAAGCGATATGATATGTGTGGGTGAGAAACAGATCGATATTTAAATCCTTTCTTACTGAAAATCGACACTTTCACTTCCGCATTCTGTGAAGTGACTTTCACTCTCACATTCACATTCAGCCACCTACTGGACGGGGCTAATCAAAGGTGGAGCTTGATAGTAAAAAAGGACTTAAATATTAATCTGTTTCTTCATCATATTGCTCCAGAAGACATGGATTTAACCACTGGAGTCTTATAGATTATTTTTATGCTGCCTTTATATCCTTTTTGAACCTTCTGAGTTCTGATCACCATTCACTTGCACTGTGAGAACCTACAGAGCTGAAATATTCTTCTAAAAATTTCTGTTTGTGTTCCCCAGAAGAAAGTAAGTCATACACATCTGGGATGGCATGAGGGTGAGTAAATGAGAATTTTGTGTGAACTATCCCTTTAAATACAGCAAAGCAAACACTGAAAGAGCTGTGCACACTTGCGCTTTTGTTCTCTTTTGAGTCCTCCGTGCGGTCTGATGTGCGTGAGGAAAACAGAGATAGAGGAACACTTAAAGTTATCCTAGTGTCATTATGAAAGCAGGCAGTTAGTGACAGAAATAATCTATCTGGCAGATGGCTGAGACCATCAGGAAAACAGATGGAAGTGAAGTTTGAGACTGAGAAATGTATATTGAAGGGCTTATCCCTTTTTTGCCAATAGGTTTTAGTTTACGTCCCAACAATGAACATGATTTGCTGCTTATTATTGCTAGTCACAAGTAGCTGGTATTAGGGGCAGGGACATTTTCACTTTTAAGAGCATTTTATTGGACAAACATTTGTATACGCCCCTGTGCAAATCTTACCTGATGGGCCAGGATGTAGATGTTGTGGCCAACGTCTTTAGGTTTGATCTGATCTGATGTCTCTTGATTAATCTCACTATCTTCTCCTTGATCATAGGCCTCATTCATCACCACAAACTGTTTATATACATACAGTCACACTGTATCAGAACATCACTTTATAACATTTATGTACAGTATGTTTTGACTGATAACATATGATCTCAAAAGTGCATGATGAACTGCAAATTCATGATAAGCTCACCAGTTCGCTGGGTCTCATCTTGTAGAGGATCTTCTCAGCATTCTCACTGTCATGACAACTCTCCATGATGGCCAGGAGAAGTTTAGATGCATTGTTCTGATTTGTCATCGTATAGAAAGGACATTTTAATGACATTTAAGACAGATAGTTCACCCAAAAATGAAAATTCTCTCATCATTTACTTACCCTCATGCCATCCCAGATGTGTATGACTTTCTTTCTTATGCAGAACACAAAAAAGAATTTTAGAAGAATTTTTCAGCTTTTTAGTCCACTCAATGCATGTAAATGTTGGCCAAACTTTGAAGCTCCAAAAAGAACATAAAGGCAGCATAAAAGTAATCCATATGACTCCAGTAATTAAATCTATATTTTCAGAAGTTATATGTTAGGTGTGGCTAAGAAACAGATCAATATTTAAGTCTGCATTCTTCTTCTGTTTTTGATGATTCGCATTCTTTGTGCATATCGACACCTACTGGGCAGGGAGGAGAATTTATAGTAAAAAAAAAATACTTACATTTTGATCTGTCTCTCACCCACACATATAATATCACTTCTGAAGATGTGGATTTAACAACTGAAGTCATATGGATTACTTTTATGCTCCTTTTTGGCACTTCAAAGTTTTGGCCACCATTCACTTGCATTGTATGGACCAACAGAGCTGAGATATTCTTCTAAAATCTTAATTTGTGTTCTGCAGAAGAAAAGAAGTCATACACATCTGGGATGGCATGAGGGTGAGTAAATGAAGAGAGAATTTTCATTTTTGGGTGAACTCTTCCTAAAAGGTGATTTAAGCAATTGCCACACTCCCCTGACTATTTATTGCCGATAACACCACCAAGAGCTGTCACAGAGACAGATATGATTTCTCGGGACACCTATTTCAGTGATTAAAACGCTTGCCAAACTTTTAAATTGCCATAAAGTGAAATATTCACTTATTTTTTATCGAAGAAGAAAAATTTTTGCAGATGTTTTTACACACCAAAACAAAATCAGAAATGCTTCAAAACAAGTCGTTTTGTCATCTGTGAAATATTATAATATTTGTATCACTTGTACCCTTATTGGAATTACATGAGCAAACGAGTACCTTCAGTTCCAGCACAAGGTCAAGTCGGTTCTTCCCCAAAGGATCAATTGGATTCACAATGAGAGCGATGATGATGTCAATGCCGTTTGACTCGTGCCTGGCTATGCATGACTGCAAAGGAGGAAATGCATAATCCATCAGCCATAAGAGCGTAACTGAAACAACATTTCTTATCCGAAAGTTTTCTGAAATTGAAAGCAAGTAGCAATATCTGATCATTTATTAAGCCTCTGGTGAGTGGAAAAATTATCTACTCATTTTTTACTCAGACTCATGTCATTACAAACTCATAAAATGGAAAAATTGTGAAGGTTGCATTTGTTGCTCTTTTTCATGCAATTACAAGGAATGTGAACAGGAGCTTTCAAGCTTCAAAAAGGACATAAAAGCACCATAAAAGTACCATCAAAGTAGTCTGTACAACTTGTGCACAATATTCCAATTCTTAAGTCATACGATAGGTTTGGATGAGAAACAAACCAAAATTTAAGTTGTTATTCACTAATAATATTCACCTTCAGGAAGCTGTTAATTGTCAGTGAGTTGAACATGAGAATCAAATCAGTGCGATTTGAGACCAAATCATTCAAACTGTGTTCGTGAACTTGACAACACGTTTTTAATGCGCCAAGGAGAGCTACGGCAGATGTTCAGTCAATAACAACTTGAACTTCAGACTGTCCCTCATTGCACACATGTCAAATGGGCTTCTTTTTGATACTTTTATTGTGCTTTTGTCTCTTATTTGAAACTTAAAAGCTCCAGTCCCCATTCTTTGTAATTGCACAGAAAAGAGCGGCAGTACAGTCAGAATTTCTCCTTTTTGTGTTCCAAAGTAGAAAAAAAGTCATTCGGGTTTGAAACAACAAGTGTGAGTAAATGATAACAGAACTGAACTATTCCTTTAAATGCAAACACCATATCAAATCTAGCAGCTTAACCCATTTGTCTACATGGAAAAATATTTGTCCTAATTGTCTAGTGAGGATGTAGTTTTAGTACCTGATTCTCATGACAGGGACCCTGACAGTACTCTGTGATGGTCTCTAGTGTCTGTATTACCAGGTCCACGTTCCTCTCATTAATGTAGAGCCCCAGCAGCCCCAGGCCTCCAGTGGTACTACCACAGATACAGTCCAGAAACTGGAGTGTCTCACACACCAGGTTATAATTGGTCTTATTGTTCTGATCTCGCAGAAAATTCTGTATACAAGAGAACAGAAAGACATGGACTAAAAACACAAACCAGAGTCCTGAGTGGCAGTAATTGGTGTCTCTATTCAGACTGAGTCATCCATTCTAGGTCAGGGGTCCCTTGAGATGTTGATACCACAGCAAAATATTTCAATTTGTAAGCATCGAGGGGCTTTTTTCTCAAAATGGAAAAATACAAATTTCAAGTCCTCTAAAGTACTTTCACTGGATGTCCCTTCTAAACACAATATACCCCATCTTATCTGGCAGTGCTTAACACAAGTAATCTCCTAGAATGGTTTTAAGCACAATGTGAAGTCTGTCATTTCTGCACAACTTGAGGCATCAAACGGAATTGTCAAAATAATGAAAATAATGTTTTCAGACAGGATTCCTGAACACTCTGCCTATTTTTCATTGGTCATATAAACAGGTAGCATCGGCCCCAACTCACGCTGTTGGTTGAACCAATTATATGTCAGGCTGGTTAGGGATTCTCAAACAAAACTATGTTTTGGCAGTGTCACAGAGCCACAGTATTTACACTTTTGTGAAAATCAACAGACAAATGGCTTACTTCAACATGAAGAAAGTATTTAAACAATTTTGCTACAAAATTGCACACTTAAGATTTAAATCCTTCTCAATCTACAAACTACAGCCGAGCAAAATTGGGCCAATGACAACTCAGACAATATGGAATTTACAGCACCTGCAGGTCCCTATTGTGATTCTCGCAGAGCAGCTGAAGGAAGCGTAGAATGGGTTTCATGATGGTGATGGCCTGGCTCATCTGGACCTCCTCCTCAACGTCCTCCAAGCCCTCAAATCCTCCTGACCCCATTAGCTCTATCTCGGGGTCCAGCTCTCGGCAAAATGTGCTGTATGCCTTAGAGGTGACCGAGGAGGCTTCTTTGAGTTGACCCCGCATTTCCTCTCTGAGATGCAAGGGATCTCGAACTTCACAAGAAAAGAAAGAAAGAGCTTGTTACATGATGTAAACTAATATTTATGCATATTTGCAGTTCTTCATCCAAAAGTGGCTAAACTGAATGCAAATCACCCAAAATGTTACTGGCAAGTAAATTTCTGCCAACAATATTTTTCCTTGTATAACAACAATTTCTTAAGCACTTCACTGAATGATCCCAACGTGTCAGGTCACAGGTGTGGGTGATTTTACAATGGTTTTGAATGTGGCTTGTCCAATCAGAATTCAGAGATGGAACTATCTGCTAGTCGTTATAGTATGTAAAACTAATATTCAGGCAAATTTGAAGCTTATTATTCAAAACCAAACTCTAAAATATTTCTCCTTATCAAATTATCAAGTTGAGCCATTTTCTTTGACACAAGGCAAACTTGAACTCCTTTTCTCCATCGATGAGCAGCTGGTTCATAAAAGCAGGTTTTGGATAAACCGGCAGTTACCCCTCACATGACCTCATGTGACAGAGGATATGGAACACAGCAGTTGAAATAGGGACAAATACCATTCATTTGCCTCACTGTTTTTTATTTATGCTGCCTTAGGCTGGAACGGCACTTGCATGAATAGCTATGCATTAAGATATGCTTGTTTGTCAGAGAAGGGCTATTAATGTGACCGATTTAATACCAATAGAACAGACGCATTGTGTGTCATTTAGATAGTCTAGGTCATTTTTTGTTTTTTAATTAAGTGTGTATGATAAAGCAGAACACTGCAATTAGGACATGTGTCTATTTTCAGCAAGAAACTGAGAGGGTGATTTCTGAACGATTATTTTTAGACTTTGAAAAAAAAAAAAAATATCAGTTTTGTGGCCTTTTAGGTCTTCTTCTGTTAGAAATTTCCAACACGGCACCAGAGAAACTCATTTTAATATTCGACAAGTTGTTGAGAAAAGTAGTCAACGGGTCAATGTTAAACCTTGTTTAAATGACTCAACTGACACCGTGCTGGGAGGTGGGGAGGAATGTGCTTAATTTTCACGATTCAAAAAAATCTCAATGGCCCTAAAAATAGGCTTCATTTTCATTTTCAATCTTGAAGTCCTTTTTACTATAAATCTCCACTTTTACTTTCACTTTCAGAATGTGAAAGTGAAAGTGGATATTCATAGTAAAAAGGACTTAATTATTTATCTGTTTCTCACCCACACATATAATATCACTTCTGAAGACATGGATTTTAACCACTGGAGTCTTATAGATTACTTTTATGCTGCCTTTATGTGCTTTTTGAAGATTAAAAGTTCTGGCCACTATTCACTTGCATTGTATGGACCTAAAGAGCTGAGATATTCTTCTAAAAACCTTCATTTGTGTTCTGCAGAAGAAAGAAAGTCATACACATCTGGGATGGCATGAGGGTGAGTAAATGATGATAGAATTTTCATTTTAGGGTGAACTATCATTTTTGAAACCAACTATTTCACTTTTGGGTGAACACTAATGCAAAATAGAATTACATATTTTATTTTATTTTGGGGTGAAATATGAAACGGACATTTCTTTACAATTTTCGTGAGTCTCACGCTTCAAATCAAATAAATCATATTCATTACAAACATGAAATGCAACTACATATCTTAAATATTAATTGCAATTATGTAAAAAAAAAAAGAAAAAAAAGAAAAAGGTGGGGGTCAAATTCATAAACTCAGCAAAAAAAGAAACGTCCTCTCACTTTCAACTGCTTCTATTTTCAGCAAACTTAACATGTGTAAATATTTGTTTGAACATAAAAAGATTCAACAACTAAGACATAAACTGAAAAAGTTTCACAGACATGTGACTAACAGAAATGGAATAATGTGTCCCTGAACAAAGGGGTGGGGGGGGGGGTCAAAATCAAAAGTAACAGTCAGTATCTGGTGTGGCCATCAGCTGCATTAAGTACTGCAGTGCATCTCTTCCTCATGGACTGCATCAGATTTGCCAGTTCTTGCTGTGAGATGTTACCCCACTCTTCCACCAAGGCACTTGCAAGTTCCATTACATTTCTGGGGGGAATGGCCCTAGCCCTAAGATCCGGGCTCTTCACTGGCCATGGCATGACACTGACATTCCTGTCTTGCAGGAAATCATGCACAGAACGAGCAGTATGGCTAGTGGCACTGTCATGCTGGAGGGTCATGTCAGGATGACCACATGAGGGAGGAGGATGTCTTCCCTGTAATGCATAGCGTTGTGATTGCCTGCAATGACAACAAGCTCAGTCCGATGATGCTGTGACACACCGCCCCAGACCATGACGGACCCTCCACCTCCAAATCGATCCTGCTCCAGAGTACAGGCCTCGGTGTAACGCTCATTCCTTCAACGATAAACACGAGTCCGACCATCACCCCTGGTGAGACAAAACCATGACTCGTCGTGGGAACTTTTTGCCAGTCCTGTCTGGTCCAGCGAAGGTGGGTTTGTGCCCACAGGCGAAGTTGTTGCCGGTGATGTCTGGTAAGGACCTGCCTTACAACAGGCCTACAAGCCCTCTGTCCAGCCTCTCTCAGCCTATTGCAGACAGTCTGAGCACTGATGGAGGGATTGTGCCTTCCTGGTGTAACTCGAGCAGTTGTTGTTGCCATTCTTTACCTGTCCTGCAGGTGTGATATTCGTATGTACTGATCCTGTGCAGGTGGTCTGCCACTGCAAGGACGATCAGCTGTCCTTCCTGTCTCCCTGTAGCGCTGTCTTAGGCGTCTCATAGTACGGACATTGCAATTTATTGCCCTGGCCACATCTGCAGTCCTCATGCCTCCATGCAGCATGTCTAAGGAACGTTCACAAAGATGAGCAGGGACCCTGGGCATCTTTCTTTTGGTGTTTTTCAGAGTCAGTAGAAAGGTCTCTTTAGTGTCTTAAGTTTTTATAACTGTGACCTTAAATGCCTACCGTCTGTAAGCTGTTAGTGTCTTAACGACTGTTCCACAGGTGCATGTTCATTAATTGTTTATGGTTCATTGAACAAGCATGGAAAACATTGTTTAAACATTGTTGGATTTTTACAAAATTATTTTTAAAATACAGTGTCCTGAAAAAGGGACGTTTCTTTTTTTGCTGAGTTTAGTAGCTTATAAATTCACTCCAGAATTAACTCAGTTCACCTTAATTACAGAGGTGGAAGTGTGTGTACTCATGTAAGTGCTTTGTAGGTCTGTTTTGAATTGCAAAGAGTTAAAAGTGGTAGGAAATACAAAATCATGTGTTTTTAAGCTTTTACATTTACTGAGTTTGCAGATCAATAGACCTGGATTTTTATCTGGTTGTACAATAAGTTTGGCAATGTGTAATTTTTAATCTGAAAAACATATTACGTCATATAATGTCATATTACGTTGGTGAGATATTGATCTCTGTTTCTTAGCTAGTTGCAAAAATTAAATTTATATCTATAGATTTCTTTGGAATGATGGAAAAAGTTTTAGATTTACACCTGGTGTAGAGAGCAAAACTATGTATTTTCAAAATGAAGTAGTCAGTTGGTTGCCTGAATGACTAGTCGATTAATCAGTCATAAGGAGACCCTGTAAAACTAGCCTGGTTTTGGGTTCACTTGACCCCAATTGGATTTGTTTCATAAGGGCCGTTTGTTAAACACGTTACTGCATTCAAAAACAGCTTGACGGACCACAGTGGAATGGAGCAGAACAAAGGGGACTTGAGGCATGTTTTTAAAAGTTGAACTATTTTGAACTTGACATGCCATCGTCAAAATACAAAGCTTGAGGCGGGACACTTAAACAGTGCAAGAGGCTACACAACTGCAAAAATATCAGTTGATATTTCAGGTGCACCTGAAGAGGTAGAGATAGAGAAAGAGGAAGTATACCTTTTTTATGTCTGATACCAGAACCCTCTCCCTCCTCCTCTTTCTTCCTACAGCTGAGCTCAAACATGTTGACGGACACACTAGAGCGAATCTCTTTCTGAGCCTGCTCCATATGATCGTAGAACACCTTAAAGAACTTCTCCGACTTCTTCTGCTTGTGCAGCTGATTGAAGAAAGAGTTCTGCAGGGGGACAACAGGAAATTACATCAGAACAGGGCACCCACAAGATCCAGATGAAACGTGTGTGTTGGCAGCACCTGTGCATACCTGAATTTGTGTATTCCCTCCTTTTAGCAGTGCAATGCCCAGCAGAATGCTCTCCTCAAAGATACGGTCGTTCTTAGTGCTGACGATAAGGTCGATGACCAGCTCAGATGCGCCCACACCATCTAACCTACTCTGAGTTTCTGCAAGGCTGGTGCTTGGCTTATCAGAGTCCTGCCCTGGAGAGCCACCTAAACACACAATCATACACAGTTTCAAGTACTGTGTTAAAATCTGATTGCAATCATGCAATAACACAATCACACTCAACACTAGACTAATCCCAGATAGCACACATACTATATTTCTACAAGATGTCTGTTTTAGATGTTTTCATCTAGAAAGCGTCACATTCTAATTAATATCTGCTAAACATCTTAAAAAGGTCATATTTACAAACACTAAATCTTTAACCTCTCAAAGACATCTGATGAATGTCTTATTGACATCCAAGAGGAAACGTTTATAGACTTATTGCAGATGAGCAAACATCCTAAGAAATACGTCTTCCAGATGTAAACACAGACATCAAATAGGCGTCTGGGTGATGTATTTGTGCTATCAGGGATGTGTATGAACTAAATTAAATACAGGATTTTGTAAGTAAATTCTGTAAATAAACGTTAAATCCTTCGAAAATCCTTTCTATAAATGTAGATTCTAGCCCACATCACTCAACCTTCATAATGCAGCATCCAGAATGAATTGTGGCCAATATGGCTGAATATTCATTGTAGTAGATATTGTAGCCTTGTTCCAAAATCTAGTGAGCTGCCTTACCTAGACAGGATTTTATTAGCATACTCCTGGCACAAAGGCTGTTAAAGGTAGGTAGCAAACTTATGCTTAATTCTAAGATAAATTCTTAATTCTCATTTTGGCCAAATTCTGAGGCAGCATCGCAACGGATGCACTGCGACAAGCTTAGTGACAAAATTAATCTAAGATGGCAGAGGTAGAAAGAAATGTTGACTATAAATATACTTATTTTCCACTTAATATTGAGAAGTATTCATTAATAACAATTCAATCTAATGAAAACTGTTTATTTTACCCAATATTTGTATGAGTGTCCCATAGTTAGCATAGCAATGTGCTAACGTCAAACTACATTGGAAGACTATTTAGCAGAGATGGGTCACGTCTATTAAATTTGATGGGAGAAACTGGAACGCCTAACGGTCATGAAAAGTAGAAATGAGGTCCCGCCTAACAGGTAAAAGAGCCAAGAACCTTTTAGATGCAGACACCGCCTGTCAATCAACTCAAGAATGCACATGCGCATTAGTTATACGAGCTGGGAAATTTTCATTTTTTAGCGTAATCTGAGGTAAAGAATCACAATTTATGATACCAGTGGTCAGATTTTACTGCTGATTTGAAATATGTTCTTCGATCATAATCTTGACCATTTTGGAGATTTTGGTCTTTCCCCATTCAAGAAGATAGGAGTTGCACTGGCATGCCGCTCGTTTACCTAGAAAAATAGCTCCACATGAGCGTTCCAAAGATGGCTGCCGAATGAACTGTCTTGCTAAAAAGACTTGTTGGAATCAATTGTGAGTCTCCTCTGCGCCTCACATAAGGAGCTCTATTTGTGAGGCGAGTTGCTCCCTCAGACGGCAGCTGCTTATGCAGACAGTAAACAGAATGGCAACTAACAAAGTTTTGAAACAGAAATTATGTTTCCACAAGACAGCAGTATTAGACAAAACAACATTTTAGAAAATAGCTGAATAATTCTAACCAGCCTCATCAAGCTAAATGTGGCCTTGTTCAATGTTTAAGAGTCTCTCAAAAGGACTATTCATTTCACTTTGTGGAGGATTTGTTAAATTCAACTGACAATATGATGATTTCTGAAGCGACAGTGAATGTGTCGGCATTTATTAGTCAGGAATGAGACGTGAAGTTAGGTGAGATTGTTTAAGGAGAGTTGGCTGTGCTTCTGCTAATGTTCGTTTGTGTGGCCGTGTGCTGTACCTCCAGAAGAAGAGCTGTTCCCACTGCTGTAGTCCAGGGATTTGGTGTAGGGCAGCTGGTTTCCAAAGTAGTGTGTGAGGAGAGTCTTCCTCAGTGCGTAACCCTGAGAGAAAAACGAGAGACAAGCTATTTTGGCAACTGTGACATCTGAGGGCAAATGTGAAGGACTTTTTTTTCCCCTTAAAGAATCGTAATGGACTTACAATGAAAGTATATGGGGCAAGGCAATCCAGAGAGCTTGAAAACAGAAATGTGCTTTTCATATTTTTCTATATTTATATATTTTTTTAATTCTTTCACATAAAAAATGTGTTATTGAGCTGTAAAGTTAATTCTTGCAGGCGGACTTTTGAAGGTTAACAGCCCCTTTCTGGTATCCATGTGTGTATCATGCAAAAGTTACAGGGTTTACTGGCTTTACATGGTCATGACAGGAGTTGAAAAACTGGGTATATTTTTATTACACTTGTCTCAACATGTAGTTTAAGCTTGCTGGCTATCTTTTTGAACAGTGTGCATTTATGTTTATCCCTTGCTTCAATGACATCCATGTAAGTGCATTACTGTACACATGATTTTTATTTGTCTTTAAAAAATGAGGGATGAGTCAACATTATTTTTGGTGGAAAGCGACAGCAACCATGACATGAATGGAAGTAGTATATGTAAAAACTTGCATTGAAACTGGAACATTCCTTTTAGTTAAATAAAAAAAATAATCTATTTTCCGACAACCAACGAAAACATTCAAAGCAAGCTCAGAGTGTGTGAAGGCAAGAGTATTTTTAGTTCCTGTCCGTTTTTATTCTTTCCAGACTTTTGCATGTCTTCCTCTCAACAGTGTTGGATAAAACACACACTCACATGGTAGAACTTTTTACATAACTGGTATAAACTCTCGTAATTGCTGTAATTATGCCAGAAGTGTAGCGAAACCTCAGGGAGGTAGAGGGTGAGCGAGTGAGTGCTGAAGGTAGAGAGCAGACGGCTGCCTCGAAAATCTGTTTCCCAGTGGGAGATGACTAAATGTGTGAGAGTCAGAGAGAGAAAAGAGATGGAGGGTGGCTGGCAGAGAGATGGAGAGAGAGAGTTATGTAACACCTGGTGGTGGCTTGCTGAGAGATCACGAGGATGGCAAGCAGAGAGAGCAGGATGGTACCGACCCTCTCTTCCTTTCTTTGTCTCCGTGCCTAATGTTCTCTCCTTTCTTTGTATCATTCGTGTCTGTCTCCTTTTTTTATATATATATATCTGGCTTGGGCCAGTTGCAACTCTTTTTGTTGTTTGTCTGAGATTCGAGAGAAACTAGAGAAAGTGACAGAGAGAAAGAAAGTACAGGGTTGAAGCGATGTTCCACTGTCCAATCAGTCCAGTTGTGCATCTAGGGACAGACAGTTGGACGGGCATCACAGGTGCCCCCCTGGATGCCATCAAATTTACTGTTGTTTTTATGGAAACAACCAAGTTGGTGGACAAGGCCCTGACAGCTCACTGACTGTACCCTTCCACACTGTGCCGCCAATCAGATGAGACACCCCGGATCCTTGTGGCCATGCACGCGCTGACAAAAGAGTGGCAAACTACCATGGAGGGAAGACACTTTTCTCTCTCGCTCTGACAAGCACATGTTGTTGATATTCCTGAACGCTCTCAGTAAACACTCAGGCTCATCAGCAGTCAGCACAGGCGATGTCTGCTTTCACTGTCTGGATGAGCAGTCACACACACTCACAGCAGGTGAACATTATGATCGTATAAAGACTTACTATACTATATTTAACGATCATAAAATTGTGCACATTTTAAAATGTTAACATGTTAAAAACCCCTCAAAACATCTTAGCAACTGCATAGCAACAGAACATCTTAGCAACTGCATTGCAACTAGGGCTGCATGTTAATAGTTAAACTGATAATCACAATAATTTTGCTCAAAATTACAATCACGAAGATTAATTATTCTAATTATTTTTTACATTATACAATTATACTGTCATTCAAAAAACAATTTTAATAACATTTCAACAGATTTATTGCACTTTCATGTAAGCCCAAATTAAATGAACATGGTGTCAATGAGCACGTTTAAATGCCCGTTCTTACACCGATTATGCTTAATTTACATTTACATTTACATTTATTCATTTGGCAGATGCTTTTATCCAAAGCGACTTACAAGAGAGGAAAACATAAGCGAATCATCTTAGGAGACAGTGGTATGAAAAGTGCTGTATTACAAAGTATCACTAGCATCATAATAGTATTCAAAATAGAATAAAGTGCAACAGAAATTTTTCTTAATAAGAATTGTCGGCTTATCCAATGTGAGCACACGTTGAGCGCATGTCTCTTCACAGTTTGACGTCAAAAGCAGAGAATAACGCGCTTACTGTTTTAAGAGTAAGAAAATTAGGAAATGAATGAATAAATAAACAAATAAATAAAAAATAAAATAAAATAGGGAAACATTCTGTGAGGGTCTCAGCTCACTTTTAATTATTTTTTGGAATTCAGTCAAATTGAATATTATATTATTGTAATATAATTAGGGCTGTAATATAATTTAACACGTTGATTCGGTGTGATTAATTATATAAAAAATAATGCGTTAAACAAATTAACAAATTTAGCTAAAGCCACTTTTTGTCATGGTTTTATATGTTTTTGTTCATGTTTTGTGTTTATGTCTTTTATTTTGGAAGTTTTGATCCTGTTTTACAGTCATGTGTTCCATGTCATGTTATTTCCTGTTTCCTTGCCATGTCATGTGATTCCCTGTTTCCATGTGAAGTCATGTGATCATCCTGTTTCCCTCCATGTTCATGTGTCTTGTTTTCATTGGTTTATTGTGTTGTTATCTTGTTTATAGTCTGTTCATTGGTTGTCTTGTTACACTTGTCCATGTATTTATATCCTCATGTTTGCCTTGGTCCATTGTCAGGTACTGTGTTGTAACATTGTTTGGTAGTCAAGTCAGGTCAAGTTATGTTATGTCAAGTCAAGTCAAGTTTCATCAAGTTTCATCAAGTTCATTTTTATGTTTTGTTCAGGTTTGTATTTCACGTTTGTATTAAACTGCACTTGGGGTTCTACACTTCATCATCATCATCATCTGTCTGTCATTTCCAGCATCGTTACAGAATACCTGACCGCAAAATGAACCCACCAGTTCGGCTTCTTCGTTTACATCAGGGGAATCGTCCCCTGGAGGAATATGTAGAGGACTTCTGCGCTCTCATCTGCAGGGTTGACTTTAATGAGATTGCCCTCAAGGACTGTTTCCGTTTTGGGCTGAATGAGCCGGTCTCCTCCCTGATGCCTGACGGTTGAAGTACCTACAGCCTGACTCAGTATATCGACCTTGCCCTACTGATAAGTGGTTCACCGTTCACTGTGGGGGAGGCGGATAATGAGCCAGAGTCCCACGTCACGACCACCGTCATGGCCACTGAGCCAGAGACCCATGTCATGGCCGCCGAACCAGCGTCCCACGTCATGGTCGACGAGGTCATGATCGTCGAGCCAGGGTCCCACATCATGGTCGCCGAGCTTGCGCCACCTTCTGCCCCGGATCCTGAGTGTGCTCCATGCCATGTCACAGCCACACCTAGGCCTGCTCCATGCCGTCACAGCCACGCCAGAGTCAGCTCCGTGCCATGTCACAGCCACGCCAGAATCAGCTCCGTGACATGTCACAGCCACGCCAGAGTCTGCTCCGTGCCATGTCACAGCCACGCCAGAGTCTGCTCCGTGCCATGTCACAGCCACGCCAGAGTCTGCTCCGTGCCATGTCACAGCCACGCCAGAGTCTGCTCCGTGCCATGTCACAGCCACGCCAGAGTCTGCTCCGTGCCATGTCACAGCCACGCCTCAGCCTGCTCCATGCCATGTCACAGCAATGCCTCAGCCTGCTCCAAGTCAGGTCAAGTTATGTCAAGTATGTTATGTTATGTCAAGTCAAGTCAAGTTTCATCAAGTCTAGTCGAGTTCATGTTTATGTTTTGTTCACGTTTGGATTTCACATTTGGATTAAACTGCACTTGGGTTCTACACTTATTCATCATCGTCTGCCTGTCATTGCCAGCATAGTTACACTTTTTGTCTTATCAATGCTTTACTTGCTGCCACAATAATGTAATGCATTTTAATTATCTGAATTATTATTATATAACATACAATATATTATATTTGTAATTATTTAAACATAACTATTCATAATTATTTGATCATTATATATTGAATTATTGTTATTTGAGGGGCTTTCTCAGCAAATATTTAAATATACGATTAATTGCAATTAATTCGTTTAATTAAACGGCATAACATGTTACTAATTTGATTAAAAATTAATAGATTGACAGCCATAAATATAATATTTTATTATTATTAAATAATAATGCTTATTATTATTAAATACAATATAAATATA
This sequence comes from Myxocyprinus asiaticus, assembly GCF_019703515.2. Lineage (NCBI taxonomy): Eukaryota > Metazoa > Chordata > Actinopteri > Cypriniformes > Catostomidae > Myxocyprinus > Myxocyprinus asiaticus. The sequence goes on along the minus strand of NC_059369.1, from coordinate 19,653,526 downwards.
TTTCTGTAATAAAACTAAAGGAAGTCTTTTGAATTTCGATCTGTAGTAGTGTTGACAACAGCTTTGTGCTCCTCGTTCCAAACATGGTGAAATACTCTAATCTCCTCCTTGGTCTACAAAACCCTGGTATTTTTAGGTTTTTTAGGTTTCTTTAGTATGTTTTAGCAGCCAGAAATATTTGGAATTTATGCACATTTGCAATTAAAGTCAGTCTACAGTGCATTAAATTTAACACGCTCAGCGTAGGTTAGCTAACCACACTTCAAACACGATCTGTTCAAAGAACTGCTCTGAGACTGCTGAAAACACCATATCATGAATCTCATATGTTTCAAGAATGTTTAATATGCTACAGACAGAACAAAGCGGCACACATACAAGCTATACGACACGTTACAGCTATGTATTTCAAAGCATGGTTGAAAGTGAAACAGACTGGTCAGTAGCAGACTTCTGAAGACTGCATAGCAATGCACTGGCAACCACCCAGATCACCCTAGCACCATGGCAGCGAGTTTTGCATTGGAAAGCACTCAAACTGTTTTTAGAAAATGTTAAAAATCTAGCTAACCATTATAGATACTTTATTCAGGCCTGTCTCTTCGTGTCAGTTCCAGTTCCTGTATACTGCAATGAGACATGTTTTCTCAGAAGCTTTTGTCTTTCAAACAAAATCAGCAATAATGGGGGAGTTTAGTGTCCCTCCAGATGCTGCAGTCGTTTTTGCACTTCTGTAGAGGACTTCAGATGGAAAGACAGCTACAAAGTAAGAGATGAAGGTAGCAGTGCCAGTCTGACTCATCCGTCTGCTGCTGCATGGGAGAGAAAAAATATATACTCTGCGAAGGTGAAGTGAGGACAAAGAGGGAGGTGGAGAAAAGGAGAATGAGAGAGAGAGAGAGAGAGAGAGAGAGAGAAACAGAGGGGCGAGGGAGAGATGGAGGGACAGTTAGAGCAGTGAGGAGGAAGAAACAGACAGACTCACTTTTTTAAAAATGTGCACAGGCACGCCACACTGCGGCTGGCCTGGCTAAGCCTGGGATACTCCAGCGAGCTTCAAAAAGCCATGCTCTGCTGTCTGCAGGTACCTGTGTGCTCGGGAAAGCCGGATCCAGAGAAAGAGTAAGAGAGGTAGGGAGGGAGGGGTGATCTGCTCTGTGCTGCTGGTCTGATCTAGTCAAGCTCGTGGCACACCCAAGGGTCATATTGCCTCCAATTATAACACATGGGGCTCCGCTCTAAGGTTACAGCTGCAACACTTTCTTTTGCAACTTTTGGACGTGTTAAAAAATTGAGTGAAGGTGGAGAGGAGAGAGAAAGAGAGAGAGAGAGAAACTAATTAATTTTCAAAAGAGCTTCGGTACAACCAACCGAAAAAGGCTTGTGATGAAAAAACCTGGGGAAGTTTGAGCCTCTTTCATCTGTCAGCACTTTAAACCAGAGCATGCATCAGCATCCGATGCATTATAAACCTGTTCATAAAACTGCATGTTTGGTAGAGGTCTGCTACCTGACCCCAGCCCGACAAACCATTGGTTTCTGTTGGGTTCGGGTCAGTTTTTTTAAGTATAACTTCGGGTTTGGGTTAGGTTCAGGTTTGTAATGAATGAAAACAAGTTAGGAGCTGTTCACACCGAATGTGTTTTTGTGTACGTTGCACAGTTTTTCAATTGTTTTTCTATGTAAACCACTGGATGACCACTGTGCTGTGTCTCGCATAGGGCCGCCACATTTTTTAGACACCGTGTCAAGCCAAAAAGAGCTTCTTTTTTAAAAAAGGGATGTCAAGACACCAGAGTTTTGTTGTGCTGCGTCTAGCTTTTTTAAAGGACAGATGTCACAAAGATTAAATGTTCTAAAGAGTTCAGGCTACAAAGAGGAATTCATGTGACTGATACACATGATTCCAGATTGTTCTTCACCCAGCAAAGTTTCAGCACTTCCCTTTTGCTCTGGTGTTAGGCCACCACACCTAGTTAAAACTATGCATATTTACTGTTACTATAGTGTCACAAATTGTATTTAAACATACGATGCTAATAAAATACAGCTTATTTACTTGTTTGGAGCAAACATTATAAAGAGAGTGAGAGATGTGAAAGTGAAATTAAACAGGCACCACATGTGACTTTCAGATGTAAAAATGAAAGTGGAGATTAAGAGTAAAAAAAAGGGCTTACATTTTTATTTGTTTCTCACCCACACCTATTTTATTGCATCTGAAGACATGGATTTAACCACTGGAGTCTTAAGGATTATTTCTATGTTTCCTTTATGTGATTTTGGAGCTACAAAGGTCTGATCACCATTCACTTGCATTGAATGGACCTACAGAGCTGATATATTCTTCTACAAATTTTTGTTTTTGTTCTGCTGCAGAAAGAAAGTCATACAAATCTGGGATGACATGAGGGTGAGTGAATGATGAGACAGTTTTCATTTTCAGGTGAACTATACTTTTAATGCCCGTACAGACCTCTTATGTATGAAAATTTTTCTTCACATATTTAAAACGTGAAATATAGTATTTATGCTTCAACAAACAAAACTGGAAAAATAAGCTGAATTTTTTGTTTTTTGTTTGTTTGTTTCGCTTACTGTCCCAAGCCAAAAGAGCCCATCCAAAGTCTGTATGTTACTCTGGTCCCTAGATATGGCTCAGGTCTCTCCTTCAGTGTAAGTCTACAGGATTTTTTCCACCTATTTTATCATGCACTAGGCAAAAAAGATGTCATAATCACTTAGAAAAGTATTAACACACCTACCCTTAACAAGCCACACAATTTTAGGTATCATTCATGTCTGTAGCACAAACAATGCAGAGCCAGTTTCGCACAGAAGTTTAATAGCTCCTGTTTACGCAGAAAGGAAATACTTTGAAAATGCTATGCTTTAGCAAGCGCCACTGATGTTTTTTCCCAGCTGAGTTTCCCAAACACTTCATGAAATAAAATAATATATAATAAAAGGCCTCTCCTGTGTTTTGATAAAGGCCTACATTAGTCAAAAGGTGCTAAATTTATAAAGACATTATAATGATAAAGTATAAAGAAGTTTGCTAGATCACTAGAAGTTGTTACTTAAACTTAGCGCACATCCCAAAAGGCCTTCGAAACAACTTTATTGGCACAGTAATGGACACAGTAAAAGTTAATGGACAAAAACTTTGCTCCCATGCATTCCCTTTTTTAAGGGCGCAAGAAGGACTATGGCTTTAGGTAGAATGGATTTATTGAGGACAGAGAGGAGAGAGGGAGAGACTAAATCAATACAGCTAAAACCTCATCGGACAGTCTAGACATGCACACCATGGCCACATCTTCTCAGAGTTGAGGAAAAACTTGCGTAACAGAAACTGGGGAGGAGAGAATGAGAGAAATAGATTGACTGAGTGAAAAAAGTAAGAACTTGTAAATGTATTAAGTATCATAGAGTATCTACAGTCCATGGAGTGGGGATTCTAGATATACCCTATAAGCTTCCATGAACTTCTCAAGGTGCCGTAGCATCTTGATCATAAACTACTGTAGACATGCTCAGCTCTATGGTGGTCTTTGGCTTTAGGTAGAGCCAATGAAAGTGAAGGTGACTGAGGATGCAAGTTCCTAACATCTCCTTTTGTGTTCCACAGAAGAAAGAAAGTCATATGGGTTTGGAGAAACATGAGGGTGAGTAAATGTTGACAGCATTCTAATTTTTGGGTCAACTATATCTTTAATATCCAAAACTCCATTATTATATCATCAAACTCGCTAGCATTTCCTGGCTATAACACATTGTCTTGCTCTTCTCATATTATATAGCATAGAAGATGACAAGGAGGCGTCTCTAATGCAGGGTTCCCCCAAGAATCCACCCAGTACAGTGGCCTGACCGCTCTCTCATTGGTCAAGACGTCCCTTGTGACATGCTCTCAGTGGCAGCAGTGTTCAGCATGGCTCCACTCAAACAGTGCTACCAGCAGCAAAACAAATTAGCATTGCATGTGAGAGCAATTGGTGAGATAGCTGATTTTCAGACAGGTCTAAGACAAACAACAGCAGCAGGCATGTAAACAACCATTCCTGAAGTTGGCTGACCCTGGTGCAGTTTGGATGTTGGTCATGTGATCGTCTAACGTTGTTAGGGGCACAGAATCATGGTTGTGAGATGCACTGAATGCCGTCAGAGGACAATGGAGAAGGAGCCTGACTCGTGGATATTCGGCCTTGGTTTTGGACACACCCGAACATTTGATGCGTTTTCAAATTGAACGTTTACACACAAATAACACTGCTTTAACTGCACATCACAAAAACAGCATCATATTCACAGCTGCTTTATCAAATGCACAATTAATCTGCTTGATGAATCCACTTTAATCTAATAAATAAATAAGCAAACAATATCTATGGTTCTTTGATAAACAACTAATGTAAATAACATCTGTTTCCCAGCCTTTCATTTCAGTCAAGGTTTAAAGGGATAGTTCACCCAAAAATGAAAATTCTCTCATCATTTACTTAGCCTCATGCCATCCCAGATGTGTATGACTTACTTTCTTCTGCTGAACACAATCAAAGATTTTTAGAAGTACAGTTGTGCTCAAAAGTTTGCATACCCTGGCAGAAATTGTGAAATTTTGGCATTGATTTTGAAAATATGACTGATCATGCAAAAAAATTGTCTTTTATTTAAGGATAGTGAACATATGAAGCCATTTATTATCACATAGTTGTTTGGCTCCTTTTTAAATCATAATGATAACAGAAATCACCCAAATGGCCCTGATCAAAAGTTTACATACCCTTGAATGTTTGGCCTTGTTACAGACACACAAGGTGACACACACACAGGTTTAAATGGCAATTAAAGGTTAATTTCCCACACCTGTGGCTTTTTAAATTGCAATTACTGTCTGTGTATAAATAGTCAATGAGTTTGTTAGCTCTCACATGGATGCACTGAGCAGGCTAGATACTGAGCCATGGGGAGCAGAAAAGAACTGTCAAAAGACCTGCGTAACAAGGTAATGGAACTTTATAAAGATGGAAAAGGATATAAAAAGATATCCAAAGCCTTGAAAATGCCAGTCAGTACTGTTCAATCACTTATTAAGAAGTGGAAAATTCAGGGATCTCTTGATACCAAGCCAAGGTCAGGTAGACCAAGAAAGATTTCAGCCACAACTGCCAGAGGAATTGTTCGGGATACAAAGAAAAACCCACAGGTAACCTCAGGAGAAATACAGGCTGCTCTGGAAAGAGACGGTGTGGTTGTTTCAAGGAGCACAATACGACGACACTTGAACAAAAATGAGCTGCATGGTCGAGTTGCCAGAAAGAAGCCTTTACTGCGCCAATGCCACAAAAAAGCCCGGTTACAGTATGCCTGACAACACCTTGACATGCCTCACAGCTTCTGGCACACTGTAATTTGGAGTGACGAGACCAAAATTGAGCTTTATGGTCACAACCATAAGCGCTATGTTTGGAGAGGGGTCAACAAGGCCTATAGTGAAAAGAATACCATCCCCACTGTGAAGCATGGTGGTGGCTCACTGATGTTTTGGGGGTGTGTGAGCTCTAAAGGCATGGGGAATCTTGTGAAAATTGATGGCAAGATGAATGCAGCATGTTCTCAGAAAATACTGGCAGACAATTTGCATTCTTCTGCACGAAAGCTGCGCATGGGACGCTCTTGGACTTTCCAGCATGACAATGACCCTAAGCACAAGGCCAAGTTGACCCTCCAGTGGTTACAGCAGAAAAAGGTGAAGGTTCTGGAGTGGCCATCACAGTCTCCTGATCTTAATATCATCAAGCCACTCTGGGGAGATCTCAAACGTGCGGTTCATGCAAGATGACCAAAGACTTTGCATGACCTGGAGGCATTTTGCCAAGACGAAGGGCAGCTATACCACCTGCAAGAATTTGGGGCCTCATAGACAACTATTACAAAAGACTGCACGCTGTCATTGATGCTAAAGGGAGCAATACACAGTATTAAGAACTAAGGGTATGCAGACTTTTGTACAGGGGTCATTTCATTTTTTTCTTTGATGCCATGTTTTTGTTTTGCACCATTCTGTTATAACCTACAGTTGAATATGAATCCCACAAGAAATAAAAGAAATGTGTTTTGCCTGCTCACTCATGTTTTCTTTAAAATATGGTACATATATTACCAATTCTCCAAGGGTATGCAAACTTTTGAGCAAAACTGTATTTCTCAGTACTTTTGGTCCGTACAATGTAAGTGAATGGGTGCCAAAAGTTTTAAGCTCCAAAATCAAAAAATGGGCAAAATAAAAAGTACTCCAGATGACTCTGGTGGTTAAATCCATACATTCTGAAGTGATTTGATAAGTGTGGGTGAGAAAGACAGATCAATATTGAAGTCCTTTTTTTGATATAAATTCTCCTCCCTGCTCAGTCAATTTCCACTTCACTTTCACTTTCTCCTTCTGTTTTTGGTGATTCACATCCTTCCTTATATCGCCCCCTAAAAGGCAGGAAAGAGAATTTATGACAAAAAATGACTTAAATATTGATCTGTTTCTCACCCACACCCATCATATCTTGTCTGAACACTGGGATTTAACCACTGGGGTCATATGGATTACTTTTATGCTCCCTTTATGTGGATTTTGGAGTTTCAAAATGTTGGCACCCATTCACTTGCATTGTGAGGACCAACAAAGCTGAAATATTTTCTTAAAATCTTAATTTGTGTTCTGCAGAAGAAAAAGTCATACACATCTAGGATGGCATGATGGTGAGCAAATCATGAGAGAATTTTCATTTTTTGAAAACACTTTAAGTGTGGATATTTTCAGGTCTTCCACAAATGTAGGTTGGAGGTATCAATTTGTTTCACCCACATTAAAGGGGTAGTTCACCCTAAAATACATTTTTTGTCATATTTAATCACCCCCATGTAGTTCCAAAATTGTATGTCTTTCTTTTATATGCACAAAAGAGACACAAAAGGAGATTTTCATGAATATCATGGTCAGTTTATTCAATACAATGGCAGTGGATAGTTCAAAGCTTTAAAAAAGCATGCAAAACTGAATATGCAAACCACTATGAAAAAGCTTCTCTCATAATGTTCCAGAATTAGAAAGGGACATTAATATTTTTAACGAAAAATGACTTACATTTCAGATTGTTTCTCACCAAAACCTATCATATGCCTTCAGAAGACACGGAATATGATGCACGAGTCTCATGGACTACTTTTTAATACTTTTTTAAACTTTGAAGTGAATCACCATCCGCTGCCATTGTATTGATATTCATTAAAGGGGTCATGACATCAAATTTTCCTTGATCTTTTGACATATAAGAGGTCATTACTATAAACACATACTGTAAGTTTCAGAACTCAAAACTTTCTTCTTACTGCAAAAAGGGCATTTGTTAAAACCAAGCTGTCAAAACTACTCGTTCTCTACTTCCTCCACATTGTGATCTCACACTGTGGTAGACATTTGCATCTGACCGCCTCCACAACAACACTTACTTTTCCTTATCACTTCAGTAGCCCCATCCAGCAGTGGTAAGCAGTGAGTTGGCAAGTAGAGAGCAGGTCAGTCAAGAGCAGAGAGAGAACCATAACAGTGGCCATTTAATGTCAAGTCTTAAAGGAGAAGCAGCAACAAAACAGAGCGTTTCTGACAGAGGGTCAGAATAATGGTGGAATATTATCATGTTTTACAAATATATGACTGTTTTTATGCGAAAAAAAAAAAAAAAAAAAAAGAAACTTTTCTATCATCATAAGTGAAACTCAAGCAACATATTAAGAAAATAAAAAAGGCATATCATGATCCCTTCAAAACATCTCCTATATTGTGTTTTAATGTGAAAGAAAGTCATATGGGCTTGGAACAACATGAGGGTGAGTAAATCATGAAGTAATATTTATTTTAGTATGAATTATTCCCTAAATCTCTATTTTCAGTTTCTTCTTTGAGGACTACATTCTACTGTAAATCTATTCCTATAGGTAAAGTAACTATGATGTTTTCCAGTGGTGGTGTGCGAGTACACAGCACAAACTGACCAGGATGGACTTCAATAACGAATATTATGAAGGTGTTGAGTAAGTACATCTCGTTCCTCAAAGCCCACTCCTGCCGAGTAATGTGAACCTTCTGTGGTATCATCTACAGGTGTGTTTTTCTCACTCTTAAAGGAAAGGGAGATAGATGTACAGCATGTACTGGCTTGTTGTACTTACACAACAATTAATAGCTTAAGTGGCGGGGGTTGGGGGGATTCAAAATGAGAATGCCTCACACACACACACACACAAACACACACAAACACACTTTGAAGCAGATGCTGAAAGAATGTCAAACTGCACAGGAGTAATCAGAAAGCACAGACACATGCACTAGCAGTGAAAAGTGGTGCTCCTCTATTAGACAACACAAGATCAAAGTGGACCTTACTTAATAAATATCCCTTGTCCTTTTAAGCATGATCCATCTGTGCATGCTTTTCTAAAGAAAAAATACTTTATCAAAATTTAATAACTTTCTCCCCCTCTTAAACCACTTTTTTTCCTTCTGATATAACAAGACCATGTGGGTGGGGAAAGATAATATTAACCAACTAGATGTTTTTTTACATTCCTGGTTGGTTTCTAGGGTTAAGGTTAAATGGTTGCTAGGGTATTCTTTCAGAAACTAAACAGGCACCACATGTGACTTTCAGCTGTAAAATGGAAAGTGAAAGTACTAATTTAGAGTAAAAAAAAAAGGACTAACATTTTTATCTGTTTCTCACCCACACCTATTATCACTTTAGAAGATATGGATTTAACAACTGGAGTCTAATGGATTACTTTTATGTTTCCTTTATGTGATTTTTGGAGCTACAAAAGGTCTGGTCACCATTCAGTTGCATTGTATGGACCTACAGAGCTTCATTTGTGTTCTGATGAAGAAAGAAAGTCATACCCATCAGGGATGACATGATGGTGAGTAAATGATGAGATAATTTAAATTTTTGGGTGAACTATCCCTTTAATACCAAGTTTGAGCAATACAAATAGTGTTTACTGCAGTACCATAAACAATATCATGCTGTAGCTTAAGGCTAGAAACATACTCGATGCAAGTTCACAGTTGTGAGCGCATGACCAACGGATTGCCCATGCTGTTCAATGTGAATGGCGCTTTGCTTGTCCCCCATCTTATCCAATCAGATCCTGATGGACAAAATGAAGTCCCTATAATATTTCCCAATGAATACATTCTAATTTTCAAATAGGTTCCATTACTTAAGTTAAATACATTGCAAAGGTGATTTCATATTATCTTTAAACACTGCATGTAGCTGCAGTGACGTCACCCCTTGTTTATTGAGTTGTGATGGGCTTGAGAACAGGTCTGCAGGCATGTGGCATAAGTGAGATTAAACACCAGCCCCTGTGTGAAAACCCTGAATAGTCTGGGGTTAAACATATGCACGAGTGTGTGTTCAGGAGGGTTTAGAATATGGAGGGCCATGCATGTGCGTAGGGTTTCGTCTAAGAGCTTTGAATGTTCTGGTGGATTTGTGTGTTGGCTAAAATAGTCATATTCCACTGCAAACTTCGGGGAGACCTGCTAGCACAAACTGTGTGCATGGGTCTGTGTGTTTTGTCTCACTCCCACCTCTAGCCCGGCATTATGTGTACAGTGGTGTGTATGTGTGCATCTGCATGTGTGTGAGGGGCTTAACCATGTGAGGTTGGTAATCTGAAAAGCTGCTTTGCCTCGGGCTGTAGTGTGAAACTTGGCTAGAGAGAGATACGGGATGGATGAGCAACAGAGAAAGAGAGAGAGGGTGTGTTACGTAACAGGGCTTTTCTTTCCTTTGTCAACAAACAGGAGAGGCCCATTTATATACACACCATCATCACACACATACACATGCCTGCACCAAATATTGGCATGAGAGTGTTTACTTCAAGGGCATGCCTGATTCGTGAGATGTGAGGTTTTATTCTACACCCACACACACGCATACAAATACACTCCAGAACTTGCAGCGATCTGTATTCTGAGGTGAATGTTTTGTAATAAGAGCTGGATGCAAAAGTCCTGGAAAGGAGAAAAGCACACACTGAGGAAGAGAATTGGCCTGGCTGCCATCCAGAGGGTTTTTACACGTACACCGATACGTGCTCACACACTCACACACACACACACACACACACATATACTGTACAACTTTTTGCAAAACATGAACCCAGAGCAGACATTAGACAGAACTGCAACATAATAATTGTCTTCAAACAAGTTTCAAACACTCCCCGCGAATTTCGTTGCTTGGACAAACAAATATTCCAATTTTCAACAAGTATTGACAATTTTCTTCACGATAAGAAACGCACAGTGTCATATATTATGATTCAATAAGTCACAAGCCATTACATTATAATCTAGCTGAAGCAAGCATGCGCTCGAGGGACGAGTGTCCCCGTGACAGAGTGTGACGCGACTCATAGAAGTTTCGGAGTTTGTAGTTATTTACGTGATCTGCTTCTGTATTATTTGAACTTTAATAAAGCTTTAATGCATTAAATATAACTGCATTTAAGATGTAACGCCGGGGTGTTTCCTTTAAAGAGCTCCGGCTCTGCTTATTCCACAATGAGAGTGCTTCTGTATTTACTTATTTTGTGTTTTTGCATTATTCCCTCATATGTTGTGATCTACATCACCTGAAGCTGTGAAAGTTTAGAGTGCATCTGGACCGGGAGCTGTGTTTTCTTCCTCTCCTCAGTCAGGCGTGAGCTGCAGTGCTACTCTCGTGCCATCATTAGAGTTTAATGTGATCTCATGTTACATTAAATGAGATCAAACGACTATTCGACAATGGAAATTTTTGTTGACAATTTTTTATTGTCGACGTTGTCGATGATTGTTTCAGCCCTACTTCTAAGTTTAAATGCAACCTAACAGACCTGCTGCTGTCTAGTGTATCCTTTCATATTAATCAAACAACAATAACAAGAAAATGACAAAACCACTCACTGCTCTTGGCTGGATAACTTTACTTGTATAACTCTAGTATAAAAGTATTATTCATACAGGGAAGACCAGTATTTTGTCAAATTCATTCCGAATATTTAATTGAATACTTGATAGTGTTCATTTTTTTAAAAGCTGCTAAAAATTGTTCTATGGTGTTTTTTACTTTATTTTTTCTATTAATTGCTTTTCTTTTGTTATATTATTACTGACTGTTTACTACTCTTGAATAATAACTTGAGAATTTAATTATTTTATAATTAACAAATTAGTAAGTGTTAGGCTATTATTTGTTGAGGTATATTTTTGAAGCTGGTATCAAAAAGCATCACATTTCACTAAAGACTACGGAAACTTTGGTATTGTGATAAATGTATATATTGTGTATGGTAGATCTTGCAGCAATAACATGATGGAAAAGTCTTATTCCGTAGAAGTGTGAGCACCTCTACCCATCGCAGTTTACATTTCTGTCCAAGAGAATCTAGCTGATTGCATGGGTATAATACTATTAGGTTGGCCATGTCATAATTTTAGAAAACATACAACAGAAACTCTGTCATGTTATTTGAGCATGTATCCAATCCAGTTCACAAGCTCCTCCTCAAAATGTATTTCATGCGCGAGTAATTTTGCTCAACTACCCGCAACAGGCAGGCGACCTGTAAGACGTCTCGGAGTGAGACATGACAAGAAATGCTGTTAGTCACAAAGACACACACTTGAAGCAACACATTTTATCATATTTATAAGAAAAGACAACAGAAAAGCCGTCAATGCTCCTGTCTGATTCGCTGTTCATTCAGAGGCGTGCAGCACGAGCCTGTCATATGGAACAAGCGCATGTAAAGAGTTTTCACACTTTTTTCCCTGTTTTATTCATCTGAAAACTGTTTGCAAGAATAATGTCATCTATGAGAATGCTGAAAATTATCTCTGATCATCTCGGGTGGTGCTGTGAGTTTAATTCGCTTTATTTCCTCGCAGTTGCCATGCATTACGGATTCCATGATGCAAATGGAGCTGTTGGAGACAGTAAATGTTTGGATTTTGGAAGGTGGTTAAATAAGAGTTTTTGATCACTTTGTTATTTTATTATTTTTTTGTTTAGTTTAAAGTGCAATTTGAATTTAGAAATGTCTTTATTTTTTAATGTTTTTGATGTTTCAATAAATGAATTACTTTTTTTTTTAAGCAAAATCAATAAAGCAAAAAATTCACCGACCCTCGGCAGGTGAGTTGACGATGTAATCGGATATTGCGATTTTGTTTAAAATCATTTTTTAATCATTTATCGCTAAAATATTTTTTACATATCGCCCAGCCTTACTTCAAATCTCTTCCACCATTTACAACAGCGCCATAAACTGTAATATGTGTTCAACTTTGTGCATCTGCTGCAACCCCGGCCACGAAGCCTTCACAGTCCAAAAAGACTTCTGCCCCAAAATAAAGCGTGTTGCAAGCTTCATTTACCATCTCACATGTGGATTTGACTTACAACTGAACATTTAGCCCACTTCGTAGAAAATACAGAGATATATATTGTGTATCGCCATTCAGCCTAAAAATACTGAGATATGATTTTTGGTCCATATTGCCCAGCCCTATTCTGGAGTACTTTAATGTTGCCCTTATGTATATTTTGGAGCTTCAAAATGTTGCCACCCATTCACTTGCATTGTATGGACCAACAGAGCTGAGATATTTTTCTAAAAATCTTCATTTGAGTTCAGCAGATGAAAGAATGTCATACACATCTGGGATGGCATGAGGGTGAGTAAATGATGAGAGAATTTTCATTTTTGGGTGAACTATCCCTTTAAGAGGCATTTTACGTCAGTGCTTCAATTGACCAATTCTGTGCAAACACAAAACTCCACACACACGTGCACATACATCCAGTTCTATTAACCCGTCACAAGAACCATACCCTCACTGGAACCGTTAGTCATCTCTGTGTATCCTGAACTCAACCACACACACCTGCTATGGTGTCATAAACGGTATAAACACATAGAAACTATCCACTGTTTCTGAAGCTTTGTGGTCAGCGCTCTCTGTTGTGACCATTTGGGTATTACCATATATCTAAAATTACAGCTGAACAACAGCACCTGCTTGACATTTTAAACATTTTGTACATTGAGTGCAGACGGGAACACACTCACGTTCACCTCACCACGTCCACACAAGAGATCATTTGAGAGAGAGAGAGAGAGAGAGAGAGAGAGAGAGAGAGAGAGAGAGAGAGAGAGAGAGAGAGAGAGAGAAAGAGGCCAATTATATCTGCTCATGAGTCATGACCTGCTGCTCAGCAACACCAAGTCACCATGTCATAGGACAGAGAGAGAGAGAGAGAGAGAGCGAAATAGAAAGAGAGAGCATTGCTTTTATCACCAAGAGTTGTCTGTGCAAATCTGTAGAATTTACTTATGGTTCAGGTCTTCAATAATTGTATTCAAATTTATTTTATTGGATATTGTAGATTATTATTTCTATTACCATTACTGCCACCATTTTTCTTACTGTCACTTTTCCTTCTGTCACTCTTTTTGCACTTCTGTGCATTAATGGTTTGACAAAATTGTATGAGAACCAATCATGCCAATAAAGTACTTTGAAACTGAAAATAGAGAGAGAGTGAGAGAGAAGACTCAACCTTCTGAGAGGGACTCAACCTGAAAAACAAAGACTCTAAGAAAAAACACTAAGATAAACAAGTGCTAAATGATGGGAGAGAGAGACAAAACCAAGATGAGAGGGTGAGAGAGAGTCAGAACATGATGAGCCACGTGAGGTTGGCTAAGACACTGCAGGCGAGTTACGTAAACACCCCCCACTCCCTCTCCTCATGCAATCAGCAGACACCACTCCTCTCCAATCCCTCTGCCTGCTGCTGCGCCACGCTTTTCTCTCCTCCCTCACATGGCGTCTCACATGCTCCTTCCCTCCATCCCTCTCTCTCTCGTTCACTAGTCCTCCTACTCTCTCTCTCCCCAGGGAGCCGCCGGGCTACAGATCAGGCCTGCATGAAACTGCAGCACCACTCTCAGGGAAGTAAGAACACAGCAAATAAGCCAAACCTCAAGGAGCACAAGCACTTCAATACAAACAAATACAAAATACATAGAATTGAGCAAACTATCATATTTGGGCTGGAGAGGAGGACATTTTTTTTTCTACACTTCTGTTTTTGCCCTGTATACAACTTGGCACTTTGCCTATCTTGTGTTTATTGTGTATAACAAGTATATTATGCATATGTGAATACAGTATTATATATTGTTTGACATTGCATATAGTGTATATTATGCACTGTAACTTGATTAACTGTTTGTTGCTGCTGTCTTGTGAGCAAAATTCCCCTTGGGGATATGAGGTATGTACAAAAAAAAAAAAAAAAAAAAAAAAACCCAAGTAAACAAACATACAAACTTACTAACAAACTAACTAATTAATGAAACTCACTAACCAATTAAACAACCAACAAATCATCCATCCATCCATCCATCCAACCAACTAACTTCAAAATCCAAATAAGTTAAATAAGTTAGCTAACCAACTAACTTAACTAAACAACCACCAACCAATTAACAAACCATCCATCCATCCAACTAACTTAATGTCTAACTGACTGACTAACTAAACAAGACTTGCTAACAAATCAAACAACTAACAAACCAACCATCCATCCAGCCAACTAATTAAAATCCTAAGTTAACTATGTTAGCTAACTAACTAATTTAACTAACTAAACAACCAACCAACAAACCAATCCATCCATCCATCTAATTTAGTCCAACTAACTTACTAAACAACTAACTAAACAACCAACCAAACTACCAATAAGCTATCCATCTGACTAACCAACAAACTTAATGTCCTAACTAACATCTTAACTAACATCATAACTGAAGTCCTAACCAAGTTAACTAAGTTAGCTAGCCAACTAACTTACCTAACAAACAACCAACCAACCAAACAACAATCCATCCATCCATCCATCCATCCACAAACTTATTGTCTAACTAAACAACCAACCAAACTACCAATAAACCATGCATCTGACTAATGTCCTAACTAACTAATGTCCTAACTCTTAACATCTTTACTAACATTATAACCAATGCCTTAACTAATTTTACCAAGTAACCAACAAACTTAACTAAACAACCAACCAACTTAATATCTAACCAACTTACTAATGAACTAAATAACTGAACAACCAACCAAACTACTAACAAACCATCCATCCAACCAACCAACCAAATGTACTAACAAATTAATATCCTAAATAACTGACTGACTAACTAAACAACCAACCAAACTACTAATAAACCATCCACCCACCCACCCATCCCTCCAACCAACCAACTAATTTAAAGGGTTAGTTCACCCAAAAACAAATATTCTCTCATCATTAACTCACCCTCATTGCATCTAAGATGTGTACGACTTTCTTTCTTCTGCAGAACACAAACAAAGATTTTATAAAGAATATTTCAGCTCTGTAGGTCCATTCAATGCAAGTGAATGGTGGCCAGGCCTTTGAAGCTCCAAAAAAGAGATTAAGTCAGCGTAAACATAATTCATCAAACTCCAGTGGATAAATCAATGTCTTCTGAAGTGACCCAGTTGGTTTTGGGTGAGAACAGACTAAAACGTAACTCCTTTTTCACTGTACATCTTGATAGTAGTCTCTTTGGTGATCATAATTTCAAGTTTGATCACACTTCCTATAGCGTCATCTAGCGCTCCACACTAGGAAGTGTAATCGAGCTGGAAATCATAATCGTTCCTAGAGACTGCAATGGCAAGATGTACAGTGAAAAATTAGTTATATTTTGGTCTGTTCTCACCCAAAACTGACTGGATCGCTTCAGAAGACATTCAATGAACCACTGGAGTCTTATGGATTAACTTTATGCTGCCTTTATCTCCTTCAAAGTTCTGGTCACCATTCACTTGCATTGTATGAACCTGCAGAGCAGAGATATTCTTCTAAAAATCTTTGTATGTGTTTTGCAGAAGTAAGAAAGTCATACAGATCTGGGATGGCATGAGGGTGAGTAAGTGATGAAAGAATTTTCTTTTCTTTGCCTTTAATGTCTAACTTACCAACTAAACAACCAACCAACCAACCAAAGTACCCTCACACACCTGACCATCCAGCTATCCTAACTAACAACCTAACTAGCTGACAAACTAACTAAGAACCAACCAAACTACTAATAAACCATCCATCCATTTGCATAGCTAATCACCCACCTGCCTCACCTACCTACTCATCTATCTAAATATCAAATGCTTTTTTTAATTTATTTTTATTACATTTAAGGCATTTAGCAGACCATCCAGAGCAATTTACATAGGTGCTTTCATTGTGATGCTGCAATGCCTGTGATGTCATATTCATGTGATGCAATAGCTGGGAGTGAATATACAGGTGCATCTCAATAAATTAGAATGTCATGGAAAAGTTCATTTATTTCAGTAATTCAACTCAAATTGTGAAACTCGTGTATTAAATAAATGCAATGCACACAGACTGAAGTAGTTTAAGTCTTTGGTTCTTTTAATTGTGATGATTTTGGCTCACATTTAACAAAAACCCACCAATTCACTATCTCAAAAAATTAGAATACATCATAAGACCAATAAAAAAAAAACATTTTTAGTGAATTGTTGGCCTTCTGGAAAGTATGTTCATTTACTGTATATGTACTCAATACTTGGTAGGGGCTCCTTTTGCTTTAATTACTGCCTCAATTCGGCGTGGCATGGAGGTGATCAGTTTGTGGCACTGCTGAGGTGGTATGGAAGCCCAGGTTTCTTTGACAGTGGCCTTCAGCTCATCTGCATTTTTTGGTCTCTTGTTTCTCATTTTCCTCTTGACAATACCCCATAGATTCTCTATGGGGTTCAGGTCTGGTGAGTTTGCTGGCCAGTCAAGCACACCAACACCATGGTCATTTAACCAACTTTTGGTGCTTTTGGCAGTGTGGGCAGGTGCCAAATCCTGCTGGAAAATGAAATCAGCATCTTTAAAAAGCTGGTCAGCAGAAGGAAGCATGAAGTGCTCCAAAATTTCTTGGTAAACGGGTGCAGTGACTTTGGTTTTCAAAAAACACAATGGACCAACACCAGCAGATGACATTGCACCCCAAATCATCACAGACTGTGGAAACTTAACACTGGACTTCAAGCAACTTGGGCTATGAGCTTCTCCACCCTTCCTCCAGACTCTAGGACCTTGGTTTCCAAATGAAATACAAAACTTGCTCTCATCTGAAAAGAGGACTTTGGACCACTGGGCAACAGTCCAGTTCTTCTTCTCCTTAGCCCAGGTAAGATGCCTCTGACGTTGTCTGTGGTTCAGGAGTGGCTTAACAAGAGGAATACGACAACTGTAGCCAAATTCCTTGACACGTCTGTGTGTGGTGGCTCTTGATGCCTTGACACCAGGCTCAGTCCATTCCTTGTGAAGTTCACCCAAATTCTTGAATTGATTTTGCTTGACAATCCTCATAAGGCTGCGGTTCTCTTGGTTGGTTGTGCATCTTTTTCTTCCACACTTTTTCCTTCCACTCAACTTTCTGTTAACATGCTTGGATACAGCACTCTGTGAACAGCCAGCTTCTTTGGCAATGAATGTTTGTGGCTTACCCTCCTTGTGAAGGGTGTCAATGATTGTCTTCTGGACAACTGTCAGATCAGCAGTCTTCCCCATGATTGTGTAGCCTAGTGAACCAAACTGAGAGACCATTTTGAAGGCTCAGGAAACCTTTGCAGGTGTTTTGAGTTGATTAGCTGATTGGCATGTCACCATATTCTAATTTTTTGAGATAGTGAATTGGTGGGTTTTTGTTAAATGTGAGCCAAAATCATCACAATTAAAAGAATCAAAGACTTAAACTACTTCAGTCTGTGTGCATTGAATTTATTTAATACACGAGTTTCACAATTTGAGTTGAATTACTGAAATAAATGAACTTTTCCACGACATTCTAATTTATTGAGATGCACCTGTAAGTGCTCTCCAGAAGTGATCAGCAACTGTCATTCATTCCATAGGATATTACATTCCAATTTTCATCCATCATTCCTCTTATTTCTTCTCCTTATAAACTCTTCCTCAACACCCTCTCAAATTCAAACAAGCTCTACTGACATGACTGCAGCACAGTATTGTCATAGCAATAGCCATTAAAACGGCAATCTCCCTCTCTGTTTTTCCCCATGTGCAGGGCTATAGTCAGCTTTCTGCAGTATTGATTCGTTGAGTTGGGTGTTTTGGCTACTCGCTCTAACACTAAGAACGCGTCCTCACGTGCCTTTGCTTATGTAACAGCGCAGGACTCTTTCTCCACTGAATGCTGATTAACTGTCTGGAGCTTAGGACTCCTAGCATTCAATCCGCCACAGATGCCAACGACACTGCAGAGGCCCGAGAGCTGTGGTTCATCTCACACTTCCGCATACACACACACTTGCGCTCTCCTCTCTGGCTGAGGGGAGGGGTCATCGGGTTCACTGTCCTTGCTTATGTTACTGGCGCCCTCTTCTGGAGAATGTTGGCATGGCAACAACATTCCCTTAGGGTTAGTTCACCCAAAAATGAAAATTCTCTCATCATTTACTCACCCTCATGCCATCCCAAATGTGAATGACGTGCTTTCATCTGCTGAATTCATGTGAAGATTTTTAGAAGAATTTCTCTGCTCTTTTGGTCCATACAGTGCATGTGAATGGGTGCCAAAATTTTTAAGCTCCAAAAATCACATAAGTTAGCATAAAAGTAATCCATAAGCAGGGCTCCAGACTAAAAAAATGACTTCGGAGCCATTGGCTCCTAAACTGAAACATTAAGGAGCCAAATGACTGTTTTTAGTCGCCAAATCACATAATTGCTCGATTTAGATTGCTGTTCAGAAACAAGGTAGAAAGCCGAAGAAAAGGAAGACAGCTGATAACCCATTAATTGAAGGTTAAATAAACAGTATATATAGTTGAGAAGATAAGTTTGCATTCCCTTTTGTCTCATAAATGTTCACACCACTTTCATAATTTATACAACTATAAGAGATAAAATATTTTTTTATTTAGTACTGCTCTTCAGAATCTACATTACAGATATTTACATATAGTATGCATATAGTATGCAGTAGTGTGTCTTCTTGAGCATCAATGAATGTTTGCTCCTTGTGTAATAGTTGTGTACAAGTCCCTCAATTGTCCTAAGTATCAAAAGCTTGATTTATATATATATATATATATGTGCGTGTGGCTGGTTTGAGTATTTCTGTAACTGCTAATCTCCTGGGATTTTCACGCAAAACAGTCTCTAGAATTTACTCTGAATGGTGCCAAAAACAAAAAACATCCAATGAGGGGCAGTTCTGCAGATGGAAATGCCTTGTTGATGAGTACTGACAAAGTCTATGGTAACTCAGATAACCACTCTGTACAATTATGTTGAGAAGAATAGCATCTCAGAATGCTATTCTGAGATGGTTGGCGCCGTTTTGGTGGCACGTGGGGGACCTACACAATATTAGGCAGGTGGTTTTAATGTTGTTGTGGCTGATTGGTGTGTGTGTGTGTGTGTGTGTGTGTATGTGTGTGTGTGTGTATATATATATATATATATATATATATATATATATATAAAAAAAAATTTAAAACATTTTTAAATATTGCCTTAGTCTTTCTTTACTGTTACCAGATGGCCCAGACACAGAGACTACAAGAGTGCAAACTGAATGAAATCCCAGATGCAGTTTATTGTGCTACTCCAATCCCAATTAATAGTTACCAGAAGAAGAAAAAAGTGGTACACAATACGGGACTTTTAATTATAAAGAAGCCCGAAATACACATGGGACTCTTATTTTGAAATGTTTGCGCTCCAGTTGTGAGCTCACTGACGGCTGATTCGCTGAGAAAGTGAATCTGATTCAAACTGCTAACCTGAGCTCCTGAGTTCAAACCCTCAGTTCTTTTCGGATGATTCATGAAAAAGACCTGGTTCAAAAGAGTGCGGTGCAGCGAGTTCGTCAGAAACAGAATGGGTGAAAAGCGGCGGAGACACATTGGTGCGTGTTCTAAAAATGTATTCAATAACTCACGAGATGATATTTGACGAAACCGCATATGAACACACACAACCCTACTGTCGCCAGTGGTGAAAAGATTTTAAATTATTGTCGCAATCAATTATTTTTGGTCACATTTGCGACCATTTTCGTCGCAGTCTGGAGCCCTGATAAGACTCCAGTGGTTAAATCATTATCTTCAGAAGTGATAGGATAGGTGTGGGTGACAAACAGATCACTTTTACATTATTCTTGTGTTTTTGGTGATTCACATTCTTCATGCATACTGCCCCCTACTGGGCAGCGAGAAGAATTTCAAGCAAAAAATGACTTAAATATTGATCTGTTTCTCACCCACACCTATCATATCACTTCTGAAAATATGGATTAAAACACTGGAATCATATGGATTACTTTTATGATGCCTTTATGTGCTTTTTGGAGCGTCAACATTTTGGCACCCATTCACTTGCATTGTATGGACCTATAGAGCTGAAATATTCTTCTAAAAATCATAATTTGTGTTCTGCAGAAGAAAGAAAGTCATACACATCTGGGGTGGCATGAGAGTGAGAGAATTTTCATTTTTGGGTGAACTATCCCTTTAAGGCATTTCGACATCACAACTGGCAGGTGCATTTGTTTAACCCACAAAAAAAAAGTTCGCTTAAGATCCACATCCTAAGATTGGAATTAATATCTCTGTGTAGTGAGTGCATAATTAAAGATCCTGTTTTGAAATACCATGCATAAAATATCAGATATCACTGAAATAGGTGACCTCAGAAATCACACCTGTCTCTACGATGGCTCTAGGCTCTAAAGTGCTCTCTGTCTGTCAAACATTTTGCACACTCAAGATTTCTGACATGTTTTTGGAGGGTGGGGTTTTGGAGAGAGGGTGTGTGATTGAAGCAAAGTGGCTAGAATCGCTTACAGCAACTTTAAGACTTTGAATAGTGTCAAAAGACACAACAACAGAAAAGGGGGACATTCTTTTAAGAACATTTTAATGGACAAAACAATTTGGTCCATCAATATTTTTTGTCCATTTCGCCAGAAGAGAAAGACTCTACACTTTAAATCTTCTAAAGGTTTTCCCCCAAAACTTTTAGCACATCGACACAAAGCATATAGATGGCCACATAATATTATGGAGGTAATGGAGAGGTTCTCATCATACTTACTTTCTCTTCAAACATCTCTTTCCTATCCAGCATCTCTCGCAGAGTCTGAAGGATCTTAATACACAACTTCTCCTCTTTCTCCATCAGTTTCTTGGTGTGTTTGATGAGCCTGAGAGAAAAGCAGTTTGGTAGAACACATTGTATCATATTTCACACTAAAGCATGCAATCTAAATACTTCAAATGATATATTAAGTCATATAAATTTAACAAAGGTAACAAAGTAGGGGTGTCAAAAATGCAGCCCGTGGGCCACCTTGGAATCCTTTGCGGGCCACATTTGGCCCACGGTCCGCATGTTTGACACCCCTTCTTTGCGGGATGATTTGAGAAAAAAAACAAAAAAAACATATTTAAAAACATTCATATTGATTTAGCCGATTACATCGGTAGGATGATGTTTTTTAGCTACAGCAGGGCAGATAAGCATTTTAATTTGCAGTGTTGTATGGACATTATAACCAGAGGTCGACCGATATATCGATTTTGCCAATTAATCGGCACCGATAACAGATTTCTGGAAGTATCGGTTATCGGCAAAAATCCACACCGATAGTTTTTCCCCATTGTGCACGGTGCAGGAGCGGCTGGGAAGGGTCGCTGTTGTTATACAGTATGACAGCGGCCTCTAGAGGTGAAATTAAATCACTTCACTGATACCTTGTGGTATTCGTTTTGACACATGGACTACACTCTGCATGGAGCGGAACACTTCAGATGCGGATTTAAAACATCAACAACGAAAAGGTATATATATAGTACACTACAGTACGTTGTCATATCATTATAAAGTAATTAATTTGTTGACTAGATGCTGCAATAGTAGAGAACGGCAGTATGTTTGCCGACAAGGCTGAAAGGATGCTAACATTAAAGCGAACCTCAAGCGGTTAGAACAATGTGACAAAAATACACGCAAGTCCTACCCAAATGTTTAAATGTCACAATTGTTACCATCTATTACCATCTATTTGCATTAGTTTATATCCAGCTGGTCATGTTTATGATTCATTAGCCAGCTAAGTTGCATATTTAAAGCTAGCAGGGTTGGGGAGTAACGGAATACATGTAACGGGATTACGTATTTAAAATACAAAATATAAGTAACTGTATTCCACTACAGTTACAATTTAAATCATTGGTAATTAGAATACAGTTACATTCAAAAAGTATTTTGATTACTAAAGAGATTACTTTGCATTTTATTGTCATTTGTTTCATTTAATGTTTATACTATTCAGTTGGAAAACATTTAAACATTTAAATGATGCAATCTGAGGAGCTTTCGAACAGCAGTGAAACACTTTCTTATGATGTGCTACATTCATACAAGTTCATACTGTTGTGAGTGAAAAGGTGGATATAACATCATTGAGGAATTTTCCCTTGGGAGATTAATAGAGGAGCTACATCATGTTTCTACAGCTTAACAAGAAAACAGCTAGAAACGCTTTGACAAATGAAACATAAATCCAATAAATACACGATTACACACCTTGTCAATGTTTTTTTATGAGGTTAGGGTATTGTTACAAGAAATGCTAACCAATATAGCCTTTAACATCGTATAGAAAGCTACAACCAATATCTCTATGATGAAAATGCACGTTGGAGCATAACTTTTTTTTCTCTAGTAAGACCTTTGACATTAAAGATGTACTGCAAAAATCTTATTCTTAATGAGAATTTAAATATTATTTTTCTGTAAAAATATCAAAAAATCCTTAAAGCAAGATACATTTAAGTTAATTTTCTTACTTTATTTACTTGTTTATAGTCAAAACAAGTGAAATATTTACCAGTACTGAAGAAGTAATCCAAAGTATTTAGAATACATTACTGACTTTGAGTAATCTAATGGAATATGTTACAAATAACATTTTACAGCATGTATTCTGTAATAATTTTTAAAAGTAACCTTCCCAACCCTGAAAGCTAGTGACATGAGAAAGTAAATTAATATCTTCATGCAGCCAAGAGAAATGTTTAAACAAATCAGAAACACATCAGATTTCAATTCAATTTTTTTTATCCTCACTGTAATACGATGACTTCATATCGATCACATTCTTGCGCTGAAAAAGGCTAGACGAAGTGCGACAAATACAGCTTAACTGAAAGCAGGTGTCTCAATATGCTTTTAAAGTTCTTTTTATTTAGACACATCATCTAAAAAACAGCGCTCCTGCACAAGACGCTGAATACACAAAAACAAAGGGAAACAAAGATGTTCGTCTAGCGCACATTTACATAAAAAAAACAAATGGATGGTTGCAAAAGCATTCGGTGTGAACAGCCCCTTACAGTGGAGGTCTTTGGCCAATGAGTCTTGCTCTCTCATAAGCGTTTCTCAGATTAAGTTTTAATTAAGTTTTTTAACGCTTTGTCAGGAAAGATGTTCAACTTGGAAATGTGTGTCTCGAGATCCTCGCATTCGGTTCCAGTCTGTTGTGTTCCATCTGTTTGAACAGCCCCTGTCCTGTGCTCATAGTTTGAGCAGCTTCACCACCGAGTTCAGCCGAATATCACTGCTATCTGGGAATATTGCTACTCTACATACAACTGTACTGAATAAAAACAATGTAGTATTTCGCTGTTATTATGAAGCTTGAGGAGTAGTAGGAATCAGTGCAAGTGTAACACCATGTGAATTGTCTAATGAAGCGTTTTCCCCCCTCATTTTACTTTTGACTTAACATTTGCGAACATGGACCGACTAAAACTTTTTATTTATATATTTTATGCACATTAGTAGAAAATGAAATGCTCTTTTTTAACAGCCAGGATAGGAATGTTCCATGCAATAATATAATGGTGCAGAATGGTTTATGTATTTATTGCACCCTCTTGTGGACTAAGGAAACAACGTAAATTTAAAAATCAGCTGACTTTAAAATTTGAATATTAATTCATATATATGAACTTGTACTTTTTTTATATGAATTTATTTCATTTAAAAAAGTACAATACATTTTCATGATTCAGTCAGTACTGTTTATTTTTGGAATAAAGTTCAGCACTATTTTACTTTGAGTGTTATTTTTTTCATTCAGTATTAATTTTAAAAACTACCGGTTGATTAATCGGTTATCGTCAGGTACTACCCAACTTAGTTATCGGTAAAATCCACTATCGGCCAACCTCTAGTTATAACTTGCATCATAGGTGGAATTTTTTTTTAATGCATGACATTCAGTGCTTGCAGATTCATGCCTCAGCAAATGTCCCGCATGTCTTCACAACAGCCCCATGACAACACATCAGTCTCTCACAGCAATACTGACAACATGGATCCCAAGCATAAATATTAGAGGTAATAACTTTTCAATTATTTACAGAATTATTATTTTTACTAAGCAGGTTTGTAATTTAAAGTACAAACAGTTTCTTTGCGTTAATGTTCAGTTTTAGATGGTTTATTTAAGCTAAAGCTATCCAGCCCAGAGCAGTTTTCTCTTTATTTATATTTTTTTGGTCTATATTGTTGATTGATTCTCTACTACTAATTGATGTAATCTGTGGTTAATGAAACGAATACATTTCATGTTCTAAGTTTTATATTAACCCAAAAGCAGCATATAGTTTGTTCTGGACTTACAGTTCTTCCTGCTCTGCTGATTCGCTTTGCTCCATTGCTGAATCTCCAGCGTCACAATTTTTACCCAAGTGTCACATTTTACCCAAGTTTTGATTTTGCAGTTAAAATGCAAAAAAAAAAAAAAAAAAAAAAACACCAATACAGCACACATTTCTATTGGTTGTGTTTGCGGCGCTCAAAACCAATGAATGAATCTTATAAGCTGGTACTTTCAATGAATCTCTCCAAACGACTCTCCAACTCATGTGTTATTGGTTTGAATCAGTCTGACGAATCCTTCCACTGAACGAACTCAATGAACCACAGCAGCTGAAATATGTCTGATTCACTTACGTCTTTGCTCTGTCATGCCAAAATGAAACAAGAACTGTTCTGCACACAAAACTTAATGTAGTCATTACACCTGTTGTTAAGATAAAACCATTTATTACAAAAATGGTCTATCATTTTAATAAATTTTAACTTCACTGAAGTCCTTCACGCGTCTTTTGTAAGTCAGCATTTAACCATATAAGCATGTCAATTCTTACAAGCCTGCTGTGCAGCTAGTTTTTCCTCACTGTTGACGCTCCACTCATATTTCATATAATTTCAACTTTGTACCCATTGCCACCGAGCTTTTGAAGTGTCAGCTAATGATCACCGGACCGTTCGGATGAATTATATTTATATTGGAAGTGCGACCACTGAAAGCAGAAGATAAGCTTTTTATGGAGTTCAATGCAGCACTGGACGACCTGACACAAATCAAGTGCATTCCAAATCTAAAGTGAAAAGACAGACTGCCAACTGATTAATAGTAAATGAGTAAATGATATGATAATTGTGGGTAAGAAACAGATTTTTAACAGTAAATCCACAATTTTACTTACGCTATCAACCACCTACTGGTCTGAGCTGGTCAAACGTGAAGATTTATCGTAAAAAAGGACTTATGGGGGGTTATCACGTTGGGTTAACCTCCTCATGGTCACTATAATGTGGTTCTTGATCTCGGTGGGGCGCGTGGTGAGTTGTGTGTGGATGCCGCAGAGAATAGCGTGATTCTCCACACACGCTAGCTCTCCGCGGTAATGCGCTCAACAAGCCACGTGATAAGATCCACGGACTGACGGTCTCAGATGCGGAGGCAACTGAGATTCGTCCTCCGCCACCCAGATTGAGTCACTATGCCACCACGAGGCGCATTGGGAATTGGACATGCAAAAAAAAAAAAAAAGGACTTAAATTTTGACATATTACCATAATGAAGCCACACATATTATATCACTCCAGAAGACATGGATTTAACCACTGGAGTCATGGATTACTTTATGCCTCCATTATATAATTTTTGGACCTTCAAAGTTCTGGTCACCATCCACTTGCACTGTGAGGAGCTACAGAGCTAAGATATTCTTCTAAAAATCTTTATTTGTGTTTTACAGAAGAAAGAAAGTCATACACATCTGGGATGGCATGAGGGTGAGTAAATGATTGAAATTATTAATTTATATTTTGGGTGAACTGTCCCTTTAATTGTTGAGAAAAGGGAAAACAGAAGTATGTGATTATAAAACTACAGGAAATGGGTTTTATGCCTTAGCCATGTAGACTTACACAGGCAAAGCTGTTACACAGAGTGTTGCTGTGATTTTAGACGTATAGCTTGCAGCAACAGACTCAGGAAATTGCTTATATAAGAATTGGTGAACCTCAAGCAAATTCAGAGGAAAAAGTTCTCAGAATGTATATGATGCTGCTGGTAATCTAATCAATTGTACAGGTATACAAACAGTAAAGACAGTTCATGACGTATATTGTTTTGTTTGCATTTATTGATAACACTCCCTTGGTGGACTAGCAATTGGACTAGTTTAATATATTCATTGCAGATGACGCACAGTTTTAATTTGTTTGATGTGGGTGTGTGTCTCACTTGGACATGAAGGCTCCATTCTCACTGAGTTGTGCTGACTGGGGAAACAGCAATTCTGGGCTGTGTAGCACGTCTACTAATACGGAGAACTCAGCCTGTACCTGTGGACTGAACTGCTCCTCTAGATAGGCAATGACTCCCTAGAAACAAACACACACATTATCTGATCACACATCAATTCAAAAGATGTTTTGAATACCATTCACATAAAGGTATTTACCAATTTAGTATATAGTAGCTTAGCATTGATAGTAAATTGATAGTAAAAACGATGTTTGCCTTAGCAAGCACCACTAAATAATAATATATATAAATGCATTTATTTACAAAACCAGGAGCTGGTAGAATTACTTTCTATGACAGGACTAGTCAACTGGCAGCCCCTGGGCCAAATCCTGCCTGCCAATAATCTTTATCCGGCCCTCCGACTGATTTTTGAAATACCAGAGCATTCTCTGCACACAACCAGAGTCTTTCTAGCAAGACAGTCCACTGTCGGCCATCTTTAGAACGTTCTCGGGAGGCTATTTCCAGTCATGTCAGTGCAGCTCCTATCTACTTGAATGGAGAAAGACCAAAATCTCCAAAATGGTTGGACAAGATTACTCTCAAAAGAACATTTCAAATCAGCATTAAAATCTGACAATATTGGTATCATAAATTGTGATTCTTTACCTCATATTACACTAAAAAACCGAAATTTTCCCGGCTTGTATAGCTAATGCGCATGCACGTTCTTGAGTTGATTGACAGGCAATGTCTGTTTCTAAAAGGTGATTGGCTTTTTTAACTGTAAGTCGGGACTTCCTTTCTACATCCGTTGACCACTGGCACTAAGAGCTCCTTGGTTGGGCGTTCCAATTTCTCCCATTCATTTAAATAGAAGTGGCCCATCTCTGCTAAATAACCTCTGGTGCAACAGCATCAGTGGTCATCAGTTGTCCAGAACGGAGCGCGCGTTTAAGCTTTTCTGGCGATAGTTTAGTTACACTGCTTTGCAAAACATGGATCGCACCATTTATGTGAGCATTTGATAGTGACTTTTTTTTTTACTCCCCAATTTGGAATGCCCAATTCCCAATGCGCTCTAAGTCCTTGTGGTGGCGTAATGACTCGCCTCAATCCAAGTGGCGGAGGACGAATCTCAGTTGCCTCCACATCTGAGACCGTGAATCCACGCATCTTATCACATGTCTTGTTGAGCACGTTACCGCAGTGACATAGCGCATGTGGAGGCTTCACGCTATTCTCCTCGGCAACCACGTACAACTCACCACGTGCCCCACCGAGAGCGAGAACCACATTATGGCGACCATGAGGAGGTTACCCCATGTGACTCTACCCTCCCTAGCAACCGGGCCAGTTTGGTTGCTTAGGAGACTTGGCTGGAGTCACTCAGCACACCCTGGATTCAAACTCGCGACTCCAGGGGTGGCAGTCATCGTCTTTACTCGCTGAGCTACCCAGGCTCCCGATAGCGTCTTTTTCAATCAAATGTATTTAAATAAATTGCTTAGTTGTGTGGAGTGCAGTCAAATCTACAGATGTAAAAAATGATCACCGCAGTTGTTACAGAAATGCTGTCAGCAGCACATATGCACATTTTAGGCAACAAAAGAGAAATCGATGATAAAAACCGAACGTTCAAAGAAACTGTGCTGAAATGTTGGCTTTTTATTTACTATTCTTGAAGTGTCAAAGGGGCGTGTCTCATCTATTCAGGGTCTTTAGGGCTCAAAAAAACAGTGATAATGTGAAACTGAACCTGAAAATATCCTGATAATATCTGGTTGTATATAAAGCTGAGTCTCAGTCATGAACAGAATAAACACTGTTTGTTCTTCTTTTACCAATTATTATCTGCACAAAAATGTTGCTCCTGCACTGGTTGTTGTGTGCAAATTCACAATATTTGAAGGACTAATTTTTCCCTCACTGAGTAGGATGTTACTTTATAGAGAAAATGGAAGAATATACATTTTATCTATTTATTTATTTTTTTCAAAAAGAAAATTTAATTTATAAATTCTTAAGTAAACATGACATTATAATATGACTCCTCCTCAGTTTTCATAATTTGTAAACAATAGCCCTAAAATGTTAAAATGATCATTATCTTCAGTTTAGTTTTTTTCTTCCAAGTAAAGTTGATCCAAACTTATTTGTTAGGTTAGAGTGTAAGTCATGTTTGTTCTTCAAACAGTTCTTATGAAGGAATTTATGGCCAGACCTTAAAAAATGATAATTCAATACACAGTATACCCTGTGACTACTTTAATATAAATAAATACACAGTATTAAGGGGGGTTTTTATGTAACATGTTACTTGCGATGAAAGTTCTAGCCAAGATGAATACAGAATAAATTTGACCCCCGCCAAATTTTCATATGGATAACCTGTCCCCCGCAAGAAAGTAGTTGAATAGCCCAGTTCTATGATATCACAATTTTAAGGGACCCCTGAATGTTAAAATCTCAAGGATCTCCCCTTGTGGAGTTCGAATCTGCAAACTTTTAGTTACCAGCCCAAATCTCACTGATTTTCCTTGATGAAAGCACTCAGCTAAGCCCCTTTTACAATTACAGTTTTGAATATGAAAAATCCACATTACCTGAAGCTTCTCAATGATGTTCTTGTAATCAAGGGTCCCAAAGGGCTCTTTGCGGGGGCGAGTGCGGGCTGACTTCCTCCAGTCTTTAGCTGCACGCTGCACCATGTTGGTGTGTGTCTTCTGAAACAGGGCATTGATCAAACCATCCAGGTCCACTGGAATGGGGATGGCTCGGTTCTTCGCTGGGAGGGTAACAGGGAGGACAGTGTTAAGACAGGCTACTAGGGGAGTTTACACTCAGTAATATATTTCCAGAAAAAAACATAATAGGGAATATATGCACTTTACAAAAAAGGTTCTAATTACTGTAGGTAAGAACTAACAATGAACAATATTTTTAACAGCACTTATTAATCTTGGTTAATGTTAATTGATAAAAACTCAACTGTTCATCGTTAGTTCATGTTAAAGTAATAGTTCACTAAAATTAAAAAAAAAAAAAATCATCTCATAATTTTCTCACCCTCATGCCATCCCAGATGTTTATGTCTTTCTTTCCTCTGCAGAACACAAACAAACATTTTTAGAAGAATATCTCAGCTCTGTAGGTCCATACAATGCAAGTGAATGGTGACCAAGACTTTGAAGCTCCAAAAGCATATAAAGGGAGCATAAAAGTAATCCATACAACTCCAGTGGTTAAATCCATGTCTTCAGAAGCTATATGATAGGTGCAAGTGAGAAACATATCAATATTTAAGTCCTTTTTTACTATCAATCTCCACTTTCACATTCTTCTTTTGTTTTTGTTGATTCGCATTCTTTGTCCATATCACCACCTACTGGGCAGTGAGGAGAATTTATAGTAAAAAAAAGGACTTAAATATTGCCACCCCATCATATCACTTCTGAAGATATAGATTTAACCACTGGAGTCTTATGGATTAATTTTATGCTCCCTTTATGTGCTTTTTGGAGCTTACAAATTTTGGT
Source organism: Myxocyprinus asiaticus (assembly GCF_019703515.2). Taxonomy (NCBI): domain Eukaryota; kingdom Metazoa; phylum Chordata; class Actinopteri; order Cypriniformes; family Catostomidae; genus Myxocyprinus; species Myxocyprinus asiaticus. Next base: position 19,623,170 of record NC_059369.1, on the reverse strand, counting down.
ACCCGATCACTTGCACTGTGAGGACCTACAGAGCTGAAATATTCTTCTTGAAATCTTGGTGTTCAGCAAAGAAAGAAAGTCATACACATCTGGGATGGCATGAGGGGGAGTAAATGAGAGAATTTTCATTTTTGGGTGAACTATCCCCTCAACTAATATAGTATCTAATGTATTAACTAATGTTAAAAAAATACAATCTTTCTGTAAAGTGTTACCATAATATGCCTATTTATGACTACAGTTAGCTTTGACTTTATTAATTAGGATTTCCTAAATGGAAGATCTCCAAAAGTCCAGATTTTTGGGGATATAAGGAATTTCTGTACTTAATAAATACTCACTAAGAATCAATTGCACTCACTGTTGGCCTCGTTTATTTGCACAAGAAATTGGTTTTGTTTTAGCACCTGATTATTCAAACTATACAAATCAGATAATGGTGCAAATATGGCCACAAAATCTGTGCTGCAATTTGCATGGCTTTCAGGCTGGTTCTGAGTGCTTGGTTGTGGAGGATACAGCAGACTACTGTGATCCGGAATACTTTGTTGGGTCTGTACAGCATTGCACCACCACTCCAATCCAGGCACCAATCACAAGTAAAAAGATGTAACTTTTTGTGCAAAAATACCACACACAAAAGTGATGCACCTGGCTGGACAAATCATCCTGTGACAAACCCTAAGGTTTTTTACTGTGAGCAGTCTGGTTTTTTTCCCTTTGGACTCTGAACAAAATTGACTGACCAAAGAGATATGAGCTTTTGGTCATGTTTCCATAATCCAGAACATCAATGGCGCTACTCAACTGGCAAAACAATAAGAAACACTGGCACTGTGTATATATTTGTTTCGAATGTGGTCTGCATAGGCCTGTAGTTTGAAGTAAAATGTCCAATATCAAGAAGAAAATAAATAAATAAACAGGAAGCAGTGTTTGCTTAGTCATAGTGAAACTACTAATGTGGAACTGCAGACCAACATAGCTGATGACAGGACAAAAAGATGAAATGACTATACATCAAGACAGGCAGGCATTTATTTTGCTAACCAAAACCCTCCAGCTTTATATTTGGCTTAAGGTCTCATTGTGACAGAAAGGAAACCTACCCACATCAGCAAGGGTTTTGATGCAACCCTCAATGTTGGTCTTCTGCAGGGGGTTGAGCCAGGTGCAGTTGTAGAGTCTGCAGGCTGACTGTAACAGCTTAATGAAAATAGGTTGATGTGCCTGATACACAGAGATATAAATCTCACAGTCATACAGCATAGGCAAAACCACAATAATATAATGACTGATTCAGAAAGGAGAGATGTGGAATGATGCAGGACCCAATGATAGAAGTGAGATCCAAATCTAACAATCGCCAAGCACCAAATGCTAGCAAAAACTGGTTTTGGTGAATAAATCTAATACAGTTACTCACCAGTAACTGTTTTAGAAATGCAACATAGTACATGGTGTACATCAATCTGTAAGAATGACAGTCTGACCCTCAATGATGTATGCAAGCAATACAAATAAATGTCATATTAACTACCAACTAACGATCTAATCTGTCATCTGACTTGTGCATCTTCAAATGGCCTTTTCCTTTACCCATGTAAAAATGTTGACATGAAATCAAGACTTTGATTTCTGCACTTTCATTTCTTGTTGACAACTCTGTCTAAAATACATCAACAACTCTCTTTCAAATTTCAACTAAAGTTCGGTCACAAATGGCTGGTAAACTCCATCACCACTGGCAGGCGTGGCGTAAAGTTCCTTTTGGACCCTGTGTGAGACTCATGAATGAATGTTTCTCCCTCTACCTGCAGGTTTGAGTTGCTGACAGAGAACTGGGAGCCAAAGAAGCCCTTGACGATGGCCATGATGGTATCAGTGACGTACTTTTCCAGGCATGCGTCAGCATGCTTCCTGTTTGTTGTGCTATTGCACACCTACAACAACATGACAGTTCACATAGTTCAGAATGCTCAGCACCCACACAGCTAGCAAAAATCAGTCATAGATGATCAAAACAGGGCTGTATAACCTTGTGTACAAGTCTCAATGCAATGCCTCATAAATCCTCAGTTGTAATTGAGGAAGAGAGAGAGAGTTGGTATAGAAATGGACTCACCCTGGCCATGTCTGCGAGGAAACTGTCAAAGAGCTTCCAAATGTGATGGCTAGTGTAGATTTCCTTCATCTCCACCTCAGTGTCCACGTAGCAGTGGTTTACAAAATTTACATATGCTATTTTTATCTGTTAAAGTAAGAAAATCAAATGTCAAATAGGCAGGTAGCTGGTTTCACTTACTAAAAAAAGGTCCAGTTTTACCATGTTTTTTGGACGTATATCATGGAGTTCCATTTTTTTTTTTTTTTTGGAGTACCATATATATATATATATATATATATATATATATATATATATATATATATATATATATATATATATATATATATATATACACCCAAAATGTATTCAGACACTTAAGCCACACTTAAAAGTATAGTTCACTCAAAAATTAAAATGTTGTTATCCATGACAAAAACAAAACAAAAAATGGTGCCATCTTTGATTTGATTGCTGACTTACATTTTGGTCTGTTCATCACACAAATTGATCTCATGACTTCAGAAGACTTAGACTATAGTGCACAAGTCTTTCTTGACTACTATTATTGGTTTGTTTTTTTGTGACACATTGTAACATGCAAATCAATTTTCATGTTCTTCATTATGTCACATTATGTTTATTAAAAAAAAAGATTTATCTAAAGATGGTTATTTTACATCTTCTGCTTTAGTGTGTCAATAGCAGTCCTGCAACAGATGGTCCCCACAGAGCCCGGATCTCAACATCACTGAGTCAGTCAGGGATTACATGAAGAGACAGAAGCAATTGAGACTAAATACATAGAATTGTGGCAGGTTCTCCAAGTTGCTTGGAACAACCTATCTTCCAACAACCTTGAAAACTGTGTGCAAGTGTACCTAGGACAATTGGTGCAATTGGCATATGTTGATCACACCAAATATTGATTTAGTTGTTCTGTTTACTGCACTTTGTATGAAGTTAATTTATAAATAAAAATTATTCATGGCAATTCTTTTTTTTTTTTTTTTTTAAATCCTCACTATACAAAATTTTTCACAACTGCTAAAACTTCTGCACAGTACTATGAATAGTTTACCACTGGCAGCTGGCTTATAAAAGCAGTAATAACAAACAAACAGCTGCTCGATTTTTTTACAAGGACATGATTGAGAGAACTTTTTTACTTTCGCATCTGATTCTATTGCATAATCACCTCTGGAATGCAGTCTTCGTGAATGACCACCTTGACGATGTCATCCAGCGGCAGAAGTGAGTTGCACTTGAGCTCAGTGTCAACATTTTTGCCCTCTGTGCATGCTGCCAGCAGCTCCACCAGAGTGATGTGGTAAGCCAGAGCCCCATTCTCATCATTGCGTTCCCGCTCAGACCTCATCATATTCAGTAGCACAGGGAGGGAGGCACGGTCAATATAGAAAAGTAGCACGTCTTCCCCTCCGTTAACCAGCTACAGCCCAACACAAAAACACAGAGGAGAGACGTGATTGCTTATTTCAGCTCTATACACACTATTTCAGGGACTAAAATCATGGTTACACTGACAAGACACTTACAATGGTAGTGAATGGGGCCAGTCCATAGGCATTAAAATACATACTGTTTCAAAAGAATAGCCACGAGACATAACCATTATTAATGTGTTGTCATGACAACATAACAGTGGTGATCCCTTTAATCTGGTAAAAACCTGATTTTATCACACTAAATCATGTTAACATGTACAAAAGTTTATGCCTTGAGGCTTTCCCTTTGAAAAAGTGTGTATTTTTGCGTTTATGGCCATGCAGGGACTTAGAAATTTGGGCAATAGTTAATACAGTGTGTCCTTCTCACCTCATTCATGACTTTGCACTGACACTCCTTCACGTATTTGCCATCGGCCTTGACGATGGTCTGGAGAAAGCGCAGGTACTGCACGTGGCGGCCGTGGGTTTCGATGCAGTGCACGAAATGATGCACCACGCGGTCGCTGATTTCATTGCACAGGTGGTAGTTGTTTCTGAAGATGTAGCGCATGGTCTTTGCCTCCAAAAGCTAAGAGAAGCAGGGACAGAATCAAATGAAATATACCCAGATATTATCAATATTCACCTCAACATCAAACACCTACATCTATTATTAATTGCAAGGACATGTAATGCTGAATAACAGTTGACTTCAGTGTGTAATAATTGATCAAAATGAGACTCCCTAGTTGAACGCACTCCGGGTGTGAGGAAGAGGTTTAGATGTTTGTGCAGCAGAGTCTGGTTCTGAGGGTTATCTCTGCAGAAGTTCTGGAGAAAGGTGTGGGCCAGAGTCATGATCTCATCCATCTTCTCATCACCCTAAGGATGGAGCAGAAAAAGTTTAGAAAGATATAGATTCTTCTCCAAAGCGATTTTAAAATAGACATTGTTATACCCTCTTCTGAGGAAAGGTAAGAAATGTGTTCTTTAAAATAATGTACACTGATGATTAGTGCAGAATAAGACCAGGAATGTGTATTAAGAAAGCTCAATTTTGATTTCATGTTGATTTTAAACACAAATCAACAAACAAAAACTGAAAGGCAAATATTCATGGAGGAATGATGGAGCACGTTTGGCAGGTAAAATGATCTTATATTCTTCTGTGATTTGTCAGTACTTGGTTGTGGAATCCATCATGGATCCACATATGTGAACTCATTTACATGAGTAGTGAAGGAAAGACCACTCACCTTCTCATATGGGATCTGAAGCAGATCCAGCACCACGGTGTGAGCACCCATGTTCTTCAGGAGCCTCTGCTGTTGCATGCGACTCTTCTTAGCAGGGTAGCAGAGTTTACTGAGACTTAGCAGGATCTGTGTATCCATACACAACACACACAGAATCACAAAAAGACCTTACCTGCTACCATTAGCATTACTACATTCTGAAAATCAAGGATGTAGAAAATGCACAAAATAAACAACCTGAACAATAAAAAACATGCTGATGTGGCTCAGAAAACAAGTTGGTATGTAATGCACTTGTTATGCAAGGGGGGATGAGTTTTGGACATGTTGCTGAAAAGTGAGAATGTGACGACTGTACTCACTTCTTTTACAATCTTGTAGTTGTTGGCTTTGTTGCTGTCTATTTGAGGTTTATTGTTCCCATCCTGCACTGGACTCAAGATACTCCCTTCCTGTACACCAGAAATAAAACACCACAGTTTAGACAGGTCAGTTTTTTCCCCACTGCTCATTACTGTATTCTATATCTATATTGTTTGCTTTCTTTTATTTTTTATTTATTTTTTTTCTATATGCTCTTGCAAAGTGACCTTGATTGTATGAAAGGCACTACATAGATATATACAGAATATATAAACGAATAAACATACAAACATGTTAAATATAACAATATAAAATATTATTATTTTAATAAAAAAATATTGCTACATCAAAAAGCTTTACAAATTAAGGTCAACCATCTATTCTCTATACTTCAATTGCAATGCACTAGTGAAGCAGCAAGATTGTTGCATTATGGTATAGTAGTACGATTGCAGTTTCTTTTCCCTGCCAGTAGGGGCACACCTCCAAGTTCTGCTCTTTGTTCTGATTCTCAGTGATGTCTTCATTGCCGTAACCTCCACTCTTCTCGACCCACAGCTCTGACTTCTCTACTGTTAGACGCAACTGGTCAAGGTTTGCCTTAATCTGCTTATAGTTCTCCACGTCCTGCCCAGAAACCAGCAACTGGACCTGCAAACACAATTCAGTCATGTCTTTCTAGCTAAAATGTAGTAGTGGCTCATGTAAACACATGACATGCCTGAAGAACAATGTCATACACACAGGATTTACAACAAACCTAGAAATGAACTAGTCGACCAACAGATCCCAAAAGTGCTTGAATAAGTTTTAGAGACAGATGTACCAATTCCTTTACAATTATTACTTTACTACTATTTGAAAATGTGAAAAATAGTAATGATAAAAGAGTAGTGGTGCCCAAACATTAGACTGGTACTGTATATTCACACAGAATATTTGAAAACTGAAAGTGTACACTCTAAAATGTAGACTTTTGTTAATTGTCCCAAGTGGAAATGGTTCTCTACCAACTTGCAATAATCTCAATATGGCCAAATAGATGATGATCAATTGGCCTGACCATTATATCGGTCTACCACAAAAATGGACCAAATCTGTGCTGGTGTCCATCCATTGAAAAGAACATAGTAGTGAGTGAGAGTGAGACCTGTTTGAAGGCCTGAAGAACTTCAGCTCTCTGGCTGAAGTGTTTGAAGATGAGTTGCAGAGAGCCGGAAACCAGCGGAGGATAGTCTTGCATGATGAGGTGAATTAACACACGCAGAAACGTCTGGCCACCCTCATCATCAAGGTCCACCGTGCTCCTCTCCTTAACACTGTAAACACACAAAGACCCAAAGGCACACAAACTTATTATCATAATCACTTTATCATTGACTGATATAGCCAGTCATAACAGAAAGTATGTATAAATCTTCAAAGGCACAGCAGCAAAAAATGCCCCCTTTAATTTTAACTGTCACAGAGAGGGTGAAAAATTGACTAACGTTAAGTAACATTATATGTCTGAATATGACACCTTTAAACACCAATCACAAATCTACAAACATAAAAACACAATGCAAATTATAATTCCCTCACCTTCCAGAAAACATTTTCTCAGCTTTCTCTGCGATCTCTTCTATGTTTGGCTCTGCAAAAGTGCAACAGAAAAATTGCAAAATATACAAACACATCCAGGAAACAGCCTTTGAAAACAATGAATAAAACCTTGAACTGCATCATATGGTGGACTTGATTCATTATGTCATGAAACTCTCACCAGATATGACTGGGACATCCACTGAGACAGAACTGTCCAAAGTCTGGTCGCCAAACTCTTTTTTATAGATAGACAGCAGGTAGGTGATGCGGTAATCGAGACGTACATTCAGAATGAACTATAAAAGGAAAAGATAAAATGTTAAAAATAATTATGATTTCCATAAATAAAAAATTATGCCATCATTCATTATCAGATACTTCTTTTTTACATATTACATGGTTGTAAGTATTAAGGACACAAACTGGAGTTGTGTAAAGTGTAACTAAAAAATTTAGTTACATATGTTTCATATTTCATCTCTCTCTGTCAATCCAACATATTTGGCTGTAATTCTCAAGTGCACCCATGAGAACATCACCTGCAGAATCTCAATAATCCTGAGCTTGGTGTCCATCACCATGACATCCTCGTTGTCAGAGAGACTGATTTGCTTGCCGTGGATTGGCTGAGCATCGGGGAGACTGTGGGGTATCATTGAGCCTCTGCTCAGGACCATCTGAGTCACCATCTCACCCACACCATGGATGCTACGCATGACATTATTACCTACACAGAAAAAACAGACAGCTGTCTGTTTCTAAGTTTCTAAGCAGTTTCTAAAAGACAATCAGTCTTGTTTCTAGAGATTAAATACAAAACCAGATAGCTTTACTTGCTTCTAGAGAATGCGGTGAAACAAATTTGCTCTGTTCCAAAACCTAGTGAGCTGCCTATGGAGGCAGACAGATTTTCAATTTTGGTTGAACTATCCCTTTAATTATGCTGCCTCCTAAAAAACAAAAAAACCTAATTGTTCTCAATTCACTTGAATTCTGAAAAGTATCAATAAAAAATTGTTCTGTGTAATTAGTTCAGTTCAATTAGTTAGAATAGTTCAGTTCAGTGTATCTTACCCAATATTTGGGAGTGCTTTATATTTTGATGCTTATTAGAGTATGTCAAGGTCTTTTTAGCAAGTCAGTTCACATGTCGGCCATCTTTGGAACACTCCTGGGGAGCTATTTTTCTATGTAAACAAGCGGCATGCCAGTGCAGCTCCTATCTTCTTGAATGGGGAAAAAACACAATCTCCAAAAACATTTGGTCAAGATTATGATCAAAGAACATATTTCAAATCAACAGTAAAATCTGACTACACTGGTATCATAAATTGTGCTTCTTCACCTCAGATTACGCTAAAAAAACGAAAGTTTCCCGTCTTGCATAGCTAAGGCGCATTGACGTTCTCGAGTTGACTGACAGGCAATTTCTGTATCTAAAAGGTGATTGGCTGTTTTACCTGAAGGCGGGACTTCCTTTCTACATCTGTTGACTGTCAGACATTTTAATAGAAGTGACCCGTCTCTGCTAAATAATCTCTGGTATCACACTGTTAGCTTAGCATAGTCAATTTAGCAACATACTAATATCAAACTCTACTCAAACCATTGCAAGACGATTCTACCAAGAAGGTCACTATTTCTGTAGCACACAGAGTTGCTGCATATGTAGAACTTTCAAAATTAGATGCTAATGAGGAAGGTTAGGATGCTACCTTAGAAGGCAGCTGCCTATGAAGGCAGTAGGCCGCAAGGCAGTTAACTCGATTTTGGAACAGAGGGACTGTGAGACATCATAAAGAATGAAAATTGCCCAAAATCTGGGGGGTAAAGTAAGCTGCTCTATGCCTCAGGGTCTCACCTCCTTCAGGACTCTTGCGAAGTTTGGACAAAAATGTGAAAGTGGGCTGGACAATATCCAGGATGGCCAGCAGGGTGCGTGTGAGGCACAACAGCTCATTAAAGCTATAGAAGCCAAAGTAGACAAGGTTACGTGCCAGGTGGACCACCTGTGATATAGACAGAGACACACACACACATACACACAAAAAAAATTCAAATTCAAAGAGCTAGGAAGTAAATAATTTAGAGTTCAGTAAAGCTGATTGAGCCAATCTGCTCTTTCATCTGGACACATAACATAATATTTTAAGAAAAACCTGGCACAAAGACACAACTAAACTGTAACCAAACTACAAACATACACAAGAAAATGTGTGTGGTAATTGCATGTGCAAAAGTCACTTCCATGATGCTAGGGTCTTTAGAGTTGTTGCCAAGGCATTGCTATATGGTTGCTAAGGTGTTTCGACTGGTTTTCAGCATGTCGTTATGTAGTTGCTAAGGTGTTTTTGGTGGTTGCCAGTGCATTGCTAGGGTGTTCTGGGTGGTTTTTTACTGGTCCAAGTCAAAACAGCCCACCACAAAGCCTCTATGATATTCTGGCTTACAGATAAGCTTAGTTTTCCTGCTTCAATGCAAGTCTATGGAAGTTTTTTGCCTGCTTAATCAGGCCGTCAGGCGAAATTGAAGTCTGACAATTTCTAAAATCTCTACTCAACAAGCTGCAAAATTTGAAGGATTATTCATGTATGTATCACAGATTGTGCATGATGAGTTATGTGCCCAAGTTTAATATGTCTAAAGGTAAGAGGTTTGTTTAAAGGGATTGTTCACCCAAAAATGAAAATCCTCATGATTAACTCACCCTCCTAGCATCCCAGATGTGTATGACTTTCTTTCTTTTGCTGAACACAAATTAAGATTTTTAAAAGAATATTTCAGCTCTGTTGGTCCTCACAATTCAAGTTAATGGGTGCCAAAATTTTGAAGCTCCAAAATCCACATAAAGGGAGAATAAAAGTAATCCATATGACCCCCGTAGTTAACTCCATGTATTCAGGCACAATATGATAGGAGTGGGTGAGAAACAGATCAATATTTAAGTCTCCTCCCTGCCCAGTAGGGCGTGATATGCACAAAGAATGAGAATCGGGAAAGAGAACGTGAAAGTGAAGGAAAAAGGACTTAAATATTTCTCTCTTTCTCACCCACACCTATCATATTGCTTCAGAAGAAATGGATTTAACCACCAGAGTCGTCTGGAGTACTTGTATGTTGCCCTTATGTGGATTTTGGAGCTTCAAAATTTTGGCACCCATTCACTTGCATTGTATGGACCTACATAGCTGAAATATTCTTCTAAAAACCTTCGTTTGTGTTCAACAGATGAAAGAAACTCATACATATCTGGGATAGCATGAGGGTGAGTAAATAATGAGAGAACTTTCATTTTTGGGTGAACTAACCCTTTAAATCACTAACCCTAAGTATGTGCCACAGTAATAGTGATGCTTGCCTTAACAAGCACCACTAATAGAGTGGTACACTTCCTCTATAGTGACCTCACCTCAAGGGTCAGTTCATTCTTCTCTGTGTCTCCAAATGGGTAATTCTGACTGACCACATCTTTGAGGTATTCATCCACAAACCGCATAGTAGGGGCAAACTTCCTCTTCATCTCCTCTCTGGACATGTCTCTGAACTCATATTCATATCTGTGTATCAGATTCATATTCAGAAAAGCAAGATAACACAAAGCAGTTTTACAAATACTGTAAAACTATGTGAGTTAAAGGAATAGTTCACCCAAAAAAATCGTATGACTTTCTTACTCATTGACAGAGATCTTGGAGGGTATCTCAGTCCAGAGGCGTGCATAGCGAACAGGCACCACAGCCTCCTGTGGGTCCCGGTCCACATGCATGTGCAGCATTAGCCGACAAAATGAGGCCCGCATGTTGTAGGGAAGACAGTCATCAAACATGCAGCGTAAGATCAGATCTACCGGCAGCTGAATGGAAATCTGATTAATGGCCAGATACTGCCGGTCAAGGCACATTTTAGCGAAGAGATTAAGTTGGCACCTGCAAAAGAAGGGATTGGGCACTTCACACTGCTCTATTCACATTCATATTTATACACATACATCCAAATTAAAATTAATATTCAAAGAGGCTTGTAATGGCAAGCCAAAAACTGGCTGGAATTGATGGGATCTTATATTTACAATAAGCAGATGCTTTTATCCAAAGTGACTTACAAATGAGGAACATAAACAATTTGTCATACAAAAGCCAACAATATCAGCAGTATTTCACTGCCAGGTTTCAATAGTAGCTAGAGTAGTACAGAAGCTACAGCAGAAGAAAAAAATATTTTTTTATGCTTCACCTGTACCAATAAATTGATCAATGACTTTTTCACGACGTTTGCATGCATTTGTGATTTACTGAAAAATTGGACATCTCTATGGCTTGCAAGTTTTCTTTACTGTACACAAGGGCAATATCTAATAGAGCAGAGAAAAACTACTGTATATATATATATATATACACACACAGTACTGTGCAAAAGTTTTAGGCACTTGTGAAAAACTTTCAAAGTGAGGATTTCTTAAAAAAAAATAAATAAAGACAGTTTTTATTAATCAATTAATGTCATACAAAGTCCAGTAAACAGAAAAAGAGCTAAATAAATATTAGGTGTGAACACTTTTGCCTTCAAAACAGCACCAATTCTCCTATTTACACATAGACACAGTTTTTCTTGGTTGTTGGCAGATAAGATGTTCCAAGCTTCTTTGAGAATTCACCACAGTTCTTCTATCTGTTTAGGCTGTCTCAATTACTTCTGTCCCTTCATGTAATTCCAGACTGACTCAATGTTCAGTGGGGGGCTCTGTGAGGGCCATGCCATCTGTTGCAGGGCTTCCTGTTCTTCTATTCTATTCTATTTGCAAAAGGAATGTTTGGGAGTCTAACATTTATATTTCCTATTGACACACTAAAGTAGCAGATATAAATAACCATCTTAAGACAAATGTTTTTGTGAAACATCTTATGCGCCAAAGACTTTTGCACAGTACTGTATGCATATATATGCGTATATATATATATATATATATATATATATATATATATATATATATATATATATATATATATATATGAGAGAGAGAGAGAGAGAGAACATACTGATCTTTAGCTTGAGATTTTAATTGCCATGACTTTTCCTGTCCTGAAAAACACAATTCCCTGATATTTTCAGGTTTTCAATTACTGTGGGAACCGTGCCAGTAGTAGGTGATTATGTCAATAAACTCTCACCTGTAGTAGGTGATGATGTCAGTATCCATCTTTTGTCCATCCTTGGCGTCCTGGGCCAGGTGGCGGATGGACTTCCCATGAGGCTCTTTGTGACCATCAATCCAGTACAGCCACACCTCTTCATCATCAACATCCTCCTGCATTAGAGATGACTCCAGAGAGCTCTCCATGTGTGGGATCAGTCTATAGAAACAAATAAACTCTTCATATACCTTATCATCAATGAAAAATGACCCTGTCAACATACACATCATAATAACAGCTATAGCCAGTTATTGCAGTTTCAGTCCGTAACTATGAGACATTCTAAGTTAAAATCAGTAAGCTTATAACTCGTAAGGATGTAGCTCTCTGCTCAGCTCTTACTTGGTCTGGATGAGAATGTCTGCATTAGAGGGGTTCAGCATGAATTTGCAGATCAGCTCCTGAGTGACAGGAATTGCCATTTTGTTGGAGACACAGAGGTCAGACAAGTAATCTAGAAACCTGGGAAAACACACAAAACGTTAATGTGCACTAATGGATGTGAAAACTGTTCTTGTATCATAAACAAGAAGTGCATGTGAATGTAATCCCAAAGAGGACATGATTCTAAGTAAAACATTTTTTAAAGCACTGTGTGGTACCAAACATGCAATGGCTGCCCTTGCACTCGTTCTAATCATGTAACTGGATGTCTAAATCTCTGGGTCACACCTGGGCTCTCGGTTCCTGCGCAGAAGTTTGACAAAGGTCTCAATCTCACGTGCGGTGATGTGCTTCTCTAACAGCTTGCGGTTGTTGTGCAAGAGAGCAGTGATTGTGTCCTCTGCCAGGATCTCAAAACCAATTTGAGCTTGCATGATGGAAAATTTCTTGGCTATATACTCCTGGGAGAAAGAGGAGCAGAACACATGTATTAGTTATTGGGATGGATGGATGGATGGACGACCGATGGAGTTTAGGTGGGCATGTGGATAGATGGATGGATGGATGACCGATGGAGTTTAGGTGGGCATGTGGATGGATGGATGGATGGAGTTTAGGTGGGAATGTGGATGGATGGATGGATCGATCATGGATGGAGTTTAGGTGGGCATGTGGATGGATGGATGGAGTTTAGGTGGGCATGGATGGATGGATGGATGGATGGAGTTTAGGTGGGAATGTGGATGGATGGATGGATGGAGTTTAGGTGGGAATGTAGATGGATGGATCATGGATGGAGTTTAGGTGGGCATATGGATGGTAGGATGGATGGAGTTTAGGTGGGAATGTGAATGGATGGATGGAGTTTAGAATGTGGATGGATGGATGGATGGAGTTTAGGTGGGAATGTGGATGGATGGATGGAGTTTAGAATGTGGATGGATGGATGATGGATAGAGTTTAGATGGGCATATGGATGGATGGATGGATGGATGGTGTTTAGGTGGGCATGTGGATGGATGGATGGATGGAGTTTAAGTGGGCATGTGGATGGATGAATGGAGTTTAAGTGGGCATGTAGATGGATGTATGGATGTATGGAAAGAGTTTAGGTGGGCATGTGGATAGATGGATGGATGGATGGAGGAGTTTAGGTGGGCATGTGGATGGATGGATGGAATACAGTTGGGCATGTGAATGGATGGATGGAGTTTAGGTGAGCATGTGGATGGATGGATGGAGTTTAGGTGAACATACTGATGATTGGATGGATGGAGTTTAGGTAGGCTTATTGATGGATGAACAGATGAACGGACAGTGTAGGCTTATTGATGGATGGATGGATGGATGGATGGATGGATAGAGTTATGGTAGGCTTATTGATGGATGGGTGGATAGAGTTTAGGTAGGCTTACTGATGAATGAACAGATGGACGGATGGAGGAGAGTTTAGGTAGGCTTACTGATGTATGGACGAATAGAGTTTAGGTAGGCTTACTGATGGATGGACGGATAGACGAATAGAGTTCAGGTAGGCTTACTGATGTATGGACAGATGGACGAATAGAGTTAAGGTAGGCTTACTGATGGATGGACGGATGGACAAATAAAGTTTAGGTAGGCTTACTGATGGATGGACGGATGGACGAATAGAGTTCAGGTAGGCTTACTGATGGATGGACGGATGAACGAATAGAGTTCAGGTAGGCTTACTGATGGATGGATGGACGAATAGAGTTTAGATAAGCTTACGGATGGATGGATGGATGGACGGATAGAGTTTAGGCAAGCTTACAGATGGATGAATAGAGTTTAGGTAAGCCTACGGATGGACAGATGCACTAATAGAGTTTAGGTAAGCTTACGGATGGACGGATGGATGGATGGATGGAGTTTAGGTGGGAATGTGGATGGATGGAGTTTAGGTGGGAATGTGATGATTATTGATGATGGATGGATGGATGTTTAGCTAGGCCTATTAATGGATGGACAGATGGATGGAAGGACAGAGTTTAGGTAGGCTTATTAATGGATGGACGGATGGATAGATGGATGGATGCAGTTTATGTGGGCATGTGGATGGACTGATTCAAGGATTGATTGATGGATGAATGGAGATTTGGTGGGCATATGGATAGATGGAGTTTAGATGAGCATATGGATAGATGGATGGATGGAGTTTAAATGTGCATATGGATGGAGTTTAGGTGAGCATATGGATAGATGGATTGATGGAGTTTAGGTGGGCATATTGATGGATGGATGGATGGATTTAGTTTAAGTGGGCACATGGATGGATAAAGGAGAACTGAAGATCTATTCCTTGCCTGATTCTTGCGGTAGTCTTGCTGGGAATGGCGCAATATTCTGTAAGACAGCTGTAACATGTATTTAAATGCAGCATTGCACTGGTTCCCCAGATCTTCCAACTTCGGCATTGGTGAGTCTTTAATGTCAGAGCATGGGGCTTTCAGAATGCCAAAGATCTGCAAACATGAAGAATGTGGTTCATCCAGAAATATACTGTACCATGGAATCTATAATTCTTTTAGAAAAAAGGTGAGTTGGTGGCACTGCAGGAGACAATAAATTGCTGTTGGAGCAAACCTGTGCAAGGATGTTCTGCTCTCTCATGAGTTTCTGTCTCTCTCTGTTTGGGTTGGAGATGACCACTGACAGCACATCCTGGCCGTTGTTCGGCACATCGCACACAAAGAAGATCAGATCCTCCAACAGCTTAATGGTAAACCTGAAAATAACACAAGAGAAGAAAGATCAGTGGATCATGGTTTGCATACTCATCTAATCTACTTCTTAAGAATCAACTCTTTGTGGAGGTGAAACCAAACATCTTAATGTATATCAGAAAATCCATTCTAACCCATTCAACATGAGCATGATGCATACCTGCGTTCATTTGCTGCAGGGCAGTTGCTGATCCCCAATATATGCACAAACTGCTCCAGAACCTTGTTGGCATCATTGGCAAAGTCCAAGTCTCTGACCTCTGACAGGGGGACAGAGTTAATGGAGAATGCCTCCTTATCCTCCTTCATTTGACATGTTCCGATCTGTTAGAATACACATGAGCTTTAACTGAGGGAACTAAAACTTTCTTAATTAAGGTTTAGAGGAAGTAAGCAAAGGTGACCTTGAGCATAACGGGCCGTTCCTCCTCAACATCAATGGGAATGTTGGTGCTGGTCACCCAGGTGTTTGTGCACAAGTTCCTGAGTCTTACATACGAGTTCCTGGAAAAGAAAATAACACTTCCTCAATTTGCCAGCAAGGCTGTGTCCCGACTCTTTTTGGAATACATCTTACGTTGCAGTCTGCTTAGGATAAATTGCATGCAGAATTCTTCATCCATCAGTCGATTTAGATAAAAGCTCATGCTAAATAAATAAATGTAAATGCTCTAAAATGGTTTTCATGTATGAAAAGTATTGTCTGTGTACAGGAACTAACCTGGGCACCAGGCAGTCAGCCCGCTGTAAGGTGGTGGCATCCAGTTCAAAGAGAGAGGCGATGTCATTGCCATGGGGAACTGCAACAAGGATGTAGGGGATTTTCTCAGTCTGCCACTTCTTTTTAGAGTACAAAGAGTCGGTCTCAGTCTGAGGTTTAACAGAGAGACATGGGAAGGTCACATTAGTGTGTAGAGACCCACAAAAGACACTGCAAGCACCACAAAGTCTGCATGGACATTTTTTAAACCACTGACATATTGTCATGCTATCTTTGTTGCCATTTATTGTTAAAGCACTTATAAACGTGCAATTTAAGGTGTAAAATTGCCTAAATCTCCATTTTAGCAGTGGGAATACTTTTATAGGTGGATGATTCTTGTTGTGTGATACAGACATTATACATTTTACATCAAAATGACTCTTTGCATTACATTTTTATTCAAGATTTAAATTAGATTTGTAATGCAGTCTCAGACTTTTTTAAAGCTGGGCATAATATTTCCATGACTTTTCCAAGCCAAAAAATGACAATGTTAGAATTACCTGATATTTCCAGGTTTTCCAAGATTGGGGGAACCCTAATTTTAAGTGCATTATTGCAAACACTATTTTTGTTTGTTTTAACAGCCTGAGAATGCTGTTGATGGAGCTTAAATTGTATTAAACACGGAACATTCCTACCATGGGCACAATTTAAGGAGATCCTATTCTTTTGGGGAAATCTATTCAATGGAAAACACACAGAGGTCATTTACAGTACGGTAAGTATTTTATGCAGGACTGCATCTGTGGTAAAGCTTTTTTATGAAGGGCTATTGGAGAGCAGCATTATAAATTCTCCTCTGCAGCTTTTGTGACTCACTCCTCCACTGAAGCAGACAGCACGTCTGCCTTACTCTCACGGGGCACCCCCAGAATCAGACATTATGTAAGGAGCCCCACTGTGTGTGTGTGTGTGTGTGCATTAGTGAAGCTGCCGAAGCAGAATGCTAATACAGTGGAAAGGTGCAGAGAGAAAAAAATCTCGGGAGAGTAGGAGGACGGGAGCTGCACGAGTCTGTCTGTGGCAGTGAGAGTGAAGGATAAAGGAGAGGAAAAAGAGAGGGAGAGAGAAAAGGATTACATAATAGAAAAGTTGTGCAGGAGAGTTGGGCTCTATCCACTATACAAGTATAGCATCATGAAACAGTTAGCAATTCCCAGCCCTAGTAAATAGAATATCATTGTGATTGTGAAATAAGTTATGACTAGGCCCACACAGAATCCGTGCACAAATTGTATATGCTGATTATAATAGAAAATCTTCTGAGTTCTGGGGACAGGATTTAAATATGGCAAAGATATGTTAATCGGAGCTGAGAATGCTATACGCAACAAGTAATAAACAAACAGGCAAGAGGGAGGGTGATGTGTATAACTTTGTAAATGTGTTTGAATTCTGTGGAATTCTGCAGGTCCAGATTCATTGCAGGGGTAGATACAGAATCATTCTGACAAACAATTTTGAGCTTTGCTTAGGCTGGCATATACAGTAAGTGAGATCTGACTTACCTCCTTTTTGTCAACACTAACATTTTTAAAATCAGGATTCACCTAAAACAGAACCAAAAATGTTTACAAAATCCTTACAGCATACGTGCACACACACAAAAGGCTGGTTCATTCAATGTTTCTATCTTTGACAATAACCCCTCTGTCTGTCCTGTGAAACACTGTGACTGATTGTACACCTCTTTGACAATAACATTGAGAAGACTGCCACCTGCAGCCCATTCACTAAGCTCTCAAAAACAGGCTGTCTCAATACTTTAAATATATGAATACATCCCACCAGAGGACAAATGTATTGCTCAGAGGTTGCTCTTTCATTGCGCTGGAGAGATAAAGGAGTTCTCAGTTAAGCCTTGGCCCAAGATTGTTTGTATGCATTTAAATATCATTTTTGTGTCAGATTTTTCTGGGACAATTCTTGGCATACAGTTGGAGGTCAGAATTTAAAATGAATGTGGATAGCAAAGCTCAGAAAGTTTCATATAGGAAGAATTTGACGAGAAATATGAGATTTAATTTGCGATTTTGCTTTCTTAAGGGCCCAAACAACACCACTGTCAGTGCTTTGTGACATTCTTCTGCTATCAGAATTCTGATACGTGCTATTAATGACAGCAGTCAGGGTCTGTGTTATTGATTTCAGGGTCAGTTGAGCAAATTAACTGCCAGAGTGATGGGCTGGTGAGTGTACTGCTCTAGGAAACTTTGCTGATGGGGGAATTCAAGTGCAGCATGCAAATAAATGTAAACCAGCCATTCACACAAACCACACAGTGTCAAACTGGATCTTTAACCATGACACAGTTACACAAGCATGGGGGAAGAGGGAAACAGGAAGAGCATCTGGGGACAGTAAAGAACGTAGAAATTTTATGTTAACCTCTGCTGCGAGGTAGTTTCCTGTGGCGAGATGTTTAAAGCGAAACAGGCCGTTCCATTGGCCAGCTCCTCCTCTGCAGGGGTCATAGTGCACCACCTAAAGCACATAGCACAGTTTGAGAGACTCTGGATTAATTCTGTACACTTAATTCATTTTATGACATTGACAATTTTAGAAAAAAGACAGATATCCCAAAATCTCGGTATTTTCAGACTCTGCAGCCATGTTTAAAAGTTTATGATGTACTTTGCTCGATTATGTACTTTATGAGAGGTTTTAGTGTGTCCTAAACAAATTTTAGTGAATGTGAAAACTGAAGAAATATGAGATATCTCAGATTAGATGAGAAAATTCTAATCTTACAGCAGAATATGGACACTTAGAAATGTATGGATGTCATTGTATTAAATGACAAAACATCAAAGAAAGTGACATTTATTGAAAAGATAGCACAATCACACTTTTCAATCAAAACATGTCACAGAAACTAACCTACACCTGTGGTTATTCTGCTAGGACTCCAGTGTGAACTTGAAGGGAACTGACTTCATACATCCCATAAAAATGACTTTAGACCAGTTACTTATTGTAACAGCAAAAATGGACAGAGAAGTCAAGTTAGTTCTTAAAAAAAGCTTGAGCACCATTTCATGTGCAGACGCCACACTGTTTGCCGTTTTGTTCTCTAATACAATACAATTCATACATTTTTAAGTGTGACTTACTGGGGGCCCGGGTAGTTCAGTGAGTAAAGATGCTGACTACCACCCCTGGAGTCATGAGTTCGAATCCAGGGCGTGCTGAGTGACTCCAGCCAGGTCTCCTAAGCAACCAAATTGGCCCGGTTGCTAGGGAGAGTAGAGTCACATGGGGTAAGCTTCTCGTGGTCGCTATAATGTGGTTCTCGCTCTCGGTGGGGCGCGTGGAGAGTTGTGCGTGGATGCCGCGGAGAATAGAGTGAAGCCTCCACACACGCTATGTCTCCGCGGTAACGCGCTAAACAAGCCACGTGATAAGATGCGCAGATTGACGGTCTCAGACGCAGAGGCAACTGAGATTCGTCCTCTGCCACCCAGATTGAGGCGAGTCACTACGCCACCACGAGGACTTAGAGTGCTTTGGGAATTGGGCATTCCAAATTGGGGAGAAAAAGGACCACTGTAAAATGCCAAATACTATTCCTTCTTCGTATGGAACTATACCTCCACTTCCCAGAGAGCTTTTGAACTGGTGGCAGAGGTTGCCGACTGGCGGAGAGTAGAGCGCAAGAAGACGTACTGTTGCTTCTTGTATTCATCACAAGTCAGAAACTTCTCTTGCTCAGCATGAAATAACCTCACCACGTCACCCTGACACCAAGAGAAAGACAGATTATAAACCCACAGTCAATATATAAAAAAACTAAATCAATGCCCATATAACAAAGTCAACCTGGAGACTCACCCCTTTTAAGATATCATCTCTGTATTCACTAAATTTCATGAAGAGAGTGATCTTCCAACTGGTGTTGCAGTTCAAAGCATTAACCTGGCAAACCATAAAGTATAAAACACACACTGCAATCTTTATTACTTCTCACAAGGATTAGAAAGATTAAAAGGATTAGTTCACTCAAATTCAAAATTCTGTCACCATAACATCATACCCTTGACGTTCCAAACAGGTTATGACTTTCTTTTTTTCTTCCGTGGTACTCATGAGGAGAAATGCTGGAATGTTGATGCTGTTATTTTACCATGTAATGAAAGTGAATGGTGAGGCTATGGTGACGCTAACATTCTGCCTAACATCTCCTTTTGTGTTCCATGGAAAAAATAAAGCCATATGGGTTTGGAACAATGTGAAGATGAGAAAATGGCTGAATTTTCATTTTTGTGTAAACTATTCCTGCAGCTGGTGTCTGACCTCTTTGCAGCCACGGTTATCCCGGAGTTCAATGACGCTGGCGTGGAGAGGCTGCCCTGCGTTTACGGGCATTAGCACCACTTTATCTCCAACCACCACCTAGAGACACACAAACGAGCAACACTGCATTCCTGTGGTTGCGATTCTTATGAACTTTCTGTTGATGCTCCCTTTAAACAACAATGGAAATAGAATGTCATCACATACTGTGATGCATACTTTGGAAAAAAGTGTAAACAAATATATATACTTAAGGTGCAAAAAAACATCCACCTAGCATCAAAAACAAGCAAAAATATTTTTTGTTGAGTCAATAAAACAGTAAAACATAAAATAGTTAATCACCAGTTGGCCAGTAACTTATGATTATCTGACCCTGACTGATGTCAATGATGCGAGCAAATCAAATACACTAAATCTACACATTTGACTTCTAACAATTTTTCCCCTCAATGGAAAATGTACCAGCATTGGCTGCCGGAAGTTTGACCAAGACTGGCTAATCTAATGCAGTATATGATGCTGCGAGTAACACAATGACCTGTACTGTTTGTCATAATTATGCAAGAATTAAATAATGGCATTTTCATTAGGGGGAAAAAAAAAATCAATAAGTATACTGCAGAAAAATACAGTTTTATGGCCAGTGTAATGCAATATTCAGTCCTCCTATGAAATTCTTTCCCGCTTAGGACCCTGATGCAATTTCATGTGCTGAAAGAAGTTGCTTTGGGCATTCTATTCGGTGTCTTAGTAAATCCTATGATATTGCTTGAAGATGTATGTGGTCTTAAATATGAAAATACATAAATTAAAGGAATAGTTCTCATCATTCGCTCATTTACTCATCATTTACCAACCCTCATGCAATTCCAGATGTATTTGACTTTCTTTCTTCTGCAGAACACAAAAGAAGATTTTTAGTAGAATATTTCAGCTCTGTAGGTCTATACGATGCAAATACGATGATATATTTTATAGGTCCCAAAATTTTGAAGCTTTAAAATGCACATAAAGGCAGCATAAAAGTAATCCATATGATTCCAGTGGTTAAATCTATGTCTTCTGAGGTGATATGATAGGGGTGTGTGAGAAACAGATCAAAATGTAAGTCTCTTTTTACTATAAATCTCCACTTTCACTTTCTTCTTTTGTTTTTGGTGATTTGCATTCTTCGTGCATATCACCACCTACATGGCATGGAGGAGAATTTATAGTAAAAAGGACTTAAATTTTTATCTGTTTCTCACCCAAAATTATCAATTCCTTCTGGAGACTTGGATTTAACCACTGGAGTCGTATGGATTACTTTTATGCTGACTTCACGTGCTTTTGGAGCTTAACATTTTTGGTACCCGTTCACGTGCAATGTCAGGACCTACAGAGCTGAAACATTCTTCTACAAATCTTTGTTTGTGTTCAGCAGAAGAAAGAAAGTCATATACGTCTGGGATGGCATGAGGGTGAGTAAATGATGAGAGAATTTTCATTTTTTGGGAGAACTATTCATGTAGTCATGTAAGCTGTATATAACATTATTCATAATAAAAACCAAAGTAACAAAAGGTCAAATTAACCATTTGTCCTAGTGTTTTCAGTTACTGCCAACCGATTAGCCTGCTAAGCTAACATTACGTCTTGCATTCCCTAGGGTTAATAGGCTAATCAATTGTCCTACTAAGTTAACATATTCAGCACAAGTACTTCATGTAATTATATAAAACTTTGAATTTTGTGCTATATTTTTTACATTATTTTTATATATATTTACTGTGGTCATGATAACTGCTGTGTATATTCCACCGGATGCTAATGCTAACTCGGCTCTTGGATATTTATATAACATCATTAGCAGGCAACAGAGCATGTATCCTGAGGCTGTTCACATCATAGCGGGGGACTTCAACCATGCTGATCTAAAAGTAGTGCTCCCTAAATTCCATCAGCACGTAAGGTGTGCTACTAGAGGAGCAAATACACTGGACAAGGTTTACTCCAACATCAAACAGGGGCTCAGGGCTAAAACACTACCACACCTGGGCCAGTCAGACCATATGTCCCTGCTTTTAATCCCGGCATACACCCCCTCAGGAAAAGTGCTCTTACCACATCTAAGACTGTTAAAATGTGGCCCGAAGGTGCCTCTCATCAGCTGCGGGACTGTTTTGAGAGAACAAACTGGGATATTTTTGAGCATCAGGACCTGGAGGAATACAACTGTCCTGTGCTATATTAAGCACTGCATGGACACTGTCACTGTGGATAAGTGTATTCTGGTACAAGTGAAGATTGTGAGTGAAGATCTTCAACTGGTCCCTATTCCAGTCCACTATCCCACAATGCCTGAAATCCCCACGCTTGACACACACCAGTTTGCGTACAGAGCTAATAGGTCCACAGAGGACACCATGGCTACAAATCTCCACACTGCCCTGACCTATCTAGTGCAGCGAGGGAGCTATGCTAGGCTGCTCTTTGTGGACTTTAGCTCTGCATTTAATACCATACTCCCTCACAGACTGGTGACCAAACTGGTAAACCTGGGACTACCTCACTCAATCTGCCTTTGGATTAAGGACTTCCTGTCAGATCGCTCCCAGAGGGTGAGAGTAGGCCCCCACATCTCCTCAGCCCTCAGTCTCAGCACTGGCTCACCACAGGGCTGTGTACTGAGCCTCCTACTCTACACCCTGTACACCCATAACTGCACCCCCGCCCACTCCAGCAATAGCATCATTACATTTGCGGATGACACCACCGTAGTGGGGCTCATCTCTGGGGGGGATGAGTCCGCTTATCGGGACGAGGTGGAGTGGCTGTTTGTGTGGTGAACAGTTAACAACCTGGTCCTTAATACCACCAAAACAAAAGAGCTGATAATAGACTACAGGAAAAATTAAATGGATATTCATCTCCTTTTCATCAGCGGGGAATGTGTGGAGAGGGTCTCGGATTTCCGGTTCCTGAGTGTGCACATAGAGGAGGACCTAACCTGGAGCACTAACACCACAGTACTGGTAAAGAAGGTACAGCAGAGACTTTACTTCTTGAGGATCCTTAGGAAGAACCACCTCAACCAAAAAGTGCTTCTGTCCTTCTACCACTGCTCCATAGAGAGCATACTGACTTATTGTATCTGTGTGTGGTTTGCCAGCTGCACAGAAACAGAGGAAAGCGCTCCAGAGGGTCATCATCACCACCCAGAAGATTACTGGCTGCCCTCTCCCCTCCCTGGAAGATCTTTACAGTTCCCGCTGCCTCAAAAAGCCCGGAATATACTTAAAGATCCATCTCACCCCGGACATTCACCATTTGAACTGCTGCCCTCGGGCAGATGTTTCAGGACAATGAAAACACGAACAAATAGATTAAAAAACAGTTTTTATCCAAAAGCAATAGCAGCACTAAACACTACTTGAATATTAAGGAGATGTATCGTGCAGTGAACTGTTGTGTATGTGTGGTATAATGTGTTTTCATTTCCTTTAGAATCTTTTTCTTTTTATATATTTTTTAAAGATACTTTTAGAGGCTGTTTTATATTTATATACCTATTGCACTTTATTTAATGTTGCACTGATCGGATTGTACATTTACAACGAAATTAAATGCAATGACAATAAAGATTCTATTCTATTCTATGTAAAATGGATCTGGATATAGCCTGCTATATTTACGTGATAAGTTACATCAGGAATGAACAGACACATCTTAAAAGGCGTATTCTTATTCAGCAAAAAAACTTGTCTTTACACAGCAATCATCTTATATCCATTGCATGCTGAATGAGGAACTGTCAAATCACAGTTTGTAAAGAACATGTGAGTAAAGTGTGTTTATATAAGGTTCTCTCTATGTACACAATGTAACATCAATAGGAAAACAGTATTTACAATCAGACCTCGACCCATTAATGTCAATAGGCACATACATGTAAATCACTGATCTGAGCCTTCCGCAGGCTGTTTGAATTCTATTTGAATACTAAATCAGGCATGGATGGCAAAAATCAGTAAAAAGTTCTAAGTAACAAAAACATGCAAATGTGGTTCTTTAGCAGGCAGTTAGAGTTGCAGGTTACATGCACATTAGCATGCTGCATACTTCTCTCTGAGCATTAACACACACACACTCACATGTACACACACTGCATGCTTAAAACAGGTTATACCTTCACATTTTGGTTGCTGAGATGAAAACAGAGGAAACACCAGATGAGTTAACCCGACAAAAGAATGAGGTTAATAACATGATGAGATGTGATTGGCTGCTACAAAAATCACACTTTAAAATGGGTATCCCCATAAAACACTGCTACAACAAACATGAAAAAGGCAGAACCTAAATATTGTGAATCATTCTCTAGTGTTTGTTCTGTTAATGAAGTGATGCCTACATTATCGCCTTCACTGCGAAGCTTCCAGAAAGGCTGAATGTAGAACCAGGAGCCCTCGTTTCCTGAGGGGTCCAGTGACACACGCATGGCGTTCTTCTCAAGCAGGGCAGGGAGCCGCTTATTCACTGTCAGGTACTTATTACTCTTTATGTGTAGAAGCTGAAATATAGGGACAATGTGTTAAAAATGCCACCCAGATTTATATGGACTTTATAATGACAGCAATAATGTGAAAGCCCTGATATTTTTGCCAGTTTTGTGGAGTGAATTAAATGAAATGTTTTAATAAACTATGAGTGTTTCCAAAGAGGAATTATTCCTGAAATTTGCCATATGGCATCAAATCTTTGAAAGATATTCAAAAGTTTTGTCTGAGACATTTAGTAACAAGTACAGATTAATAAGACAGAATAAGCTCCATTGCAGACCAGACTTAATGCAGACAGTCAAAGGCCTGGCTCTTCAATCTACATTCACCACAACGTCTTACAAAACCATTTGGTTAACGCCAAGAAACAACATCCGGCAAGAGTACAAGGCAGTTTTGGTCAAACAAGTTGGGTATAAAGTTTGAAACCATGGCTTTTGTGAAAGCTCACAGAAAAACCTTGGTTGAAGGGACCAGTCCAACAGTCCTCTCTTTAGATTAATGCTGGAGCCGTACATCACACAAGCTGTCAGGGCCTCTTTGGCAGTGCACTAACAGCCTTGGCAACATTGTAAAACAAACCGAATGTTCTAGATGTCCAGCCAAAATATAAGAAAAAAAACAGACATTTGTTGATAAGAAGTTTGACTGTACCTGTATAACTTGACTGTATTTGACAACTTCTTCCAGCAATTTCTTGTTTTCTGTGTCATTTTGTTTTTGCTCCAGTTCTGCTGCATGCTGCACATGTAGCAGAGAGGACAGTGAGTTAAGTAATAAGTAGAAGTTACAGAAGTAATAATGCATACTATAAAAATTCTATGACTTGAATGACAATGAAACAATGAATAGTCCACCCAAAAATGAACACAAATGGAATTGTTAGGCAGAATGATAGCCTCAGTCACCATTAACTTTCATTGCATCTTTTTTCCATTCAATGAAAGTGAATGGTGACTGAGGATGTCGGTCCAATACATTCTGCTTAAGATCTCTTTTTGGGTTCAGCTGAAGAAAGATGGATTTGAAACAAGATGAGGTTGAGTAAATGATGACAAAATGTTCATTTTTGGGTGAACTATCCCTCTAAGATTTATATCTACAATCTGCATGCAGTTTTGTAAGCGTACCTGTAATTTCTTAAACAGATCACCCTGTGTGTTATTCCCATGTTTCCCCTGTTTTGCCTTCCAGAACTGCCTCTGTGCAGAGTACCTATTCATGGGACACACTTTGAAGAGGCAATCTGAAGAACAGAAAATAAGACATTTATATTAGCTGCTGAAGCTCTCCAGATACATTAAGTATGATGGGTCTGACAACTCCTATGCTTTTACAAAGACTCAATAACTAAGGGAAATAGTAAATTGCTCTCAGTGTAGCTATTGTATTAAATCCACTTTATGCGACTGCATCATTTGAATTGATGGGCCGTCTCTTTTGAGTCAAATAAAAAGACAGCACTGACTGTCAATTCATTCCAGTAAATCAAATAGCTGTATGATTTCCCCTCGAGGCGATAGTAAGCAAACAAAGTAGTCTGGAGAAGACAACTCAAATACACTTCTTTCAACACTGGATTTAATATAAGTAGCTTTCTTTAATGTGTGCGTTCCAACGGAGCGGGGCAAAACGCTCCGAGGGTATAATATCAGAGGGTATGCTGACTGGGCGATTACGTGAGAGCTCATATCATCTCATATATCATGCCATAACATCATATCAAATATTATGCAATAGTAGAACATTTCTGTCCAAAATTCTTCACTTTCACACATCATTTTAATGCTCTCCAATTAAACCCATGAGTCCTTATTTCTCATGAAGGATGACCTTTGAAATTCCGTCTTCATTTTATCATCTCCGCAGAAATAAGTGGGCATGTCCTCCGCTGTCACTGCATGTATGAATGAAACCGCTATGACCAGGAACATTTGCCATTCCACGATCGTTATATTAAGTGAAACCAGAGCGCTTTGCATTCACTATTGTTTATTTTTGATAAGTTTATACATCATTTGTATTTTCGCAGGTGTCTGCAGACAGCACTCGCATCACAGTGTTTGAGAAGCAGATAATCTTTACACTTTGGTGCTCTTGGAGCTGCTCTGGGTGACTTCCGCAGAGAGGCTCCATGAGAGGATCAGAGCTCAACTGAATGAGACAAACACGCGGTTCGTGTCATTTATATATACGGTTAAAATTCCCTTATTTGGACATCAAAATGTAATTGGAAGTGCACAATAATAGCGGTTGTCTCAAATAACCGTGGTTATCTCAAATAATAATGATCAGATGGTTATTAACAATCGCGACAGGCGTAGTCCAAACAAGTTTTTAGCGATGATACTTGTTGGGTAGACTCACCTCTGAATTTTTTTGGTGGGTTTGCGAGATCTCCTGCTTCAGGTTGCACCACACATCTGTCATCCACCAACCTGCAATACAAATTTTGTCAAATATAAAACAAAAAATGAATGCAGAGTCTGAATCAAATGAACTGAACCAGAGTTCATAAACAGAATTCATTTCAAAACAAACCTTATGCATCAGAGCTTTCTCTGTGTAACCAGACTTAGTCCATCATCATTACAGGCATTCATAACTGAAGCGCCAGTATGGACACTGACTTCTTTATAAGCACCTTCACAAATGTTTCTGTGCTTATTAATGTAATTGCCATGATAAAACCATGAAGTCAAATGGTGCAAGCTTGTTAGACACCCAGTTAATTGAAAAGGCTCAACTAAGCCAGAAAGTACACATTAGGGTGCAGATAAAATAGGCAACTATAAAAATACAACACTTTATAATGTAAAAGAAAGAAAACAAAGTCAACTGATATTGATAAAATAGCCGTAACACTTCAATTCATGTTCCATAATGAAAAAAGCCTTTTCAAGGCACAAGAATAAAGTCAAATCAGGCTCAACAGGATATATCAAAGCAAATAGAGTTCTTTCTCATAAAAGGCCTTGACTGAAAATGCTTATAATCCTAAATCAACAAACCACTCAACTCGTTTTTTAATGCAGACCATGTTTGCCCACTCTACGGTCAATCCAGAACCAGTCTAATTTAATTACACACTACACCCCTTTCCAGAGACTTGCACACAGATTAAGGTTGCAAGGGTAATATGTCGAAAAGTGTTAAAACATGATTTTGTTTTGTTTCCAATCAACAATCAGAGATTTGAGGGCAATTTAACTGAAGTGCCTTTCCTTAACCACAAAGAAGCTCTACAATGTAAAAGCTCAGACCAAACTTCAGCGGAAGCCGCTGTTCTCGAGAGGCCTGATAAACGTACTAACACCCAGGCTTCCCCCACTGTTATTGTTCAAACTGAAAATAGGGTATTATATATCAAGAACTGCCCACTGTTTTATTAACGATAGCACTTGTCTCAGCTTGGCTATCTTGTGTACACAGCTGTCAGTGAATAAATACTTATTAGTAATAAACGTAGAAATAAAAAAGAAACGTCCCTTTTTCAGGACACTGTATTTTAAAGATAATTTTGTAAAAATCCAAATAACTTTACAGATCTTTATTGTAAAGGGTTTAAACAATGTTTTCCATGCTTGTTCAATGAACCATAAACAATTAATGAACATGCGCCTGTGGAACAGTCGTTAAGACACTAACAGCTTACAGATGGTAGGCAATTAAGGTCACAGTTATAAAAACTTAAGACACTAAAGAGACCTTTCTACTGACTCTGAAAAACACCAAAAGAAAGATGCCCATGGTCCCTGCTCATCTGCGTGAGCATGCCTTAGGCATGCTGCATGGAGGCATGAGGACTGCAGATGTGGCCAGGGCAATAAATTGCAATGTACTATGAGACGACTAAGACAGGGAGACAGGAAGGACAGCTGATCGTCCTCGCAGTGGCAGACCACGTGTAACAACACCTGCACAGGATCAGTACACCCGAATATCACACCTGAGGGACAGGTACAGGATGGCAACAACAACAACTGCTCGAGTTACACCAGGAACGCACAATCCCTCCATCAGTGCTCAGACTGTCTGCAATAGGCTGAGAGAGGCTGGACAGAGGGCTTGTAGGCCTGTTGTAAGGCAGGTCCTTACCAGACATCACCGGCAACGTCGTCACCTATGGGCACAAACCCACCTTCACTGGACCAGACAGGACTGGCAAAAAGTACTCTTCACTGACGAGTCGCGGTTTTGTCTCACCAGGGGTGATGGTCAGACTCGCGTTTATCATCGAAGTAATGAGCGTTACACCGAGGCCTGTACTCTGGAGCGGGATCGATTTGGAGGTGGAGGGTTTGTCATGGTCTGGGTTGGTGTGTCACAGCATCATCGGACTGAGCTTGTTGTCATTGCAGGCAATCACAACGCTGTGCGTTACAGGGAAGACATCCTCCTCCCTCATGTGGTACCATTTCCTGCAGGCTCATCCTGACATGACCCTCCAGCATGACAATGCCACCAGCCATACTGCTCATTCTGTGCGTGATTTCCTGCAAGACAGGAATGTCAGTGTTCTGCAATGGCCAGCGAAGAGCCCGGATCTCAATCCCATGGGTGAGGGCTAGGGCCATTCCCCCCAGAAATATCCGGGAACTTGCAAGTGCCTTGGTGGAAGAGTGGGGTAACATCTCACAGCAAGAACTGGCAAATCTGGTGCAGTCCATGAGGAGGAGATGCACTGCAGTACTTAATGTAGCTGGTGGCCACACAAGATACTGACTGTTACTTTTGATTTTTACCCCCCCCCCTTTGTTCAGGGACACATTATTCCATTTCTGTTAGTCACAGGTCTGTGAAACTTGAATGGTCGCTTATATGTTGAATGTAAATTTATATTGGTTTTATTTATTTTTTTATGTTTACACTGAGGTGTTAAAGCTGCACTAGGAAATATTTTTTGATAACAATTAACAAGTTCATTATTGAGTGAGTACATAAATAACCATTTTCAAAACCCTGTCCTTTGCCTGCCATTGCAAGCCAAATCCGACCCGACAGCTCTTAATAAAATGGGTTTACATCATTATTGTAGGGTTTACATCATGTCCATAACCTCAGAAATAAGGACCGGCTGTGTCATGTGAGTGTCGGGGAAGCCAGAAGCGACAGCTGTTCAGTCAGTCTCTCTCAATGTACAGTATACCCATCTCTCTATTATATCTATTATAACCTTTCTGGCAAAGATGGTAAAGATTAAAGAAACTATTTATTATTGTAATTATTATATTGCATATTTCTGCATTATATTTTCATGTTTAATAAAGTATATTTCATCCTCATCATTACTGAATCCTTGTTTTGTGTTTTTATATTACAATCTTATTGTTTACAGTGCATAGACCTATTATTGTAGCATTACGGTTCAATTGCATTGTCCACTTAGGCTGTCGATTTTAATACAAGTGTCTTCAACTGAACTTATATCAGCCATATTACAAGTTTCACCTTTTAAATGGACTTGTTTAGTACAATACTAACATTTATGTGTATTGGATAAAACACTTGAATAATCATGTTAAAATATGTCATTAAGAGTGTTGTTTATCTTCCTTCAAGTAAGTAATATCCCGGGTATAAATGTTTAACCCTCCTATGGTATAGGGTTGCACCGATACCAATATTTTGGCTTTGGTATGATACCAGCCCTGGTACCTCGGTATCGATACTATAATCAACAAATAAAAAGCCTCAGATTTTTGATTAAATTACACAGAAAATGACTTGATTAAAGAACTGCATAAATCTCACAGATACAAATGATGCGTTTTCCGTTTTAAATTTTATGGATTCCATGTTAAATGTTTTAATTAAATGTTATGATCAAATGGTGTTTAATCAAATATATATATATATAAAATATATTTTATATTAAATAAATAAATAAATATATATATATATATATATATATATATATATATATATATATATATATATATATATATATATATATATATATATATATATATTTATTTATTTATTTATTTATTTATTATGTTTTGGGTTTTTTAACCCCAAAAAACTGCTATTTTATTTTTGGTAAAATAAAATGCTGCACAACAGAGCTTCACAGAATTAATGAAAACATTAATGAAAAAAAATCTGATTACCTGTGGCAAAAGACTGCTTGTGTTTGTGATATTTCTTACAGATTATAATTATAATAATAATAATAATAATAATAATAATAATAAAACCACCATTTAATATTACATAATTGTTATTGAGTAGTATTACTACTACTTGAATATTAAATTTTTATTTATAATTTAAAATATAACAGTAGTTATATTTTTCTGTCTACAATTTCACGCATCCAGTTGAAAAGAGCTTTCAATTTAGTGGGACTTTTATTTTGACAGACCTTTGAGTTCTTCCTGTTTTTGACAGGTTATTTATATCAAGCTTCCCTTTAATGCTGGGATACTCCGGTCGTGACTCTCACTTTTAATTTTAAGTAAAACTCTGAGCAAATCTGCCTTAATTGTATCAAGTTAAACTGGAAATTCAAACTAACACACAACACCTGAAGACACAAAGTAGTTAAAGGAATAAACGGAGTGGGGTCAAACTGGGTATGCTGTAGGGTTGCGCGGTTTACCAGTACTATTGTGGTAAGTATCGCAATACCAAAAAAATCTGAATGGTACAACACCATCTTGTTGCTAATTTCGGTACCATATTACAGTATGCTGTCATTAGCAAAATGATATGAGATGTGACCATTTTGAGATGAAATCAATGACAATTTGAAAATAAAATAAACACTAACTCTGGATAAGGCCAAGTGTGATCATTAAACAGCAGAAGAATGTAATTTAATTAAATATTATACAGTCACATGCGCTGCACTCTACAGAATGAACAAGAGGTGCCACTCTGCTCTGTTATCTGCTTCACACACACACACACACACACACTATATATAAACGTATAAATGGCTGTTAACACTTGAACTCCTCTGGTGCGGCTTGGAGATTTCAGCTCAAGAGTTGTGACAGGTGTATCCCAGCATTAACTGATATAACTAACCTGTCAAAAACAGGAAGAACTCAAAGGTCTGTCAAAATAAAAGTCCCGCTAAATTGAAAGCTCTTTTCAACTGGATGCGTGAAATTGAAGACAGAAAAATATAACTGCTGTATAATAATGTAATATTCAAGACGTAGCAATAATACTCAGAATAACAATTATATAATATTTAATGGTTGTTTTAATATTATTATTGTTATCTGTAAGCAATATCACAAATGCAAGTGTTTTATCAGCATGTTGTGATTCACCCACAGCAGCCTTGTGCCACAGGATTTTTTTTTTCACTAATGTTTTCATTAATACTGTGAAGTTCTGTTTTGCAGCATTTTATTTTACCAAAACTAAAATTGATTTTTTTTGTAATGTAATATATATAATGATTATTATTATTATTATATTATTATTTGATTAAAGATGTATCAATTTGATTAAACCCCATTTGATCATAACATTTAATTAAAACATTTAACATTGAATCCAAAAAATGGAAAACAGAAAACGCATCATTTGTATCTGTGAGACTTTATGCAGTTCTTTTAATCAAGTCATTTTCTGTGTAATTTCATCAAAAAATGGAGGCTTTTTGTTGATTATAGTATTGATACCGAGGTACCAGGGCTGGTATCGTACCAAATCCAAAATGTTGGTATCGGAGCAACACTATATGCTGCCAGTAAACCGAATGGTAAGGGAAGCACAGCTTAGGACCAGTACCAATAAGAGTGCAGTTCTTTCAGCTTAGTTTTAAACATTTAACATGTGTAGATCCATTATGCAGACTTTCTCCCAAAATCAGTACAAAAAGGCTAAAAAGTCTAGCTCTGCTTCTAAGACACTCTGTTATCATGTGAAGGCTGCTGAGCTCTTAAAATTGAACATTTAACTGATTGATTGAACATCCACAGTGTATGAGTGTACTATCTTCAGCTAAATCAAATTAAGTTTGAAGCCATAAAATACCAAAGACCTGATTTGCAGGTCTAGAACATCAAGTACCAGCAAGTTGCCCTCTGACGGGCAAGTTTGTGCTGCTCCCAGAACATTTGAAATGAGAATTTCACGGTTAGCCTCCAAACATTTTGCATCTGTACAGTCAATACATTCAGGACATTGAAATGAGCATTCTGAAAAATCTTCAGGAGAAAGCTCTTGGGAGGGGTATTTCCAGTCATTTACATGTCAGATGCTTTAATAAACACTTCATATCAACATTCGGGAACTTCTGCATGTGATAACAATAACTTATCAGTTAACGTTCGACCTTGTAATGTCGAAACCTTCAAAAAACTCAAAGCGATCTACCAAACTGCCTCAAATAGAGCCACTAAATGATTACTAAGCCAAGTAAATGACACAAATGGGTATTTTCATAGTGACAAATTGTTTTATTGCTATAACTGGCAATGCTAGCAAACTTCCTCATCTTCCTGTGTATTTGTACAGGCGTATTAAATACTTGATGTATGTACTTGAGACATCAAGTACATTAATAGGATGTGTTGTAGAGAGGAAATGGAAAAACAGGACAAGTGCTAATAGACTGGCTTTACATGCTCATAAATAAGTAAGAAAGTGCTTCTTGCTATCAGCATCACACAGCACTCTCCAAAAACACTCTTTAAACTCAGCCAGCATTCTTCAAAGACATGACAAAGTACACTGGGTTAAACATGAACCAAATGCAAGCCTGGTCTGCAGTGTTCAAACAAGCTAATTATAGCTCAATTACTTGATGACATGAGGTGAAGAGACCTTGTCCAAGTAAAGTAATTGTTTCTAGCTTGCTACAATTGCAATTTGTATGCAAGAAATTATGATTAGGTCACATCTACCATAGCTTTTGCAGTGCAGATTCACAATGAAACCACCGACCTACATTATTGTTCTTTTAACCACTAAAACAGCACCATCAAACTATTATGTGAAATCTCAACCAGTCAGGCCTTTTATCAATCTTTCCTCAATTGTGTTTTGATACCCCAGCAAAACATGTCCTTAGTACCCAAAAAGAAAATCCCATTCTAATCTGTCCATTCAGCTTTTATTGAATATTTACAGAGCCATGACAGGCTGGCAAAAAAAAAAAAAAAAAAATGTCAAGACTGTCTTGTTCAGGATGAGAAGAAAGGCTTTGTCTACCACCAAACCAATCTGCGACAATCTAACTGGACAAACAAGTGATAAGACATAACAAAACAGATGAACTGGAACTTCAAGAGTGCACTAGAACACTAAAGCATGCAATCTTCACGCTCCAAAACGTGCTTATCTCAGAATCACAGAGATCATTGTGATGAGGCCAGAAACTCCAAAGCAACTAAAAAGCTTTGACGTGCATCGCACAAGAAGTGCCTATTGTTGCAATCAATCTCATACAAAGCCACAAAATCACTTTAAAGATCAAACTTTTGAGCCAGAGAAGAAGCGGAATACATTGTGAATTCAGTATTTTGAATGCTACAAAGATGGTGCATTGGAAAAGCATTTGTTCTGCACACATTTCTAGCACCTTGATTGCTTTATGAGTCATTGTACAACAATGCATAAGTGAATCAAGGCAACCTTAAATGGAGCTGGGTGATTTGACTCCATGTGGTTGTATTCATAAAGAATAGAATTTTCAAGATCTGTCTATAATTAATTAATTAATTGAAAACTTTTACAGAGTGCACTCTCAGAAGCAACACAATTACCTTTAAATAATAATTAAAGTGACGTACACAAGCAGATTTACAGTTTGCTAAAGAATACATGCAGATATACTAGCAACAGGCTTCAGGATTAGCCACCAATACAGAAAATCTTGCAACAGCGTTACATGCTTGATACAATACCCCATGTAAGCATTCCAAATCTTAATAACTTGTAATTTAATAATCAGACATTCCTAAGCAAATTAAATGTTCACCAATTCATCAACATTTTAACTTTAAAAAAGGGCAGCATACAGTACTGTGCAAATGTCTTAGGCACGTAAAATGTTTCACAAAAGCATTTGTCTTAAGATGGTTATTTATATCTTCAGCTTTAGTGTGTCAATAAGAAATATAAATGTTAGACTCCCAATCATTACTTTTGCAAATAGAAAATATTAGAATAGAAGAACAGGGAGCCCTGCAACAGATGTCATGACCCCAACAGAGCCCCCCACTGAACATTGAGTCAGTCTGAGATTACAACAAGAGACAGAAGCAATTGAGACAGCCTAAACAGATAGAAGAACTGTGGCAAATTCTCCAAGAAGCTTGAAACATCCTATCTGCCAACAACCAAGAAAAATTGTGTCCAGGTGTACCTAGGACAATTGGTGCTGTTTTAAAGGCAAAGATGGTCACACCAAATATTGATTTCGCTTTTTTTTATGTTTACTGCACCATGTATGACATTAAGTGATAAATGAAAATTATTTATGGCATTATTTTTGAAGACATCCACACTATGCAACAGTTTTCACAAGTGCCTAAAACTTTTGCACGGTACTGTAGTTGTAGTAACTGTACTGTAGTTTGTAAACTAACAGCCAACTTTGAATTCCTGTCCAGTAATTTGCATGCTTTTGAGGCAATGCTGTCACACTGCATCTCTGGCCTGCCCTATTCAAATCACTTCCTAGTTCCACTCTACAAACTACATCTGCAATTAGGAGGATTTAATATCTTTAATATGGTACCGTACTTTTAGTATTTTAATATTGCATTTCAGACTACAAGATCATAAAAATATAACTGAATGAAGTGTAAAACTACAATGTTTGCGCAAATTTAAGACTGTTTTGGGAGGCAACGTACCCTAAAGTGCTGATAAATCCATTGACAGTTCCCTCCGCATAAAGAGACACGATATCCCCGATGTGAAGGAAACTGGACCTGTGCTCTGACATGCCGCAAATGTTACCGTTTTTGTTATGATACTTCAATCCCTCTGATCCACCGCAATGTGTCCAGTCGACTCAATGTCTCAATCAATCCACTTGTCTGAATGCGCACACACTTTTTGCGCTTTGACAGTGACACATTTTAATCCAACCATCCGGAGGAGAGACAAGCTGAGCCCGTAAAATCTTAGAAGTAAGTTCTCCAGCTGTCGCTTTTCTTCATGTTTTCAACTTCTTCCTGTGTGACAAACGAGGCTTTTTCTCACCAATATGCCACTCGGGTGGGTGGAGACTCGCTCGTCTATCCCGTGAAATCAAGGAAGTGATGCTGCCTTACTTCAGTGCTGTGGTATGCACAAAAAGTGAGACGGCAGGTTTAGTATTTGGGCATTTACGCAGTTAAGTGTGTACATGAGTCGGATATATATATATATATATATATATATATATATATATATATATATATATATATATATATATATATATATATATATATATATATATACACACACACACACACACACACACACCGGCTGCCAAAAGTTTGGAATAATGTGCAGATTTTGCTGTTTCGGAAGGATATTGGTACTTTAATTCAACAAACTGGCATTCAGCTGATCACAAAGTATAGTCAGGATATTACTGATGTAAAAAACAGCACCATCACTATTTGAAAAGTCATTTTTGATCAAATCTAGACAGGCCCCATTTCCAGCAGCCATCACTCCAACATCTTATCCTTGAGTAATCATGCTAAATTGCCAATTTGGTACTAGAAAATCACTTGCCATTATATCAAACACAGTTGAAAGCTATTTGGTTCATTAAATGAAGCTTAACATTGTCTTTGTGTTTGTTTTTGAGTCACCGCTGTATGCAATAGACTGGCATGTCTTAAGGACAATATTAGGTCAAAAATGGCACAAAAAAAAAAAGAAACCGCTTTCACTAGAAACTCATCAGTCAATCATTGTTTTGAGGAACAAGGCTATACAATGCTTGAAACTGCCAAAAAACTGAAGATTTCATATAAAGGTGTACACTACAGTCTTCAAAGACAAAGGACAACTGGATCTAACAAGGACAGAAAGAGATGTGCAAGGCCAGATGTACAACTAAAGACGATAAGTACATCAGAGACTCTTGTTTGAGAAATAGACGCCTCACATGTCCTCAGCTGACAGCTTCATTGAATTCTACCCACTCAACACCAGTTTCATGTACAACAGTAAACAGAAGACTCAGGGGTGCAGGCCTTATGGGAAGAATTGCAAAGAAAAAGACACCTTTGAAACAGAAAATCAAAAAGAAAAGGTTAGAGTGGGCAAAGAAACACAGACATTGGACAACAGATAATTGGAAAAGAGTGTTACAGATCTTAACTCCACTGAGCTTTTGTGGGATCAGCTAGACTGTAAGGTGCGTGAGAAGTGCCCAACAAGACAGCCACATCTATGGCAAGTGCTACAGGAAGTGTGGGGTGAAATGTCACCTGAGTATCTGGACAAACTGACAGCTAGAATGCCAAGGATCTACAAAGCTGTCATTGCTGCATGTGGAGGATTTTTTTGATGAGAACTCTTAAGAAATTCAAATTGTAATAGTAAATTTTCACGTTATTAATGTCCTGACTATACATTGCGATCAGTTGAATGCCACTTTGGTGAATAAAAGTACCAAATTCTTTCCATAAAAGCAAAATCTGTACATTATTCCAAACTTTTGGCCGCCAGTGTGTGTGTGTGTGTATATATGTATATATATATATATATATATATATATATATATATATATATATATATATATATATATATATATGTGTGTGTGTGTGTGTGTGTGTGTGTGTGTGTGTTTGTTTATTTTAGGCCAAAAATATATGTATTTATTTGTTTATTTATTTTAGGCCATATGTTCTTGCTACTGCATAACTCAATGAGAAGTCTGTTTTTTTGTTGTTTCTACTTAAAAAATAGGTTTTGAGGAAATTTACAATTATATTATTGTTTTAAAAGTACATTTTGAACATTTAAAAAAAAATTATTAGCCTATATATGTTCTTGCTGCTGCTGCTGCTGCTCAACTTCCTTGTTAATGAGAGAACGTTTTTGCAAAAAAACTGTATTTTATTTAAGGATATTGATCATATGAAGCCATTTATTATCACATAGTTGTTTGGCTCCTTTTTAAATCATAATGATAACAGAAATCACCCAAATGGCCCTGATCAAAAGTTTAAATACCCTTGAATGTTTGGCCTTGTTACAGACACACAAGGTGACACACACAGGTTTAAATGACAATTAAAGGTTCATTTCCCACACCTGTGGCTTTTTAAATTGCAATTAGTGTCTGTGTATAAATAGTCAATGAGTTTGTTAGCTCTCATGTGGATGCACTGAGCGTTCTAGATACTGAGCCATGGGGAGCAGAAAAGAACTGTCAAAAGACCTGCGTAACAAGGTAATGGAACTTTATAAAGTTGGAAAAGGATATAAAAAGATATCCAAAGCCTTGAAAATGCCAGTCAGTACTGTTCAATCACTTATTAAGAAGTGGAAAATTTGGGGATCTCATGATACCAAGCCAAGATCAGGTAGACCAAGAAAGATTTCAGCCACAACTGCCAGAAGAATTGTTCGGGATACAAAGAAAAACCCACAGGTAACCTCAGGAGAAATACAGGCTGCTCTGGAAAAAGACAGTGTGGTTGTTTCAAGGAGCACAATACGACGATACTTGATTGGCCTTTACTGCGCCAATACCTCAAAATAGCCCGGTTACAATATGCCCGACAACACCTTGACACACCTCACAGCTTCTGGCACACTGTAATTTGGAGTGACGAGACCAAAATTGAGCTTTATGGTCACAACCATAAGCGCTATGTTTGGAGAGGGGTCAACAAGGCCTGTAGTGAAAAGAATACCATCCCCACTGTGAAGCATGGTGGTGGCTCACTGATGTTTTGGGGGTGTGTGAGCTCTAAAGGCACGGGGAATCTTGTGAAAATTGATGGCAAGATGAATGCAGCCTGTTATCAGAAAATACTGGCAGACAATTTGCATTCTTCTGCACAAAAGCTGCGCATGGGACGCTCTTGGACTTTCCAGCACGACAATGACCCTAAGCACAAGGCCAAGTTGACCCTCCAGTGGTTACAGCAGAAAAAGGTGAAGGTTCTGGAGTGGCCATCACAGTCTCCTGATCTTAATATCATCAAGCCACTCTGGGGAGATCTCAAACGTGCGGTTCATGCAAGACGACCAAAGACTTTGCATGACCTGGAGGCATTTTGCCAAGACGAATGAGCAGCTATACCACCTGCAAGAATCTGGGGCCTCATAGACAACTATTACAAAAGACTGCACGCTGTCATTAATGCTAAAGGGGGCAATACACAGTATTAAGAACTAAGGGTATGCAGACTTTTGAACAGGGGTCATTTCATTTTTTTCTTTGTTGCCATGTTTTGTTTTATGATTGCACCATTCTGTTATAACCTACGGTTGAATATGAATCCCACAAGAAATAAAAGAAATGTGTTTTGCCTGCTCACTCATGTTTTCTTTAAAAATGGTACATATATTACCAATTCTCCAAGGGTATGCAAACTTCTGAGCACAACTGTACATACTTATATGTGTGTGTATATATATATATATACACACACATATATATGTATGTTTATTTATTTATTAGGACATATGTGTTCTTGCTGCTGCTCCACTTTCTTGTTAATGAGAGACCTGTGTTGTTCTGTTTGAATTTTATATAATTTTAATAAGAAAGAACACAAATTTTGAACACACTTCTACATATTTTAAATGAGACACCTTTGTCTCTAAAGGAGTTGCTCTTCTGAAGGTCAAACAAAGTCTCAAACTTAAACAATTTCTTTGAGTAATCTATAGGCCACATACTGGATGTGTGCAAAGTCTTAATTTGTGAGTCCTCATGTATAGGCTGCGTAAAACATGACTTTACATGACAGACATGAATGATTATAAGAATTTGCCGAGTTTGATACAAGTTAAGCTCAATTGACAGCATTTGTGGCATATTGTTGGTGGTCACAAACATTTATTTTGATTCGTCCCTCAGTTTTGGAGGGTTTAAAGGCAGAAATGTAAAACTTTAAATTCATAAAAGCAATTCCATTAATTCTTCTGTTGAAACTTGTGTATTATTTGAGCTGTAAAGTTGTTTAAATCTTTGGTTTTTGCAGCGGACTACTGTTCTATATATGAACTTCTAGTTATTTGTAACCACCGTTACGATGTCATGGCACCGAAGTTGTAAAATTAGATATTACTTTACAAAGAAAGGTTACTATGCAATATTGTCACACTAAAGTCATGTTAATGTGCATATTGTTTAGGTCTTGTGGCTATACTTTAAAAAATATATATATATTTTATCCCCTTTTCTCCCCAATTTTGGAATGCCCAAATACTTACTAGGTCCTCGTGGTGGTGCAGTTACTCACCTCAATCCGGGTGGCAGAGGACAAGTCTCAGCTGTCTCCACTTCTGAGACAGTCAATCCGCGCATCTTATCACGTGGCTCGCTGTGCATGACACCGCGGAGACTACCAGCATGTGGAGGCTCATGCTACTCTCCGTGATCCATGCACAACTTACCACGCGCCCCATTGAGAGCAAGAACCCCCAATCGTGACCACGAGGAGGTTACCCCATGTGACTCTTCCCTCCCTAGCAACTGGGCCAATTTGGTTGCTTAGGAGACCTGGCTGGAGTCACTCAGCACGCCCTGGATTCGAACTCGCGACTCCAGGGGTGGTAGTCAGTATTTGTGGCTATACTTTTAAAACAATGAGTATTTTTACATTTACAGATTGTTCCCTTTCACTTCCACTGTTAGTGCCTCTCTGTAACCCAGATTTTGCCTTTTTGAAACAAACAGTGGCACAAGTCAAAATGAATTTTTGTGATAATCAACATGTGACAGAAATACTGTCTATTGAGCCTGAACCTGGAATATTCCTTTGATTGTAATGAACT
Organism: Myxocyprinus asiaticus; assembly: GCF_019703515.2. NCBI lineage: Eukaryota > Metazoa > Chordata > Actinopteri > Cypriniformes > Catostomidae > Myxocyprinus > Myxocyprinus asiaticus. The sequence goes on along the minus strand of NC_059369.1, from coordinate 19,582,553 downwards.
AATACTAGTTATTAATGGTTCCATTTATTGACAATAAATGCTTTTAGGACAATGTGTTGAGCAATGATAATTCATGCCCTAATGTCTCATTTTTACCTTTTTTCATTTGAACAATGCAGCTATATGTAGATGTATTACAAGTAAATATTTATAACTCTATATCATTATTTGTATTGTTATAATCTTTTAAAGATTTCTTAGATGCTAATTGCACTAAACCCATAACTAATCCTGCAGGAAGAGTTCTGGTGCAGACCATGTGATAAACTCGCCTGCACTGCCATCTAGTGTTAATGAAGGTTGGAGTTATAAAAAATAAAGCCACATGGTCACATCACATGGATGGTGTTATTTCTGGATTGCCACTGGATTCTGATTTAATGTCTAAAATGCAACTCGAAAGTCACTCTTCATTTGAAATGTACTTAAAAATGTCTGTTGTTGTAGACCAATTTAAATACTTGTGTTGCTGGAAATCTTGATAATATTGCAAAATAACTGGCATAAACTGGATGGGATGATACTAATTATACAGTACTGTGCAAAAGTTTTAGGCACTTGTGAAAAATAGTTTTCATTTATCAGCTGATGTCATACAAAGTCCAGTAAACTTAAAAAAGCGAAATCAATATTCGGTGTGACCACCTTTGCCTTTAAAACACCACCAATTCTCCTAAGTACTCCTGGACACAGTTTTCTTGGTTGTTGGCAGATAGGATGTTCCAAGCTTGGAGAATTCGCCACAGTTCTTCTATCTATTTAGGCTGTCTCAATTTCTTCCATCTCTTTATGTAATCCCAGACTGACTCAATGTTCGGGGGGGGGGGGGGGGGGGGTTTGTGGGGGCCATGACATCTGTTGCAGGGCTCCCTGTTCTTCTATTCTATTCTATTTGCAAAAGAAATGTTTGGGAGTCTAAAATGTATATTTTATGTGCCTAAGACTTTTGCACAGTACTGTACATGTTTTTGAATTTGTAGTTATTTATTTGCTAAAAATTTTCATTTTGTTGTATGACTATACAGTATGTGTTATTACTGCTTTACAGGCTATAAAACAATAAGCACAAAAGGAATAAGTGTAAAATATTATACTATTTCTATCCAATTCATTACAAGTTTCTTTCTTTGCCAGAAATCCAGGTCCAGGTAAATAAATGAAACCTCACACTGACAAATCTACACATCATCCCCATCAAATGGTTCGGAAAGAAACGCAAGATGTTCGACATTTGGCTACACCTCACGTGAGACTACGACCTCCTGTTACCAAGTGTCACTTACTTTCTCAGCTACCTTGCAAAGGAAATCTGAGAGCTTCACACACGCATCTGTGCCTGTTGGAATTACACTTCGTTGTGCACTCTCATTTATCAACACAATACAGCTACGCTCCACCTCCACTGACCTTAGGGAACAAGACCCTAACTCCCTCACAATACCTGCTGCTGAGCCACAGAGGAGAGAGACCGCCTTTTGCATGCAATATTCTATTAAAAACATAAGGTTATTTGACTAACTGGGATTCTATTGTTGGCTGTAACATTGTGAGCATTAACAGTAGTTGTTAAACTGGAAGAGGGCGATGCTCTGAAACACCGTGCTGGTTCGGCTCTCTCACCGGATCGCAACCGGAAACAACTAGAGGACCCACAAACCCCGTGAGTGACTTAATAATATAGAGTTATAGCTGTCAGTTAGAACTTTTTTTTTTTCTGAAAGGACACGTTTGCAGTTCATCCGCATCGTTAAACTTTGTATGAAGGCAATAGCCTACTTGATATTGTAGCACGCGCTAGTTTAGTCTAATTAAAACAAAGAACAAAGTTGACGTCATTCACAGCGTGCTTCATACAACAACATATGTTTATTGTTTATTCGTCATTAAAACGATGGTTTTCTGATCCTTAACGTAAACCTACCCTAATGTCTACTAGAACAGGTGCGGTTTTCTCCACGCTGCATTATCACAGTGTAAAAATGTTGTGATACACATTGTTGCAGTTAGGGGCAGTTCAGACCGAACGCGTGGTTGCGTTAGAAAAAGCAAGACGCAGCGCAACGAATAGAGCAGGACGACGTCTCGAGACGCGGTTTAAAAGTTGTTTTTTTTTTTTCTTGACACGCCATCTAAAACGCGCTGGGGGGGGGAAATACATTTTATATATATATATATACATATATATATATATATATATATATATATATATATGCCTATGTCTTATGTCTTTAACATTTATATATTTTGCTATATGTTTTGCATGTTTACGTAGGGAAACAAGTAAAATAGCGTAGACGGATGCAAAAACACTTTCGGTGTGAACGGCCCTTAAGATTGTCTTACATACATCACGTGCTAATCGTGATGGTGACTAAAAACAGTTATCATCAGGAATAGCCTACATCTGGAAACTAGCCTGATGCTGATGTATAGATTACAGATAAGTCTTTTGTGTTCAGCAAGATGTGGTAAGAATAATCCTGAACCTTTTGCTTGAAAATTGCATAAGATATATACTGTAGAGGCTTTCAGTGTCTGAGTGCTTAACTTCATATGTAACTCTGAGTGCTGATTAAGGGTTTAAAATAGGCATAAACTGGCAGTTCTACAAGAATGAAGACAAACATTCTGGGTGGCTTTTCTAATCCCCTTTTGCTTTTTCAGAAACTCTCTGAAGTCCCAGAGACATGGATTCTGGGGTTGGACATACATTCCGGTAGGAATGTCTCGAATCAAACCAGCATCTGATTCTTAATCACTCTACTATTATTGGATAAAATGCCGGATTGCTCAAGATGACTGAGCTGAATTATGCCTTCATAAGAGAAAACAGGAAAGAAATGGATGAAGCTTTGGACTGGAGTTATATAGAATGGCATGAGAAGGAAACAGTCAAAGGAACAGATGCACAAACTCAAACCAAATGTGAACAAACCGAAGACAAAGAGACACAAATGAGTAATCCTTTCATAATGCAAACAGATTTAGGGAGGACTCCCTCCAGACTGAGGTACGGTTCCCTCAAGGAGGGTGACGGCATGTCCGCACACTTATTTCAGTTTGATAGACAAGCCCTGTCTCGCATCTCCACGTCCCCTATGCTAAGGAGGATGAGGAGCACTAGAATCTCCTCCCGAGAGCTAGGCAGATTTGATGGCCCTTTAGGAGAGGAGACACTTCCTCCGAGGAGCCCCCTGTCTCCGTTATTCCTGCAGAAGTCTCCTCTGGCGTTCCAGTCTGATGGAGAGGGCGGGAACTTCAAATCTTCAGTGATTCACGGGAAAAGTAGATGGCAAAGATCAAAGACTCTTGACAATGGGCTCACTGGCAACAGTCATGAGTCTCTTGATTCAAAAGAGGTTGTTTCTGATGACAACGAAAGCACCACTGATGACAGTGATCAGGTATACAGTACAATCAGTTCTTGATGTCTTCTAAAAACATTCAACAAGTCAGACACATTTCAGATTTTTGCAGGTTGTGGGATCGATTCCCAGGCAGTATAGAAACTGATCAAACATATACCTTAAATGTACTTTTGGATAAAAGTGTCTGCCAGATGCATATTTGTAAAAATCATTATGAACAATAATTATGATAGATTTAATCCTAAATGTAATGAGTAGATAACAATCAGTTTTCACACATTCACATGGGCTCCAAATCAAGTGGCCAGGGTCTTTCTGTTCTTGCCAATGGAATCCTCTTGCCTCATTCTCCTCTGGCCTCCTGAGGTTGCAGTTCACAATAAGAACTTTGACAGCAAATGAATCAGTAGTTACATGCACTGACAGCTTCGAGCAAGGCCACGTCCCAATCCCCTTGGGAGGGCAGCTCCTCCGATGAGACCCCATTCACAGGAAGGTCAGTGAATGATCAAAAGAATAAAAGGGAAACTCCATTCACTCCATCCACACGTCCATCCAAGCGTCTCCACAATAGTGTCAGAACATTCCTGTAGATACGAGAACTTTAGTGGTCTTTAACTCACACAATAACTTCTCTGAAATTGATATTGTATAGCTGATCACATAGAAAGATAACCAAAGTAGAATTGGAGTACTTGGGCAGAGCAGCATTTTCTCAGTACTTTTCTTACACTGTGTTGTATCTGCTTTTGATTACAGGGGGACGAGCCCTATCATAAAAGGTAGGTGAGCTATCTCTATATCTTGTGTTTTGCATAAACCATCCCAACCTGTGTCATATTTGCATGTGAGCAAGCAATCTGCCCTCATCTTAGCCAACTGTTAAAACACTTTGTTTTGTGCCAAACAAGCATTTCCTCGTTCACTAAAACCGTCATTCCAGTGCTTCTCTAATTTGGAGAGTTGTTACATTAATCTAGGAGTTGGTTTGTGTGGAAACACACAGTTTGTGAGGATGAGGCCAAAGCAGGACACATTTTACGTGGAGCGCCGGTATGCTGGAGCAGGGGGAGCAGAAATAGAGTGAAGTTCATTGTTCATTGTATTGCCGCTTTGTTAGCTGCACATGAACTCTTAAAGGAGAGTTATTAGAGTCCCATGGTTCGGCCCTGTAAGGCCCAGACAAACTCTCATTAGTGCCGCTTTCCCCCTGTCGGGCCCACTCTGCTTGCCCGCTGGACCACGGGCTTCTTTTCAACGGTGGATAATTAGGCAGCTATTGTGGCCTTAATTACAGTATGGCACCGTCTGATTGCAGTGCTCATCCCTGGACAGCGATTGGATGAGACAGTTATGTTAAGGGGGCATCATTATTTCGTAGAGGTGCAAGGACAAAGCTCCCTTCTTTGTGGCCGTGCCGGGACTGGGAAGTCGGCATAGAGGGCCGCTTCATTTTAGCCAGCTTCATTGCAGCAGGATTGCATTGTGGATGTTCCTTTAGATAAACGGCGATTAGCAGTGACCTGTTTTTTTAAAAAGGAGATGCACTGAGTGACTTTCTACTGGTGAGCACAATACACTGGCATCTGTGTTTGTACATGCAAAACAAAGGATTGATGGGCTTTTTTTGAGCCTCTTTCTCCAAAAATGCCCAAAATGATACAGACGAGAAAGTACAAAGGCTAATGAGGAAGTATTTGAGTGGTCTGTGTGCCAGGTACCGTGGGAAGGGGTGTTACCTTTATAATGCGCAAGAATTCATATCTCATAGCAACTGTATATGTTACTCAAGTGTTTATTGGTATATGGTCCCATATTCACTGCGATGAGCACGAAAAGGCTGATAATAGTATCTGCTAATGTTGTTTTTGTATTAAGCTCTTCAGCCAAGGTTACAATGGAAGTTTAAATGCTGTAATTTTTTAATGTAGAAGGTTAGTAAAAACACAGGATTCATTGAATGAAGATGAAAGGTGGGATTAGCTCCCACTTTAAGGCCTTTTTGCTGCCTCATACCTGCATCTGAAATTAAACAGTCCCTGTACTGTTTATTAACACACATCAAATAGTGGGACACATCACTGAGTCGTTTTACAGATGGATAGGCACATAGCTGGTAGTGACTCAACAAAAACCAGCCCGTCCAGTTGTGTCTGAAAACAGTCATACCACTGCGTAAAAGCCCTTAGGATTTTTTTTGTCAAAATATAACAGGGGAACTGAAGCAGTACAGAACGGAACACAAAATAAGGAACTATAACAGCAAAAGAGCAGAAAAATTGCCTTTTTTTTATTAGAAACTTTATGCCATCTGCCATATACTGTACTGTAAGTCAACTCATGCATAGATTATTTCCACTAGGTATTTACAGGACATGACAAGCTGGTTTTACACCACCAACAAAAGCACAAGAGCAACCAATTCAAACATTTGACTTTGACTTTGATTAGCAATATCTACACTCCTACCACCACAGGACAAATATTAGGGTGCGTATTTTCCACCCCTGCTGCTTTATTCCAGTTGATTTCTTTTGCTGAACTGGGAGAGCAATCTGCACTAACAATGCCAAGATCATGGGTTTGATTCCTAGGGAATACATATTGTATACTGATACAAACAAATAAAAATGTAACTTGATTGCACTTTGAATAAAAGTGTCTGAAAAATGCATTAAATGTAAATTAGAGCACTGTAATATTTTGAATCTTTCAATATATCCCTCTGCTCAGCTGTCCGGTGGGCACAGGCCTGTATTTACACTCTGCAATGGTGTGTTGTTAGGATACAGTGCATGTCCATCTGTATAGTGGTATGATTCTGTTCATCAGCTTTGCTTATGCAGTTCGCCACTACTACCATAGTATGTTAGAAATATGAACATGGAATTCTTTAATTTCCTGCTAAACCATATCTGCTTTGAAATTTGAAGTTTTGAATGGCTTGGGTCTGCGTAAAGAGACTAGTACAGCACATTGTTCAGGATTTATCAGGTTCTTTTTTTTTTTTTACAATTCACATGCATATCCACCCTCTATGAACATGACCAGCTTGTGGTGAAACCAAAGAATGCATCATTATACAACTATACACATAACAAACACTGAATTTGACACTGTGTGGTTAAATCACAGCCTTTCACTGAGCATGCAGCAAGTTCATCGTTCATACTTTGATAGGCTAGCTGCCTCAGGCTCAATGTTCTATGAACTCACCTGCTCTCTACTAGTCTGCTTTCGGTCATATTTGTTTTTTCTCAGGCTCCAGGAAAGGAGGCGGAGCTCTGTGGTTGTGAGTCTTCCTGGATTGGATGTTTCCCCTGGAGATTTATTTGTGTCCAATGGTGCTGCTGATATTTTAAATAAATCAGCCTATTCAGGTTAGTCATGTCTCAGTCAATGTCATGACTTGTTGGGGTTTAATATGAATTGATCGGAAACAAGGCGCTTAGGGCTTAAAGCAAATAGAGCACAATTTAGTGTCCCATAACGATTTTTCAAAGCGTTAGAGGCACAAATGCAGTTTTTTTTTTTTTTTTTTTGCTATTACTATTAAATATGTTAGTTAAACTATTATCTAACATTAAATTTACCAAGCGTGAAAAGCAGCTAGTACTAAACACATCAGATGTCTGACCTACATCAGAGGTCTTGAACATATACGATATTTAAAATCATACAGCAATGTCATAATTCTGACATTATCTGTTGAATTGATATTCAACAGATGTATTTATTTATATTCAAATATGAACTAATTTGATTTACCAAAAACATCACATTTAGCTTTCAACAACAATTTTTGTGTGCAACCTTGTTTTTTCCCTTTTACACAAAATGTAACATTCCTTAAAAATGTGACACCCAAGAAATAACATAATTTGAACCCTTTTATACAATGTGGTGGTAAATAATCTGATTCCATTTTCTCAGTTTTTGCAACAAAACAAATTTTAAAAAAAAAATTGTGTTGACTGCATTCTTCAAGCTCAATCATTCAACCCTGTTACCCAAGTTATTGTAAGAAAAAATGATCAAACAAATGTTTTTCTTCAATTTATGGGAAATGTAAATTAATCAATAACTACTAGCCAATATTTGGTCCCAAACAAGTTAGCTTGCCCCCTACTGAGTGATACCTTAATATTGGCAAGAAATTGTATTTAGACACATACCGCAATTTTTGGTTTGCAGCCATGCAGACTTCACATAGAAGGAATAGAAAATAAAAGCACTCATTTATATTTAGTATTATATCTCCTGAGGTTAGCGATCACCATGTTATGAAGGTTAAATACTGTATCTCTTTTCGCTCATTTTTTGTTGATTTTATTTTTTAAGAGTTTCAGGACCTAATTTTTAAAAGTTTAAAAAACATTTTCTTGCATAATTGAATTTTTACAGACACCAAGAAATCAAAGTGGCCCTTCTCAAGAAGTAACACAGTAAGTGAAGTGTAAATGTTCACATATTTGAATGTTCCAATACCATCATGAAGAGTTTTCTCTCATGACATTTTGATTGGGTGCCAATGTCGTGGTTGTTGCCATTGGCAGATACTTTATTCTGTCATTCTTCTGATACTTTGTGTCATTCAGCCCATGACCAGTGCACAATGTTCACTGACCCACTTTGAGATAAATCACATTTGCATGAATGAAAATCACCAAATAAACAACACCAAAATAAGCAAGTCCAACAGAGCTAGAAAATGTAGTGCTATCCAATCTGCTCCAGGGTTCATGATCAAATACAAAAGACACTGTATGATGATGAATAAATGTGAGTGGTGTTTTCCATCAGGCAAAAGGGAAAGCAGACATTGACAAGTGTCTAGCTGGCATTCAGATCCAGGAATGGAGGGACACAGACTTTCAAACATACAAGGTATGAATTCAAAACTGATGCCCTGCTGAGATCAGCTTCAGAGCAGATTTTCATGAATGGGCCCTTAAAGTTCACCTCTCTCAGCTTTAAATGCAGAGACAACTGTAAGGAAGCCATTTGTAGGTTGATTTTAAAGTGTGACCACTGTGGCGCAATCAAAACAGGATGCTTGTTGGAGCATCCTGACACAGCAATTACAAACTTCACAGCAACTAAACTGCAACTCAACAACTCAAGCTTCACCTCATCCTCTTCTCTCCCCTGTTCTCAGGATATGTCTCTGGAGGAGTTTTTGAGCGGTCGCTCTGAGCTGGGAGCAGCAGAGAATCCTAAAGCTTACCGAAAACAAGAGGCCATTTGGGAACTTTTCACTAGTGAATGTGTCTACTTCCTTGATCAGCTCATGGTTTTAAAAGAGGTGTGAAAACAATGCCTTCGTTTATTATGGGTTATTACAGAATAATGGCATGTCCTGTCCACTGGTGTAAAGAGGAACTGGAGAAAGACAAAAAGGGACAACATGAAAAATATTGCTTTAGCTGAATTGCGTGCTGCCATGGTTACAGAAGTAGAAATTTAGCACTTGTGTTCTGCCATCAACAGGCAAGTTTAAAGGTGTTCGCCTAAATGTGTTAGCTTTTGTTTTGCATGCAGGTATTTTTGACCACACTGTCAGATCTGCAGATGAGAGAGTGTCTACAGGACATTGACTCTTGGAGACTCTTTGCAAATCTCAATGAACTCTGTCTGGTAAGATCAATGAGCTTTGTGGTACATTTTAACTGCAAATTTACCAACGGCATGTTTAAACTGTGTTGAAAGTAGTTAGAATTGATAGTGCTTGTATTTTTTAAAAAGTAAAAATATGAAATAAATCTTTATCTGTTGCTTTATCTGAGGAATCCATCAGAATACATTTTCTAATCCTTACTTTATTGCAGGTTAGCTTTGGCATCCTTACTAGTCTCTTGCGTGTCATTAAGGAACTGTGGACCAATCCGGACAGCGATAGTACTCAGATTCTTCTTGAACTCCTTATAAAGGTAAAAACCTAACTGGATGATTATACACTAGCTATTTTCCTTGTTACACCATACCATTATCCTCTACTCGTAGAATGCAATTCTAGAGTTAAAAACATAAATTGGCCACAAAAGATCAACATTATTTGATCTTTATGTTACATGTGAATTTTATAGTTTTTTTTGTAAAGGTAGAAATGGATTATATTATGTTTATTTCTCTTATTTACACTTTGAAACCATTCAATGCAATTTGTATTGATGATGAAACAGAATCATACCAAGATGATGAACAGAATCATACCACGATACATTTAAAAATGTCTGCTTAGACCAACACATAATCCCACATTTTTGTGCTTGTACAATTTATTATATGAGTCATTTAGCAAATGATTGTTCTAGAACACAAAAACTGAACAGCACTGAACGTTTGTTCCTTATTTGCTGTGGAATCTGAAAGATAACAGAAGATTTTCTCTATTGTCCTCTTCTGATCCATCTCCCATATTGACTTTGCAGGCGTTTGGTGAAAGCATTTGCCATTGTCTACAGAAGTACTGCCTAAATTACAGCACAGCCATCCTTTATCTGGACAGCCTGAAATTCAGAGAGGACTTTGGCTCCTTCGTGAAGGTAACCGCGGCTAGTGTGATTTGACATGGTAAATCAGGGTTTGGTCTGAACGCTCTGACTAGATGTAGGGAACAGGGTAAGGTTCAAGCCACTGCTGGATGGTTGTCAGGGACCGTTGCTCCTCGCGTTGGAACACGATGACCAGATATGTGGAGAATGAGAGTGTTGACACAGCTACTCACCCCCGCTTGCATCATCTGTTGTATAAAGCTGTCTCCACATCAGTTTTGGTCTGTCACTTGACTCTTATTTCAGGCCTTCTTCAGACCTTTTTTCTGCTCATACTTTTCCACAAAGAGGATCTCGTTTGTCAGTTGACTCTTTTATTCAGGGGAAAAAGTATAATCTCTTTAAAAAAAAAACACATGGCACTATAGCTCTGCTCCACAACCTCCTGCTAAATAAAGACCAGATTAACCAGCATGCAGTTCTCTAGGCTGGTTAATGCTAGTTTAGCACTGGTCTTGCTGGTGGACTAGCATATTCATGTTGTTCTCCAACAAAACTTAGCTAGTGAAGCTTGTCGACCAGTACAGGTTTTCTGCTAAGGAACCAAGGAAGTCTTGCCGGTTAAGCTAGTCAAATGTCCTGCACACCAGCGTCCCTTGTTGTGGACCAGCATTCAAAACAAAACATATGCTGACTCCAGCCAGGTCTCCTAAGCAACCAAATTGGCCCGGTTGCTAGGGAGGGTAGAATCACATGGGGTAAACTCCTCGTGGTCGCTATAATGTGGTTTGTTCTCGGTGGGGCGCGTGGTGAGTTGAGCGCGGATGCTGCGGTGGATGGCGTGAAGCCTCCACACGTGCTATGTCTCCGTGGCAACGCGCTCAACAAGCCACGTGATAAGATGCGCAGGTTGACGGTCTCAGATGCGGAGGCAACTGGGATTCGTCCTCCGCCACCCGGACTGAGGCGAATCACTACGCGACCACGAGGACTTAAAAGCACATTGGGAATTGGTATAGCTACAGGTATGTCAGTTTTTTCAGCAGTGCTAGTGAGATGCCTCACTGTCTATTGTCTAAATAGACAGCCGCCTTCTAAACAATAAGTGGCCGTTTTGGGATGCTCCGCAGTGCATAGGCAACAACTCCACACACCACACAAATAGAGCTCCACAAAGAAGACTCGACTTTCATTTTTGGGTGAACTATCCCTTTAAAATGCTGCCTTCATTGGCCACTCAAGAGGTTTTGGAACAAAGCATACATCTTTATCTCTCCCCCTCTCTTCCTCCTCGCTGTTTCTCCCGGTCAGTGGTGTGAACGTAACGAGCAGTGCCGCAGGCTGCAGCTAAAAGATCTGCTGGTGGCTCCTCTACAGAGGTTCACACGGTACCCTCTGCTGTTGAAGAACATAGGGAAGAGAGGCTGCTCAGAGGAAGAAGAGGGCACACTACAGAGGATCGTGGACATCATCGACAGAGCCATCTGTAAGTTTTATCCTCCCACCATATATACAGTAGAATAGAAAAGAATAGACTGTAAAAAATGGTAAGCTGCGATTGTCACCTGTAAGTGTAACTTATGGTTTAATCAGTCACGTTAAATAATATGTTTGCCACACAACTTTGAAAAAACATTTAAATTATCACTTTATTCTCCATGTCTTCCAGGTTCCAAATTACCTGGTCTCAGTTATAAACAAAACATTTATTATTAATTCACATTAACATTCTTTACTTACATTAGCGGGATTATAAATTGCCTTAAATTGGGAAGATTTTTTTTCCTTGTTCTTAACTCACATTAACTGAATTCTGAAGGATGAATCTTGTCCCATATTATCAGAAGCAGCCTTCAATTTAGCTTTAACAAACTCATACAGTGCTGTGTCGAGCTTTAAGGCTAGTAATCAAATGAGTTATGTTAAATATTTTTGACTAACGATAGTTCCACCTTGAGAAATTCTAACAGTGCATAGCTCACAAATAGCTGCTGTCATTGTCACCCAATTCTCCAATTTCTCCAACCTTTTTTGATTGACAGGAAATAATCAGCCCTGATCATGGACTGTCTTTAAATAATCAGTCAATATCTAATAGTGCAGATAATTGCTTTTATTGGCCGATGCGGTGTTTGGTCACTACATCTGTGCTTCTCTGTTTTTATTTTCAAATCAAACCAAGTCCAGTATGACTGATACATAGGGATAATGTACAGTGAAGTAGCTAGTCATTATTGTAAATAATTGTGTCACCCTTAAGGGGTTTATTTTGTGATTATAAGCCAGCTGACTGAACTTTATCCCACTTATTACAGGACTACTTACAAAATAAACATGAAATATTGATTTGTTATGAGTCATGAGGCTAACACGAGCTGACCTAACCTGGGAGATTCATTGTTTTATTGTAAATATTGTGCTTGTTTTTTGTGCAGAAAATTCGGACTTTCTGCCTTTAATGTTTTTCAATACACATATGTGTATTGTGACCTTGAGTGAAATGCTCATGTCAAACGAGGAATTAAAGTGGTGACAGGTGACTTTTCCAGTTTTCTGATGGCCATCATGGGGAAGCTGTTTGTGAGGCGTGTAGTGGCAGCCACTTTGAGTAAAGATATGCAGAGTGACAATGAAAGTGTGAAAAGACAGAGTGCTGTTTTGACATGAGATGTCACCCAAAACAGCTGAATGTACGCTATGTTTTAGTAAACCATGAAAACGTGACACTGCCTTTGTATCTGCATACAATATCAGAGCTGTCATGCGAAAGACCGGTTATCTTTCTGGAGCATTGCACACCTTGTCATAAATCCCTTTTGTTTTTAATAATTACTCTATTTTGATAAGGAAGTGAGATTAACATGTACTGCATAATACAGCGTTTGTGCTGTTTCATCTTATACTGTTTGAGTTGAGGTTAGCGGGTGCTTCTGCAGTGACACTTTTCAATTAACACTGGTCACTACTTTTTAAAATACAGTTTTTTAGACTAGTCCCTGCAAAATGTTATTATCATCACATAATGTCAATGGTTTTTTAATAAAAGTCGAATCGCAAACAACACTTTTACATTAAATCAAGTAAGACCCAAGTTACTAAGACAAGCCTATTTGAATCAAAATGTCACCATTCACTTGCATTGTATGGAAAAAAAGATGCTATGAAAGTGAGGCTGTCATTCTGCCTAACATCTCCTTTTGTGTCCTACGGAAGAAAGTCATAGGGGTAAGAAACAACATAAGGGTGAGTAAATAATGACTGAATTTTCATTTTTGGGTGAAATATCCCTCTAACTAAGGCATTTGACTAGTCTATGCCAGCCTGTCTTGACGTTTCAACCTGCTTGATTTACTGCTAGACCGGTGTTATGCAAAGAATGGGCATTATCATCCATGCAAAAGCAGTTTTCTCAATTCAAAAATTCCAGGATGGCAGAAACTCCTTTCAACACACTTTATGGGAGCCCAGTTCCCACAACCGATAATGAAGGTGTATACAGCACTACAATGCTTTCTTGTGACTTTCGTGCAATTACAATGAGTAAGAAGTGTATGAAGTCGCCAGATGGGTGTGGGCTTCAAACAACCGTCTCTTGCTTATGTGTCATTGTTGATAAAAGCTTTTATGTGGAATCAATTGTCTCCAGCTGAACATCCAAAAAACAGGATCTGTGGTTGTTGGTACAAAAGTAGCAGTGTTTGATTGGGAGGTGTGGATGAACCCTCTAACCCTTTGTAGCCAATCTTCTTTGTGTAGGTTGATGAAACAATAAGATTCCTACCCAACTCTCTCTCCCTCTTTCTCTTTGTCTCTCTACAGATGATCTTGAAGGGAAAGTTAAGTGGTTGGACAACTATCAGAAGGTGAAGCAGCTGAAGGAAACTCTGGTGTGGCTTCCTGTGTGGGAGCGAGACAAGAAAGCACATGTACCTGAGGTCTGACAAAATCTAAAATCTTCAGACATGCTCCAAAAATAAAAAGTCTGTCATTATTTACTCACCCTCATGTTGTTCCAAACTCATATGACTTTCTTCCGTGGAACACAATAGGAGACATTTTGAATAAAGAACTGGTCGCTCTTTTCCATGCAATTACAATAAATGGGGACTGAAGCTTTAAAGGAATAGTTCACGCAAAAATGAAAATTCTCTGCACATTTACTCTCCCTCATGCCATCCAAGATGTGTATGACTTTCTTCTGTGGAACAAAAACAAAGAATTTTAGAAGAATTTCTCAGCTCTATAGGTTAAAACAATGCAAGTGGATGTTGACCAAAACTTTGAAGCTCCAAAAAGCATATAAATACAGCATTAAAAACAATCCATAAGACTCCAGTGGCTAAATCCATATCTCTGAAGCGATGTAGTCGATTTTGGGGGAAAGACACAATCATGATTTCAAGCTCGATTACATTTCCTAGTGCTTGACGCATACGTAAAGTGCTAGATGGAGCTAGGAACTGTAATCTAGCTTGCAATTATGATCACCAAGGAGACTGCTAATGTCAAGATTTAAAGTGAAGAAGTTATATTTTGGTTTGTTCTGAAGAAAAAAACAACAACCTTTGGATCGCTTAAGAAGACATGAATTAAACTACTGGAGTCTTATGGATTACTTTTATGCTGCCTTTATGTGCTTTTTGGAGCTTCAAATTTCTGGCCAATATTCACTTGCATTGTGTGGACCTACAGAGTTGAAATATTATTTTAAAAATCTTAATTTGTGTGCTGCAGAAGAAATTGTTTTTGGGTGAACTCTCTCTTTAAAGCTTTAAGAAGGACACAAAAGCACCATAAAAGTATCATGAAAGTGGTCCATGCTACCCGTGCGCTATATACCAAGTCTTCTATAGCTATATGATATACAGTAGCTTTGTGTGAGAAACAGGCCAAAATGTATGGTGCTTTGGCGTCCCATTTGAAGCTTAAAAGCTCCAGTTCCCATTCATTTTAAGTGGATGGAAAAGAGCAACTGCTACATTTTTCAAAATGTCTTATTTTGTGTTCCTTAGAAGAAAGAAAGTCAAACAGGTAATGAAGTAAATGATGACAGAATTGTCATTTATGGGTAAACTAATCTTTTAATAATGTGAAGCACCAAATGGTATTGCAAAAATCGTAACAGGTTTTCAAACACTCCACCCATTTTCCATTTGTCAGACCAACATAGTCCCGCCCCAAGCTCACATCATTGGTTGAGTCAATATTGCTATGTTGGGCTGATTGGGAAACTCAAACAAACAGAGCAATGTTTTGATAGCGATCAGAGCCACAATGTTTACACTTTTTGGGAAAATCAACCTGCAAATGGCTTACTTATACCTTAGTTGTCTCTGCATATTAAGTTGAGGTATTTGAACTGAAAAAAAGTACACACTTCACCTTTAAAGCGTCCTTTGATCTGTATTTATTAAGATTTTAAGGGTGTGTTTTTGATAATTGCTCTTTTATAGAATCTGAAACACTTATTAAAAGCCGTAACAATGGAGAACCTGGTGTCTCAACGTAGTCTTCTGTACGACGGCAAGCTCGTTCTCATAGGTCAGTTGAAAATAAAGTTGTTCTAATCATTGGTCCAATCATACTTCTGGTATTGGATGTGTAGCATTTCCTTACGTTATTTCTTCCTTTGTAACAGAAAACGCAAAGCTGCAAGATGTCTACCTGTTTCTCTTTGACGAATTCCTTCTGATCACGAAGATCAAGCGAAGCAAAAAGGTGCTGTTGTGTATCACCTGAAATATATAAAGATTCCTGGAAAATATGACTGCTGTTTGGTGTTATTACTGCCCTAGCCAGTGCCACTGTCTGTATTGACAGAAATCAGAGTGTGGGTGGCTCAAATGAACATGTGATGATGATGTAAAAATGGATTTGTTGATTGTGTCTGGGAGTGATTATTGATTGAAGCCATTATTCCCTTATACAGACTAAGGTTGAATAGAGGCCAGTGCTTTGTGAAATACTACAGTCAGACCAGTGGGATTCAACCAAGGTCATAAACTAAATGGAGAATAAAAGATGAATATTACCTGTTAAATGAGATGCTGTTACATTCACCATGATGCAAAAAATATCTTAAAGGAATAGTTCACCCAAAAATTCTCTCATCATTTACTCACCCGCATGCCATCCCAGATGTGTATGATTTTCTTTCTTCAGCAGAACACAAATGAAGATTTTTAGAAAAATATCTCAGCTCTATAGGTCCATACAATGCAAGTGAATGGGTGCCAACATTTTGAACCTCCAAAATCCACATAAGGGCAACATAAAAGTACTTTAGACAACTCCATTGGTTATTTCAGTGTCTCCTGAAGTAATATGATAGGTGTGGGTGAGAAACAGATCAATATTTAAGTCCTTTTTTACTATAAAATATCCTCCCTGCTCAGTCAATCTCCACTTCAGTTTCACTTTCCCATTCTTCATCTTCTGTTTTTGGTGATTCACAGTCTTAATGCACATCACCCCCTACTGGGCAGGGAGGAGAATTTATTATATAAATGACGATCTATTTTTCACCCACACCTGTCTATCATGTCTGAACACATGGATTTAACCACTGGAGTCGTATGGATTACTTTTATGCTCCTTTATGTGGATTTTGGAGCTTCCAAATTTTGGCACCCATTAACTTGATTGTATGGACCAAAAGAGCTGAGATATTCTTTAAAATTCTTAATTTGTGTTCCGCAGAAGAAAAAATGGTCATACACATCTGGGATGCAAGGAGGGTGAGTAAATCATGAATTTTATTTTTTGGGTGAACTATCTCTTTAAAAGCTAATTTTGCAATGGGAAGTCATTGGAGTGGCCCATGCGTTTTTAGAAATTTAGAAAACAAACCAAGCAGAGAATGCTCTCTCTTTTTTATGTATTTGGGATTGGTAGGGTAGGCTCTCATACATTTATTTTATTTTACGTTATTGCAAAGGAAAAAAAAAATGCTTGAATGTAATTTCTTGCTCCAGCTTTAAAATAACTTTTAAAACAACTGTTCTTTTTGGCAGCTTTTAACAATCCCATAAATTCCTGATGAATAAAATCAATTTATCCAATTTGAGTATTGTTTCACTATGTCATATTACGGAAGTAAAATGGTTTACGAATGTTGTGTCATGTAGTACGTTTATATAATGAATGACTGCATTCATCTTGAGAATGGCCAATCTTTTTAGTATGTCTTTAAATTAATGTTCTGGGTTCAATAGAAGTTGAATAGACAGCATTTGTTGCATAATGTTGATTACTACAAAAGATACATTTGACTCGTACCTTGTTTATTAGAAAATAAGAGTAAAAATTGTGCAAACATAAATTAATTTAAAAAAGCAAAAAGCCTAAAAAATAAAATAAACAAAAAATGTACAATGGAAGTGAATGTGGCCAGTCCATAAATGCTAAAGTACACAAGTTTCAAAAGTGTAGCCACAACAGGTAAACATTATACGTGTTAACATTATTTAGTGTGATAAAATCACTTACTGACTATATCTGTGGAAAGTTATGTCCAATATTACAACTTTGTTGTCATTAACAACTGTTGGGAAATCGATTATTTTGTATAATGGTTACATCTTGTGGCTATACTTTTAAAACAGTGTGTATTTTAATGTTTATGGACTGGCCCCATTCATTAAAATTGTAATTGCCTTACTGTAACCACATTTTTTAAATATTATCATTTTTTTATAAATGAGACGAGTCAAAAGGATTCTTTGTAATAATCAACATTATGCCACAAATGCTGTCAGTTGAGCTGAACTTAAAACCAGGAACATTCCTTTAATTTGCTCCATATCACAGGCAAAGTCTTTTGTTTTTGTATTGTAGAAGTCTAATGCGGTGGAGTCAAACCCTCTCCGTCCAGCCGTTGGCCAAGAGCTTGAAATCTTAATGCAGGAGGGCTGTAGTTTCACAGTTCTGGATCAGCCCATTTCCCTAGATCGCCTGCAGTTAAAGAACATAGACCAGCTCAATGCCACAGGTGTTTATAACACGCACACTCAAGCAATGACGCACGCTTTGGATCATTGTGCAATTGTTTCATCATGCAATTATTATATAATCATTTAGTAACACAGAGACATTTCCACTGAGGATAGACCCAAGTGATCAGCACTGACAGTGATGTGACATTTAATGTAGACTGAAACACCCTCTCTGCACTGACTTATTTTGTCATTGTATCTTTCAGCATCTGGTCTGCCTAATTCTCTCATAATAATGCATCAGAATCGTTACCAGCAATGTATCGGAGTCTTCATTCTGCAAGCCCAGTCTGAATCTATAAAGGTGAATATGGGGTTCTGCTTATTACAATGTTACAATTTCTCCCATTCGTTTACTATGAATTGTTCATATCCTCTTCCCTTTACTGTCTCTGGTAGAAGAACTCAAGAACTAATATGCTACTTTTTTCAATGTCAAATAATACACAGTCTCCAGCTTAACCCTCCTTACTGACCAAGACTGATTGATGTATTGTGTTTGTTTCAGAAAGGGTGGATGTCGGAGATAGAGGACGCCATCAATTCTCTGCTGAAACAGGACTGTCAGCAGCCTCGGGTCAAGAACTCCATGCTTTACCTGGAGTCTTCACAAATCTAACTTATACAAAGACTTTCTGTAGAACTTTCCTCAAAGTGCCATTGGATCACTAAAGTAGAAATCTGGAGCAACGCCTTAAAAAAAAAAAGTCACCTAGTCACCTTGCAGCAACATATTTTACAGTAAAACAATTTACTCATGTTGCACCACCAACAGTGGTGGCCCTGAGCAGTTTAAAGTTCCATAAGAGGAACGATGTGTCAGTTCTCTTTTATTTTTGTAAAATGAAGAATTCTCTATTGTTGAATTTGTCTGTTTTTCACATTAGTGTCTCATGGTGAAAGTGGAATGCTCTGTTAAACATAAGCGCTCGGAAAAGCTTCCCAAATAGTCAGCCATGCGAGGATCCAGATAATAATTCAATGTGTATGTAAATTAGTGGCAATGGAGTTTTTTTTATAAATTAAAAGTTTTTGTTAAAACATTGTACACTACGTTGTGTTTGGAATGATTTCCAATTTTGACATTGACAAAATAAAAGGGTCAAGTTTTTTTCCCTCCCTGATTTGGAATGCCCAATTCTCAATGTTCTTTTAAGTCCGGGTGGTGGAGGATGAATCCCAGCTGCCTCCGCGTCTGAGACAGTCAACCCGCACATCTTATCACGTGGCTTGTCGAGCGCGTTGCCATGGAGACATAGTGCGTGTGGAGGCTTCACGCCATCCACCGCGGCAACCACGCTCAACTCACCATGCGCCCCACGAGAAAAAACCACATTATAGCGACCACGAGGAGGTTACCCCATGTGACTCTAACCTCCCTAGCAACCGGGCCAATTTGGTTGCTTAGGAGACCTGGCAGGAGTCAGTCAGCACACTCTGGATTCGAACTAGCGAACTTCAGGGGTGGTAGCCAGCGTCTTTTACCACTAAGCTACCCCGTCAAGTTGTTTTTAATATATTTTTAACAAATATTTAAAAGTATAACTGAGACACAAAGAAAATAGGAACAATTAGTTTATTATTTACTCTTAAAAATAAGGATGAATACACAAATACTTCTGGAATCCCCCCCCCCCAACAACGTAATCAAGTAGTCCATCTGTTATTTTAGTCAGTTGTAGTTTTGTTTTCGCCTCAAGCGAACAATCCACCCTTAGTCCCCTTCAGTATGATATTTTGGAGATATTTTACATTTTATGAATATGTTTATGCTTACGCATTTAATTATATTTCGATTTTTATCCAATTTTGACACAAATTCTGACACTTCTTTCACATCACAAATTAGAAAACTGATAAAAGAATCCAACTGTATCTGATTGATTTTTTTCACCTGGTTGGAAGTATCTGCAAACTGAAATTCACGAACGAGTAAACATGACAGAAACAATGCTCGTCATAAGGCACACCTACAATACCACTACAGCATGAATGTGAACACCCTGCTGCGAGTCAATCAAAACAGTAGATAATGCACCACAAACCATATAGCAGATACTGTTAAGAGTTTAGTGTTTTCCAAAAACTGATATTAAGTGGTACATTTTGCATATAGGGTCACAAAATACATATTTTTTTCCATGTTGCACAACTTAAAACCTTTAGCTAATAATAACAGCATTGTAGAGAATCGAAGGAAGTGATGTCGCCAGGTAGAGGGTTTTGTGTGGAGGGTATCAGAGTTATATGGCACTGAGTGACATTTATGATACTGTAATGATACATTTGACTGCAGCACATTTAGTTCAAAATCAAGTTAAAGGGCTTATTTATAATATTGAATATTGAAATGTCACGTCACCATTACATCTGGTGATGAAAGACCCTGTGTTATGAGGTCATTACATCCTGAGACACGGCACGCAAAGTCCATCTTTCCCCAGAGAAAACTTCTGAATCACCCTGTGTTACAAAAAAACACCATTATCCATTATTCTCCAGAATCTACTGACAGATAAACAGGAAGCAGTCAATATATGAGTCGCACTGACAAGAAACACACTTCAAAACAGTGCCATCAATGCTGCGAGTCGACATGCAACCTATTTAGTAGTGCTTGCAGAGCAAAAACATCAGAACGTGGCCATTTGACAAAAACAGTGAAGCTCACTTTCCAGCAGTAACACTTGCAGGCCACTCACTTGTGTTCCCTCGAGTGCTTACGTTAATGTTCAAACCATTTCGCAACACTTTCCGCTTGTGATTGAGCTCGCTATTAAAGGGATCGTTCACCCAAAATGAATATTCTGATATTTAAAACAACATGAGGGTGAGAAAATGACAGAATTTTCATTTTAGGGTGAACTATCCCTTTAAAGGAATGTATCATTTAATCAGCCTTATGACGTCCCAGATGTATGACTGACTTTCTTTTTTGCAAAACACAAAGATTTTTGAAGAATATCTCAGCTCTGTAGGTCATTACAACGCAAGTGAACGGTGAACAGAACTTTGAAGTTCCAAAAAGCATGTAAAGGCAGCATAAAAGCAATCAATAAGACAGCAGTGGTTAAATCCATGTCTTCAGAAGCGATATGACAGGTATGGGTGAGAAACAGGTCAATATTTAAGTCCTTTTTTACTATAAATCTCCATTTTCACATTTGTTTGTTTTTTGGCGATTCACATTCTTCATGCATATTGCCGCCTACTGGTCAGGGCTGGTCAAAGGTGGAGAATTATAGTAAAAGAGGACTTAATGTGCTTTTTGGAGCTTCAAAGTGCTGGTCACCATTCAATTACATTGTATGGACCTACAGAGCTAAGATATTATTCTAAAATCTCTGTGTTTTGCAGAAGAAAATAAGGGATGTCTGGGATGTCATAAGGCTGATTAAATGATGAGAGAGTTTAATTCTTGGTTGTACTACTCCTTTACGTCTAAAATAGGTTAGCACAAGTTAACGTAAAGTAGGAGCTGTAATTAAGCAAAACCGCTCAGGTTGCCTTGACAAGAGCATTAGCAGCCAACATATTAAACACAATCAGCAGTCTGGCAATCATTTTCAGTATGCTGGCACACACACACAAACATACCCAATGCACAACAATCATTGCTTAAAAGCAGGGCACGTACATCATACATGTGCAAAAGTACAAATTATATAAAAATGATTTGATAAGAAAATGCAAAACAGACACACATTTTTGCCACTGTGTGCATAAACGATTAAAATAACATCAATTGGTAAGATGGTGAATGCAAAACAAATATTTCAAGAGTATCATTTAAACAACAATCCGAGCATGTATATAACACAACATACCTTATGTGAAACATGCCAAGACTGAAAGAGAAATGTTACAGTCCCAAATAGAGCGACAATTAAATTTGAATTACATTCACTTTACAAATAATGACATCAAAGGATCTTGCAAACCGCTTTGGTTCTAGTCAGATTCCCTAAGCCAAAAATACGAGATCTTACAATAGCAGCTTGGCTCCTAATACAGTGGCCCCGAAAAGTATTTGGACAATTTTTGATATTTAAGTCTTAAAAAAATCTATTAATTTCACTGCATAAATAACAAAACATCAAACCAAGTGAAACCTGCAAACAAATTATGCAAATGGATAGCTTGAATTTTCTCATTTTTAGTGGATGAATTAAGTTTTACCATTTGAAAACTTAAAAAAAAAAAAAAAACTTTTTGTTTAATGTTTTGCTTGGAGAATGTCTTTGTGCTATCCTTCTATGAAATGCATGCTACCTGGTTTGATATTTTGTTATATATTACAAAGACATCCAAGCTGTGACGTCAGTGTCCAAATACCTTTGGGGCCACTGTATACATACATATTCACAATTATCCTCAATCTCATTCAAACCTTCTGCTTTAAACATTTAAAAGACAACATTAATGTGAAACCTCTTTTATGAGTGCCAAACAGCTGCAGAACTGGAGCCTGACATTCCAAAGTCCGAATAAAAACTCTGTCTTTTACATATTTTTACAACTTATAAAAAAGGCCCTTCCCTTTTGATTCCTCTGGGTGCAAGAGTGGACCCAGAAGTGGCAAAGGCACTGGGCAGATGAGGACATGCTGTCCGGTCTGTCTAATTTAGTGTTTCCTCCATCTGATTGGCTGGATTAAGAGGCCACCACAGCAGCTGCATGCATGTAGTTCCTCAGTGATGCCTGCAGTCCCTGTGGCCCAGCTCTCACCCGACCTCAGCTGGCCTCTCCCAGTCACACGTCCATCCATCCTGGGGAGAGGTCATGATGAGGAGACAGAGAGGGCTGCAGGAAAGGGGTTGTGGGGGGCTGTCAGCCCTGCAGCTCATCAAAGCAAATGTCACACACTCGTACAGGCTTCTTGGAGGAGGGCGTAAAGGCGTTGTGTGCAGAACATTCTGCACAGAAGATGTTGCCGCAGTGTCGACAGTGGTGCTGGAGGAAGGGAGGGAGAGAAAGAGAGCGAGAGAGGTCAGGATTTCTAAATTCGATTCCAATTTGGATTGGATATCAATTCATTTGGAAATAATTCAGTTACAATGTCAACAGGCCTGTCGCAATGATTAAATAATCACCTGATCTGCAACATCTGCAGGACGAGAGGCACACTATAATTAATACTTAGTGGAAATGTTCACATATCCACTGTAATAAGGCATAGAATTTGTATGGAATAATATAAGATGAACCACTGAAATACTGAATCCGAAAAAGTAGTTTGGGATATTATAGATTTTTTTTTTTCTTCCAATTTGCAAAGCTAATGTCTTTGTTTTATTTGGTTATTTTGCTATGGTAGGCTCTTTAAAATAGATGATTTGCAACCATAATGGGGTCAACACATGAAAAATTAATGAACACTTAACTTACAGTTTTTTCTCTTTGTAATTGTCCTAAACAGATAAAAAAATAAATTCTTCTTAATTTTCATAATTTTCTCGAAAAACTACACTCAGATTTATCTGATCCTAGATTCATGCTTTCAAAACAGTAAACACTGACATCTAAATTAGTCATATTCTCAACTGCACATGCCAGATTGTCATATCCCTTCATACCGATATCTGTTGCGATAGTAATGCACACAGCAAAGAAAATACTTACATCTATCCATAAACAGGGTCAAATATGAAAATTCAGAGCAAACGTACAATGAGGAAGAAGAAAAAGAAGAGAAAGAACGAAGAAGTAGAGTGGCTAAATGAAGAGGAAATAGGAGAAAGAAGTGACAAGAAAAGGGAAAGGTTTTCTCAGCTCTTTCAGGGGTGAGCATTAAAGAATTGAGAAAAGACCAGATGGAGATGGTGCAGAGTGGAAGAGTAAAGGAGACACAGAAGAGACTCAAATGATCTGATATCATTTGAATCACAAAGAGTTCGGGCTAATCTGAGCCGATCTACAGTGACTTCAATCTCGACAAAAATGAAGAGGGAGGAATGGCATTGGTCTGCATGCCACAATCATTGTCCACAATTACCATCTACGCTTACAGTGCTGTCTTAGGTCCATACAAATATATATATATATATATATATATATATATACTGTATACACACTATATATATACAGGTGCATCTCAATAAATTAGAATGTCGTGGAAAAGTTCATTTATTTCAGTAATTCAACTCAAATTGTGAAACTCGTGTATTAAATAAATTCAGTGCACACAGACTGAAGTAGTTTAAGTCTTTGGTTCTTTTAATTGTGATGATTTTGGCTCACATTTAACAAAAACCCACCAATTCACTATCTCAAAAAATTAGAATACATCATAAGACCAATAAAAAAAACATTTTTAGTGAATTGTTGGCCTTCTGGAAAGTATGTTAATTTACTGTATATGTACTCAATACTTGATAGGGGCTCATTTTCTTTAATTACTGCCTCAATTTGGCGTGGCATGGAGGTGATCAGTTTGTGGCACTGCTGAGGTGGTATGGAAGCCCAGGTTTCTTTGACAGTGGCCTTCAGCTCATCTGCATTTTTTAGTCTCTTGTTTCTCATTTTCCTCTTGACAATACCCCATAGATTCTCTATGGGGTTCAGGTCTGGTGAGTTTGCTGGCCAATCAAGCACACCAACACCATGGTCATTTAACCACCTTTTGGTGCTTTTGGCAGTGTGGGCAGGTGCCAAATCCTGCTGGAAAATGAAATCAGCATCTTTAAAAAGCTGGTCAGCAGAAGGAAGCATGAAGTGCTCCAAAATTTCTTGGTAAACGGGTGCAGTGACTTTGGTTTTCAAAAAACACAATGGACCAACACCAGCAGATGACATTGCACCCCAAATCATCACAGACTGTGGAAACTTAACACTGGACTTCAAGCAACTTGGGCTATGAGCTTCTCCACCCTTCCTCCAGACTCTAGGACCTTGGTTTCCAAATGAAATACAAAACTTGCTCTCATCTGAAAAGAGGACTTTGGACCACTGGGCAACAGTCCAGTTCTTCTTCTCCTTAGCCCAGGTAAGACGCCTCTGACGTTGTCTTTGGTTCAGGAGTGGCTTAACAAGAGGAATATGACAACTGTAGCCAAATTCCTTGACATGTCTGTGTGTGGTGGCTCTTGATGCCTTGACCCCAGCCTCAGTCCATTCCTTGTGAAGTTCACCCAAATTCTTGAATCGATTTTACTTGACAATCATAAGGCTGCGGTTCTCTCGGTTGGTTGTGCATCTTTTTCTTCCACACCTTTTCCTTCCACTCAACTTTCTGTTAACATGCTTGGATACAGCACTCTGTGAACAGCCAGCTTCTTTGGCAATGAATGTTTGTGGCTTACCCTCCTTGTGAAGGGTGTCAATGATTGTCTTCTGGACAACTGTCAGATCAGCAGTCTTCCCCATGATTGTGTAGCCTAGTGAACCAAACTGAGAGACCATTTTGAAGGCTCAGGAAACCTTTGCAGGTGTTTTGAGTTGATTAGCTGATTGGCATGTCACCATATTCTAATTTTTTGAGATAGTGAATTGGTGGGTTTTTGTTAAATGTGAGCCAAAATCATCACAATTAAATTATTTGTGTCTTTTCGTTCACATAAAGTCAGAAAAAAACAACATATGAATCCAAAATCCTTCTTTATCTGTGGTCCGACAAAGATACCGGCTTTGACCTTTGCCTCAGACAGCTTAGGGAAGAAATCTTGAAGGTACTTGAAGGCTGCCGACTCCTTATCTAGAGCTCTGACAAATTGTTTCATAAGGTCCAATTTGATGTGCAGTGGTGGCATCAGCACCTTCCGGGGGTCCACCAGTGGCTCCCACTTTATGTTGTTCCTCCCCACTGAAAACTCGGTCTGCTGTGGCCAGTCCCGCCTGTGGTAGTGCACCTTGGTGTCCCTGCTGTCCCAAAGGCAAAGATAGCAGGGAAACTTGGTAAAACCGCCTTGGAGACCCATCAGGAATGCCACCATTTTGAAGTCTCCTATGATCTCCCAGCCATATTCATCATATTTCAAGGCATCCAGCAAGGTCTTGATGCTGTTGTAATCCTCTTTGAGGTGCACAGAGTGAGCCACGGGAAGAGACGGGTACTTGTTAACAATTATGGACCAGCACAGCTTTGAATATTACTTTAGTATAAATACATGTTCATTTGGATTCATATTTTGTTTTTTTCTGACTTTATATGATCGAAAAGACATAAATTCGCCCGTTTTCTCGTTGGAAATAGGTAAATTTCAAAATATCACTGTCCTGGTGACAAAAGCAAAGTTTGTGGGGAATAATAGCCATTTTCTATACTTCTGAGGCATAAGCAATTAGGAAATAACACTTACTACCCAGGGACAAAAATAAAAAAATAAATTAAAAAAAATTACATGTTACACAGTGTTATCAGAAAAGAATACATTGCTTCATTATGCAGTGAAACTGAATTGTTCTGCTAAATAAAGAATCTGTTTTGTTGGCTGTGTGAATTGTTTGGAGAGCATTGACTAAAGTTTGGAGAAATGCATAAAATCAATTGAGAAAAACTGTAAAAGTACAGTGGTATGAACATTTTTAGAATCGATATCGGTCCGATCAAATGAAGATTGCGAGTAATCTAAAAATGAATAGAAATATTTTGTTACTTTGCGTTTGCCCTAGTAATTGTGTCACACCTGACCTTCACAACATTACACTGGGAGTACTGATTACGGTAAATTTGTACATGACTTAAGCAATGATGTGTTTGTCAGAACGGTCCATTGCCAATGACTTCATGAGAACATCAAACATACGCTTTTGTTGATGGCACATACTGATGCACCATGTCATGTGTTCATAAAACAAAACCAGCCTTTTAAACAGGGGAGCATGGATCAGTGGGATAGATCGTTAGCATTGCATTGATCTCACACTTTGATCCACAACAAATAAGAATTTATGTGTGTGTGTGTGTGTGTGTGATGCACACCTTTCTGACAGTGACAGAGAAGCCCTTCCCACAGGCCATACAATTCTGCACCTCATGATCTTCCGCCCACTTCCGTGTGAGGGACTGCGACTGTTTAATCTGTAACAGGAGACAGAAGCCACTTTTATGACAACTAAAATGGGCTGACTTTAAATAATTTAAGCCCCATTCACCCGTGTAGCGACTTGCAGCGTTAAAGTGACATCATCTCATTCATTTTAAACGAGAGCTGGTGACTTTCAGCAACATTTTCATTTGAAAACGGTTTAACTTTATGCAAATGAGGAGCCACTTTCAGTAGGACTACCAATAGAGAGAAGAAATGTAAATGGAGTCCACATCATCTGTCTCCTGTGAGATAATGGTGTCAAGTGCAGGCAAGACAGAGAAGTGGGCCATTTCATTGTTCTATGATATGTCTGTAACCTTATACATGGATATAATAAAAGAATGATGCATGGAAAAGAAATGGTTGCCAGTCTGAGTGAGCTTGATTCATACTTTGATAGTATGTTCATCTCGCTAATGATATAATGCAATGAGCACTGCTGCAGTTCATATAAAAAACTCTTCCCTGAAGAATGTTTATTTTTAGCGACAAAAAATGAATTCCTTGTCAAATTAGAATAACATCTTAGTTTTACCTGCAATATGTCTCATCTGTGATCAGATTTTCAAAAGATATGTCCAAAAGTTCAGTCCACCAATAACGTAGGAATGCCCACAAATGACATACAATACAAGGACAAGCCACATCAAGTGATAATTTCACTGCATGTGTGAATGGGGCTTTAGCAGGATATCCATAATAGATGAAGACTGCATTGATATAAGTAAATAGGGAAAATTCATAAAGAATGAACTGAGCTGAGTGTTGTTTATTTGCATGCACTGTGTTGCTTTAGCACCTGGTTCACAAAAGCAATTATGCACTCCAGGTAATGGGTGTAATTATGG
Source organism: Myxocyprinus asiaticus (assembly GCF_019703515.2). Lineage (NCBI taxonomy): Eukaryota > Metazoa > Chordata > Actinopteri > Cypriniformes > Catostomidae > Myxocyprinus > Myxocyprinus asiaticus. The sequence goes on along the minus strand of NC_059369.1, from coordinate 19,554,820 downwards.
CCACACAATTAATGCAGAACACAATTTGCAAGGCACGATTCCCCAGCTTGTTCGGTCTGAATGCTAGGATGCTGCAGGCTACCAAAATCTAGAAAAATTTATTGGGACTGTATAGCACTATTTATCTATACATAGTACTAAAAATATATCAATATTTAGATATAATTATTTATATATATATATATATATCAGTCCATGACTGCAATAAATTCACCCAAATCAGCTCTTTAAAATGCATCCTTGACTGCACTGCACGCCTGGATATACATCTAGTTTTAACGCTTTTTCATTTGATGAGTTACTGCTGCCATGATCATATACAATGTGCATAAAATGTACAAAAACATTCCTTTTAAATAAAAGTTTGGGTTAATTGTGTCAGGCAAATGGCACTGACATTTGTGAATTATTACAGAAGAGATTTACAATGACTCTGCACAATAACAATGCATATAAGGCCTTGCTAATTTGGACAGTGGGTGGTTTGTCACCGGATTTTACGCTACTATACTGCTGTTCTAAAGTGGCGCACCTGTTTAGTGAATTCAAGCCTTCAGTGTGCAAGGTAAGTAAGTTGGCTGGTGTCAGTCTAGGGTTAGTCTGACCTGTAATGACTGGTTCTCTCGGCCAAGTTCCTGCATTGCAGCCGTTGTATCGTCAAGCTTCTTGCGCATCTCCACCAACTTAGCCTGAAGCTTCTCAATCTCACCCTCACCCTTGACACATCTGGAAAAAGAGACACCAACAGTGTCAAAGGTTTAGTATGTGATTTGAATGTGATGTACAGGTCAAAAAAGGTTTATAGAGTCTAGAGAGATCACCTCTCCAGCAGTGCACGTCTCTCGTCCTGGTTGTTCTGGACGGTGGCCTCTAGCACGGCAATCTCTCCCCTCAATTCGTCTGTCTGTTTCTCCAGCTCGCCCACCCTTCGCTGGCTGCTCTGCCACTCTCGCTTTAGCGTCGCAACGTTCTCGTTTAGCACAGTCACCTGCATAGACATCTTCACCTCTGCCTCTTCCCTCTGTTTCTCAACTTCCTCTTTAGCCTTCACTTCTGCCACCTGAGACAGAGAGAGAGATACAGAATTTACCACCTTTCAGAGTGAGCTTATCTGCAACACATCACTAAAACATTCCTTGTCAGATGTTATTACTACGGATCCCCTGTAAGGACAAGGCGGGACATTTTTTTCGGAAACAGTTTTGCGTTCCCTCGGAATAAGTTTTGCACTCCCTTGCAAAAATGTACCATGTTTTACAGAAAGCACATTTTAACCAAAATAATTAAAGAGAAACCATAGTAATAATACATTTTTGAATACAATTTTGTGGTTATGGTTTTACTATAAACACCATAGTTTAACTAAGGCATTTGTAGTAAAAACATATTAATCACAAGATTAACCATGGTTAATCTACAGGGGAAAAAACATGGTTAATTACATAGTTACTACAATATTACTATAGTAAAATCATGGTTTCCACCAAAAAACTATGGAACTGTCATGGTTATTACTATAGAACGCAAAACGTATTGCGAGGGAACGCAACACGTATTGCGAGGGAATGCAAAATATATATATATATATATATATATATATATATATATATATATATATATATATTATTATTATTATTATTAATTTATTTTTTTTAACAGTAAACTTCCTCATTGTCTTTCAAGAAGAAGAGCAGGAACAACTAGAAATGTAGAGAAATTTTACAAAAACACATTTTATGATAAATGTGTTATTTCAATAGAAGACTTGTGTCTTTAGCTGAATATGTAATGAATCCAATAGAGAACACAGCTATAGTTTTGATGCAAGTATTCCGTTTTTATAAATGCATTACACTATGCAAAATGTATTGCTAGGGAACGCAAAACTCATTGCTAGGGAATGCAAAACTCATTGCGAGTCATTGAGAGGAACGCAAAACTCATTGAGAGTGAACGCAAAACTCATTGAGAGGGAACGCAAAACTCATTGAGAGGGAGGGAACGCAAAACGTATTGAGAGGGAGGGAACGCAAAACGTATTGTGAGGGAACGTAAAACTCTTTGAAAGGGACGCAAAACTCTTTGCGAGTCATTGAGAGGGAACGCAAAACGTATTGCGAGGGAACGCAAAACGTATTGCGAGTCATTGCGAGGGAACGTAAAATTAATTGAGAGGGACGCAAAACTCATTGACGAGGGAAACAACTCACTACGAGGGAACGCAACACTCACTGCGAGGGAACGCAACACTCTTTGCGAGTCACTGAGAGGAACGCAAATCTCATTGAGAGGGAATGCAAAACTCACTGTGAGAGAGGGAACGCAACACTCACTGCGAGGGAACGCAACACTCACTGCGAGGGAACGCAACACTCACTGCGAGGGAACGCAACACTCACTGCGAGGGAACGCAACACTCACTGCGAGGGAACGCAACACTCTTTGCGAGTCATTGAGAGGAACGCAAATCTCATTGAAAGGGACGCAAAACTCATTGAGAGGGAATGCAAAACTCACTGTGAGAGAGGGAACGCAAAACTCACTGCGAGGGAACGCAAAACTCACTGCGAGGGAACGCAAAACTCACTGCGAGGGAACGCAAAACTCACTGCGAGGGAACGCAAAACTCACTGCGAGTCATTGAGAGGAATGCAAAACTCATTGCGAGGGAACGTAAAATTAATTGAGAGGGAAACAACTCACTGCGAGGGAACGCAAAACTCACTGCGAGGGAACGCAACACTCACTGCGAGGGAACGCAACACTCACTGCGAGTCATTGAGAGGAACGCAACACTCATTGACGAGGGGAACGCAACACTCATTGACGAGGGGAACGCAACACTCATTGACGAGGGGAACGCAACACTCACTGCGAGTCATTGAGAGGAACGCAAATCTCATTGAGAGGGACGCAAAACTCATTGAGAGGGAACGCAAAACTCATTGAGAGGGAACGCAAAACTCATTGAGAGGGAACGCAAAACTCACTGCGAGAGAGGGAACGCAAAACTCTTTGAGAGAGAGGGAACGCAAAACTCTTTGAGAGAGAGGGAACGCAACACTCACTGCGAGTCATTGAGAGGGACGCAAATCTCATTGAGAGGGACGCAAATTCATTGAGAGGGAACGCAAAACTCACTGCGAGAGAGGGAACGCAAAACTCACTGCGAGAGAGGGAACGCAAAACTCACTGCGAGAGAGGGAACGCAACACTCACTGCGAGAGAGGGAATGCAACACTCACTGCGAGAGGGAACGCAACACTCACTGCGAGGGAACGCAACACTCACTGCGAGGGAACGCAACACTCACTGCGAGTCATTGAGAGGAACGCAAAACTCATTGAGAGGAATGCAAAACTCATTGCGAGGGAACGTAAAATTAATTGAGAGGGAAACTCAACTCACTGCGAGGGAACGCAAAACTCACTGCGAGGGAACGCAACACTCACTGCGAGGGAACGCAACACTCACTGCGAGTCATTGAGAGGAACGCAACACTCATTGACGAGGGGAACGCAACACTCATTGACGAGGGGAACGCAACACTCATTGACGAGGGGAACGCAACACTCACTGCGAGTCATTGAGAGGAACGCAAATCTCATTGAGAGGGACGCAAAACTCACTGAGAGGGAACGCAAAACTCACTGAGAGGGAACGCAAAACTCATTGAAAGGGAACGCAAAACTCACTGCGAGAGAGGGAACGCAAAACTCTTTGAGAGAGAGGGAACGCAAAACTCTTTGAGAGAGAGGGAACGCAAAACTCTTTGAGAGAGAGGGAACGCAAAACTCATTGAGAGAGAGGGAACGCAAAACTCATTGAGAGAGAGGGAACGCAAAACTCATTGAGAGAGAGGGAGCGCAAAACTCATTGAGAGAGAGGGAGCGCAAAACTCATTGAGAGAGAGGGAGCGCAAAACTCATTGAGAGGGAACGCAAAACTTACTGAGAGGAACGCAAAACTCATTGAGAGGGAACGCAAAACGTATTGTGAGGGAACGCAAAACTCTTTGCGAGTCATTGAGAGGGACGCAAAACTCATTGAGAGGGATGCAAAACTCACTGAGAGGGACGCAAAACTCACTGTGAGAGAGGGAACGCAAAACTCACTGAGAGAGAGGGAACGCAAAACTCACTGAGAGAGAGGGAACGCAAAACTCACTGAGAGAGATGGAACGCAAAACGTATTGCGAGGAACGCAAAACTCATTGAGAGGGAACGCAAAATTTATTGTGAGTGAACGCAAAACTCTTTGCGAGTCATTGAGAGGGACGCAAAACTCATTGAGAGGGAACGCAAAACTCATTGAGAGAGAGGGACGCAAAACTCATTGAGAGAGAGGGACGCAAAACTCATTGAGAGAGAGGGAACACGAAACTCATTGAGAGAGAGGGAACGCAAAACTCATTGAGAGAGAGGGAACGCAAAATTTATTGTGAGGGAATGCAAAACTCATTGAGAGGGACGCAAAACTCATTGAGAGGGAACGCAAAACTCATTGAGAGAGAGGGAGCGCAAAACTCATTGAGAGAGAGGGAGCGCAAAACTCATTGAGAGGGAACGCAAAACTTACTGAGAGGAACGCAAAACTTACTGAGAGGAACGCAAAACTTACTGAGAGGAACGCAAAACTCATTGAGAGGGAACGCAAAACTCATTGAGAGGGAACGCAAAACTCTTTGCGAGTCATTGAGAGGGACGCAAAACTCATTGAGAGGGATGCAAAACTCACTGAGAGGGACGCAAAACTCACTGTGAGAGAGGGAACGCAAAACTCACTGTGAGAGAGGGAACGCAAAACTCACTGTGAGAGAGGGAACGCAAAACTCACTGTGAGAGAGGGAACGCAAAACGTATTGCGAGGAACGCAAAACTCATTGAGAGGGAACGCAAAACTCATTGAGAGGGAATGCAAAACTCATTGAGAGGGACGCAAAACTCATTGAGAGGGAACGCAAAATTTATTGTGAGGGGACGCAAAACTCATTGAGAGGGACGCAAAACTCATTGAGAGAGAGGGAACGCAAAACTCATTGAGAGAGAGGGAACGCAAAACTCATTGAGAGAGAGGGAACGCAAAACTCATTGAGAGAGAGGGAACGCAAAACTCATTGAGAGAGAGGGAACGCAAAACTCATTGAGAGAGAGGGAACGCAAAATTTATTGTGAGGGAATGCAAAACTCATTGAGAGGGACGCAAAACTCATTGAGAGGGAACGCAAAACTCATTGAGAGAGAGGGAACGCAAAACTCATTGAGAGGGAACGCAAAACTCATTGAGAGAGAGGGAACGCAAAACTCATTGAGAGGGAACGCAAAACTCATTGAGAGAGAGGGAACGCAAAACGTATTGTGAGGGAACGCAAAACTCTTTGCGAGTCATTGAGAGGGACGCAAAACTCACTGAGAGAGAGGGAACGCAAAACTCACTGAGAGAGAGGGAACGCAAAACTCACTGAGAGAGAGGGAACGCAAAACTCACTGAGAGAGAGGGAACGCAAAACTCACTGAGAGAGAGGGAACGCAAAACTCACTGAGAGAGAGGGAACGCAAAACTCACTGAGAGAGGGGGAACGCAAAACTCACTGAGAGAGGGAACGCAAAACTCACTGAGAGAGAGGGAACGCAAAACTCACTGAGAGAGAGGGAACGCAAAACTCACTGAGAGAGGGGGAATGCAAAACTCACAGAGAGAGGGAACGCAAAACTCACAGAGAGAGGGAACGCAAAACTCACTGAGAGAGGGAACGCAAAACTCACTGAGAGAGGGAACGCAAAACTCACTGAGAGAGAGGGAACGCAAAACGTATTGCGAGGAACGCAAAACTCATTGAGAGGGAACGCAAAATTTATTGCGAGGGAACGTAAAACTCTTTGCGAGTCATTGAGAGGAACGCAAAACTCATTGCGAGGGAACGCAACACTCATTGACGAGGGGAACGCAACACTCATTGACGAGGGGAACGCAACACTCATTGACGAGGGGAACGCAACACTCATTGACGAGGGGAACGCAACACTCACTGCGAGTCATTGAGAGGAACGCAAATCTCATTGAGAGGGACGCAAAACTCATTGAGAGGGAACGCAAAACTCACTGCGAGAGAGGGAACGCAAAACTCTTTGAGAGAGAGGGAACGCAAAACTCATTGAGAGAGAGGGAATGCAAAACTCTTTGAGAGAGAGGGAACGCAAAACGTATTGTGAGGGAACGCAAAACTCATTGAGAGAGAGGGAACGCAAAACTCATTGAGAGAGAGGGAGCGCAAAACTCATTGAGAGAGAGGGAGCGCAAAACTCATTGAGAGAGAGGGAGCGCAAAACTCATTGAGAGAGAGGGAGCGCAAAACTCACTGAGAGGGAGCGCAAAACTCATTGAGAGAGAGGGAGCGCAAAACTCATTGAGAGAGAAGGAGCGCAAAACTCATTGAGAGGGACGCAAAACTCCTTGAGAGGGAACGCAAAACTCATTGAGAGAGAGGGAACGCAAAACTCATTGAGAGGGAACGCAAAACTCATTGAGAGAGAGGGAACGCAAAACTCATTGAGAGGGAACGCAAAACTCATTGAGAGAGAGGGAACGCAAAACGTATTGTGAGGGAACGCAAAACTCTTTGCGAGTCATTGAGAGGGAACGCAAAACTCACTGAGAGAGAGGGAACGCAAAACTCACTGAGAGAGAGGGAACGCAAAACTCACTGAGAGAGAGGGAACGCAAAACTCACTGAGAGAGAGGGAACGCAAAACTCACTGAGAGAGAGGGAACGCAAAACTCACTGAGAGAGGGGGAACGCAAAACTCACTGAGAGAGGGAACGCAAAACTCACAGAGAGAGGGAACGCAAAACTCACTGAGAGAGGGGGAACGCAAAACTCACTGAGAGAGGGAACGCAAAACTCACAGAGAGAGGGAACGCAAAACTCACAGAGAGAGGGAACGCAAAACTCACTGAGAGAGGGAACGCAAAACTCACTGAGAGAGGGAACGCAAAACTCACTGAGAGAGAGGGAACGCAAAACGTATTGCGAGGAACGCAAAACTCATTGAGAGGGAACGCAAAATTTATTGCGAGGGAACGTAAAACTCTTTGCGAGTCATTGAGAGGAACGCAAAACTCATTGCGAGGGAACGCAACACTCATTGACGAGGGGAACGCAACACTCATTGACGAGGGGAACGCAACACTCATTGACGAGGGGAACGCAACACTCACTGCGAGTCATTGAGAGGAACGCAAATCTCATTGAGAGGGACGCAAAACTCATTGAGAGGGAACGCAAAACTCACTGCGAGAGAGGGAACGCAAAACTCTTTGAGAGAGAGGGAACGCAAAACTCATTGAGAGAGAGGGAATGCAAAACTCTTTGAGAGAGAGGGAACGCAAAACGTATTGTGAGGGAACGCAAAACTCATTGAGAGAGAGGGAACGCAAAACTCATTGAGAGAGAGGGAACGCAAAACTCATTGAGAGAGAGGGAGCGCAAAACTCATTGAGAGAGAGGGAGCGCAAAACTCACTGAGAGGGAGCGCAAAACTCATTGAGAGAGAGGGAGCGCAAAACTCATTGAGAGAGAAGGAGCGCAAAACTCATTGAGAGGGACGCAAAACTCCTTGAGAGGGAACGCAAAACTTACTGAGAGGAACGCAAAACTCATTGAGAGGGAACGCAAAACTCATTGAGAGAGAGGGAACGCAAAACGTATTGTGAGGGAACGCAAAACTCTTTGCGAGTCATTGAGAGGGACGCAAAACTCATTGAGAGGGACGCAAAACTCACTGTGAGAGAGGGAACGCAAAACTCACTGAGAGAGAGGGAACGCAAAACTCACTGAGAGAGATGGAACGCAAAACGTATTGCGAGGAACGCAAAACTCATTGAGAGGGAACGCAAAATTTATTGTGAGTGAACGCAAAACTCTTTGCGAGTCATTGAGGGACCGCAAAACTCATTGAGAGGGACCGCAAAACTCATTGAGAGGGAACGCAAAACTCATTGAGAGGGAACGCAAAACTCATTGAGAGAGAGGGACGCAAAACTCATTGAGAGAGAGGGACGCAAAACTCATTGAGAGAGAGGGAACGCAAAACTCATTGAGAGAGAGGGAACGCAAAACTCATTGAGAGAGAGGGAACGCAAAACTCATTGAGAGGGAATGCAAAATTTATTGTGAGGGACGCAAAACTCATTGAGAGGGAACGCAAAACTCATTGAGAGGGAACGCAAAACTCATTGAGAGAGAGGGAACGCAAAACTCATTGAGAGAGAGAGAACGCAAAACGTATTGTGAGGGAACGCAAAACTCTTTGCGAGTCATTGAGAGGGACGCAAAACTCATTGAGAGGGACGCAAAACTCACTGAGAGAGAGGGAACGCAAAACTCACTGAGAGAGGGGGAACGCAAAACTCACTGAGAGAGAGGGAACGCAAAACTCACTGAGAGAGGGGGAACGCAAAACTCACTGAGAGAGGGGAACGCAAAACTCACTGAGAGAGGGGGAACGCAAAACTCACTGAGAGAGAGGGAACGCAAAACTCACTGAGAGAGAGGGAACGCAAAACGTATTGCGAGGAACGCAAAACTCATTGAGAGGGAACGCAAAATTTATTGTGAGGGAACGCAAAACTCTTTGCGAGTCATTGAGAGGAACGCAAAACTCATTGAGAGGGAACGCAAAACTCATTGAGAGGGAACGCAAAACTCATTGAGAGGGAACGCAAAACTCATTGAGAGGGAACGCAAAACTCATTGAGAGAGAGGGACGCAAAACTCATTGAGAGAGAGGGACGCAAAACTCATTGAGAGAGAGGGAACGCAAAACTCATTGAGAGAGAGGGAACGCAAAACTCATTGAGAGAGAGGGAACGCAAAACTCATTGAGAGGGAATGCAAAATTTATTGTGAGGGACGCAAAACTCATTGAGAGGGAACGCAAAACTCATTGAGAGGGAACGCAAAACTCATTGAGAGAGAGGGAACGCAAAACTCATTGAGAGAGAGAGAACGCAAAACGTATTGTGAGGGAACGCAAAACTCTTTGCGAGTCATTGAGAGGGACGCAAAACTCATTGAGAGGGACGCAAAACTCACTGAGAGAGGGGGAACGCAAAACTCACTGAGAGAGGGGGAACGCAAAACTCACTGAGAGAGGGGGAACGCAAAACTCACTGAGAGAGGGGGAACGCAAAACTCACTGAGAGAGGGGGAACGCAAAACTCACTGAGAGAGGGGGAACGCAAAACGTATTGCGAGGAACGCAAAACTCATTGAGAGGGAACGCAAAATTTATTGTGAGGGAACGCAAAACTCTTTGCGAGTCATTGAGAGGAACGCAAAACTCATTGAGAGAGAACGCAAAACTCATTGAGAGGGAACGCAAAACTCATTGAGAGGGAACGCAAAACTCATTGAGAGGGAGCGCAAAACTCATTGAGAGAGAGGGAGCGCAAAACTCATTGAGAGAGAGGGAGCACAAAACTCATTGAGAGAGAGGGAACGCAAAATTTATTGTAAGGGAATGCAAAACTCATTGAGAGGGAAGCAAAACTCATTGAGAGAGAGGGAACGCAAAACTCATTGAGAGGGAACGCAAAACTCATTGAGAGAGAGGGAACGCAAAACTTATTGCCAGGGAACGCAAAACCTATTGAGAGGGCATGCAAAAATCTTACCGAAAATATATTTCCCACCCTGTCCTCTAAGGGGCTCCGTTTTGAACTGCATTCAGCAGATGTTTTCACAACATTTCCAATTTAAAATGCATGTGAAGCCGCTATTTTTAAAATGCTTATAAGATGTTTGTTTACAAATATGATGCTTAAAGTAGATCACAATGCTTTCCAGATGATGCCATCTTGCACAGCCAGCTTAGCGATCTGTGTGTGATTACTGGGACTAAAACATACAAAACTTCAGTAAATTACTGTAGTTAACTAAATTAATGTAAATGAATTAATTTGTGCTGAAGGCGTTTGGCTGCGGATGTACCAGCTGTTGCTGTAGTTTGTCAGTTTCAGCTTTGAGCTCCTGCTGTGCATGTTTGATGGAGTCTTGAGTCTTCTGGTGTTCTCCCTGCTCCTGCTCCAGAGATGCCTGAGCCGCCTCCACCTTCCCCTGGAGCTCCACCTTTTGCTGGATCAGCAGCTGCTTCGCTGCTTGGAGCTCCTTCAGCTCCTGCACAAATACACACAAACTTATAAACAATTCTGTCTCAATTATAAACAATTGTTTTTGTAATTTAGTGAGTTAGGGTCAAAGATCATCAGCCTGACCTTCTCATTCCTCTCTGCCAGTGCTTTAAGATCAGCACTGAGTTTGCTCTTATCCTTCTCCAGACCACTCTGACTCTCTCTCATCTCCTCACATTGAGCTCTCTCCTTCTTCAGCTGCTCCTCTGTTACCTCCTGCAAAAGATACAAAGAGACACATACATTCACCCTGACAACTTAAAATATCCATGAACGTTCTGGATAAGGTGCTCACTGTAGCCACATTGATAAGCAAATTATGATAAGAACTATTCTTGGTAGAATAAAAGGTTGCAATGTGGTTGTGCTGTATCTAGAATAAAAAAATGGCACAGCAGGACAGTTCACCTAAAGTAGCCTGGGTTTCAGTGCCTCGCTCAAGAATACAATGGCAACAAAGTGGCCTCAAAAATATTTGGACTCTTGAGTCAAATATAATTATTTAAAAAAAAATGTGTTATTGCATTAGATAACATCAAAGCAAGTGCCATTTATTTTAAAGATAGCACAAGCACACTTTTCAAACATAACTGAAAAAAGATGCATGCATGTATTTTGCCTCATTTCAACCCCTAGTTTTCTTAAAAAGAAAAAAAGAAAAAAAATCAACGTTACAGTGAGGCACTTACAATGGAAGTGAATGGGGTACATTTTTTTGGAGGGTTTCAAGGTACATATGTGAAGCATTGAGCTGTAAAGTTGTTCAAATCATAGGTTCTACCATCATTTTAGGATTTAAGGGTTATTGGCTTTACGTTTAAAATTGGATATAACTTTACATATAAAAGCTTAGTAAATGATTTTATGACACTAAAATCATGTATAAATGCATATTGTTTATGTTTTGAGGTTATACTTTAAAAAAAGTTAGTATTTTAACATTTTTGGATTGGGCCCATTTGCTTCCATTGAAAGTGCCTCATTGTAACCCAGATTTGTGCTTTTTTTTTTTTTTTTAAAGAAAAGGAGGGACAAGTAGAGATACATTTTTGTAGTAATCAACATTATGCCACAAATGCTTTCAATTGAGCTTAACTTGTATTGAACCCGGAATATTTCTTTAGGACACAAAGTACTTGGACACTTTCTATGAGTCAAATTTAGTGGCATATGTCCGTTGTTATTGTGAACAACTACATCTGTGGTTACTCTTCCAGGACACCTGTGTGAACATCAATGTAAATATTTAATATTTTGTTATCTAATGCAAAGAAATTAATCCACTAAATGTGGCTATGTATCCCAATATTTTTTGGGTCCACTGTAAATCAAGGATCAAACCATGCAAAGTACGAACCTGCAACTCTCTTTGTTACCTGTTGTTTCTGAAGCTTATGAAGAGCCTCCACCTGCTGTTTGATCTTCTCGTCTCTCTTGGCAAGGTCTTTCTCCAGCGCAACACGACCCGTCTTCAGCTCCTGGATCTTGGTCTCATGACTGCTGAGCTGGTTCCTGTTGGCCACCAGCTCCTCTTGAGCCAGAACCAGCTTCTCCTCACACACCTGCATTACAAACACTACATCAACTCTGAGATCAGGATCACATACGCTTATAACAATTTAATGATACATACAGAGTTGCGATGAGTTTTGTAACAGGTGATGTCACTGTTATACAATAACAAATACTATTATTGCACAATCACACATACACACACCTTGAGGTCCTGATGTACTGCAGAGAGCTCAGACTCTTTGCCATAGAAATCAGACTGTAGCGACGCAAGGCTTTCTTTGGTGCTGTTGTTGGTCTTCTGCAGCTCTGCACAACATTTTTTCTCAGAGTTCAGATCTTTAGACAATGTTGTCACCTGCTTCTTCAGTTTGGCCTCCTCCTCAGCCTGAAACACACACATCACTCAGAAACAAGGCAGGGAGCATAATGCGTGCTCATTGAATAGTGATAAAGGCCACATGAAATTGCTTGATGAGGGCAGTTTTCTTTTTTTTGTTGATGTATTTACTATTGAAAATTGCCAATAGCCTTTAGTTTAAGTCACAGCCAAGATCCATGATTTACAACCTGCTCGTCAGTTGCAACTGATATTAGAAAAAGGGACACTCTCATTCTAAAGTTAATTTCATTGGAAAAGAACTTGTGTAGTGCAGGATGAGTCATGAATTTTTGGCCTTTATAAAATGTGAGTATACTGTTGCAGTGATTGCCTTTTTAGTGATGGTGGCCTGCAGCTCGGTCACTTGAGCCTCCAGTTTCTTCACTTGCTGGCTGAAGGACTCCTGGGTGGTCTTCAGCTGTGCCTGAAGGTGCTGAGTGCTCTTATCCTTCTCTTTCAGTGTGTCTTGAGACTGTTTCAGCTGGGTGTTCAGTGCGGTAAGCTGAGACTGAAGGCTCTTCTCTGCCTACAAGAATTCAATGAGAATTTAATAAGTGAAAAACATAATGATTATTTTCATAGCACAAAGCAATGACAATAAAATATGGGGGTTACATTAAGGTTTTATGTAATGTTTCCACAGAAATAAACTGCAGGTTGTTGTAATTTACATTTTCACCTCAACTGATTTTTCCAGTTGACCTTTGACCTCACTGAGCTGTTTAGAAGTGTCCTCTGCATTTTTCTGAAGCTCTTGTTGTGCTTTCTGATAAGATGTCTCCTAAAAACAGTGAAAGGTAGCACAATTAAAGGACTTATAGTTAAATAATGTCCTAACCAGTAGTGGCTCGTGACCACAGATATAGGTGGGGCAGATCTTGCAAAAACTTTTTTTTCATTGTTCAATTTGTTCAACTCATTATTCATAAAATAATGAATAATATACCAGACCTATGTACATGCCACTTACATGTTTCCACAGTATGAAAAAACTAAATGCTTAATAATAATAATAATGTTTTAGTAACAGTAAGTCTCTAGTAAACAGGTTCGCTATAGAAATGTTACAAATCACATTGACCAACGCTACTGTCCCCTTGCAATATAAGAAAGAAAAAGTAAATATGGGAAACACAACATTTTATTCAGTTTACACAGAGCCAAGGCTCTTTGACATACAATTTTCATCACACAATAAATATAATGTCTTATTGCCTACTCTTGTCTTTTGATTCGAACTATTTTTATGTCTGGCTGGCCAATTTGTCTGAATTATCAATAGAAACGACATGCTGTTACATACACGTTTATCGATAGCACTCGCCATTTTCGCAATCTCTCACACTGCTGGCGTGCACTAATACTAAAGTTACCTTTGGTTTGGCTCTACGTTTATGGGCAGATTAATTTCTGCTCCAATATGTCACAATGAGGGCTCGCTGCAGTACCATATTTGACTACAGATTTCTATTGGAAAAAATGAGAGGTGCTGTAGAGTTCGGGAGGGCAGAAGAATCTCTGCCCCACATGCATGTACAGCATATCTAAAGTATATCAAAAGTATATCAAACACAGTGTAACAGAGGTTTTAGAAACACTTTGACTTAAAAAGAATAAAAATGTTATTTTAGGGATGCTTTTAAATACATACAGTATGCCAGTCATTTGAACACATTTACGGATAAACAAATTAGATTGTTTTTTTGTATGGATTTATGTTTTCAAGTGGAATTTCAAGTTTTCATGCTATCATTTATAGCATGAGTCTACTATGAACTACAAGTAGTATGAACTACTTTTATGGTTTGACAGTCCCTGGTCATTGTATGCTTGTGTTGTATGGAAAAGAGCACCCACGACAATTGTGTAAACTTCTCCTTTTCTATAAATGAAAGAAAGTAATAAGGTTTGAAATGTCAAGAGGGTGAGTAAACGTTGACATCATTTTTATTTTGGTGTTATCTACTTTTTTTTTTTTTATTCATTTTGTTTGATAGGCTACCTGAAAAAGCTTAAGTGCAAAAATCACAATAGAACATACTCTAAATTATATGGGACCCACCTTCTCCTCCAAAACTACCTTGCTGTTCTTTTTCTCCTTCTCCAGCTGAGTCTGGCTCTCTTTCAGGGCTTTGGCAGCTTTGCTCAGAGCCTCCTTAACTGTGGCCACCTCTTTAGTCAGAGCCTCCTTCTCCTGCTGGGTTTTCTGAAGCTCAGAGCTCAGGTTCTGGACTTTTCTGTCCAACTCTGCCTGCCACATCTGTCCCTCCTGAGATAGTTTATCCAGGCTGGCCTGCAAGGCTCCCCGCTCCTGCTCTGCCTTCTCCAGCTGTTGACTGGTTTCAGAGAGGGCTGAGGTTTTCTTCTTCAAGTCCTCTTGTTGTGTAACAGCTCTAAAAAGCAATGGGTAGACAGATACATCAGACCTGTGGTCCTGTGGACTCATCTACTTAAACTTGAGCATATTAAGTTACAAATCACATTAAAATGGGAGTTTTGTGGCATTTAGTCCATGATACAGTTGAAGTCAGAAGTTTACATACACTTAGGCTGAAGTCATTAAAACTAATTTTTTAACCATTCCACAGATTACCTCAAAGACCTCAGAAAAAAATATGTGGACCCCCACAAGTCTGGTTCATCCTTGGGAGCAATTTGCAAATGCCTGAAGGTACCACGTTCATCTGTACAAACAATAGTATGCAAGTATAAACAGTATGGGACCACACAGCCATCATACCGCTCAGGAAGGAGATGAATTCTGTCTCCTAGAGATAAATGTAGTTTGGTGCAAAAAGTGCAAATCAATCCCAGAACAACAGCAAAGGACCTTGTGAAGATGCTGGAGGAAACAGGTAGACAAATATGCAGAGTAAAACGAGTCCTATATCAATATAACCTGAAAGTCTGCTCAGCAAGGAAGAAGCCACTGCTCCAAAACTGCCATAAAAAAGCCAGACTACAGTTTGCAAGTGCACATGGGGACAAAGATCTTACTTTTTGGGGAACTGTCCTCTGGTCTAATGAAAAACCATTTTGCCATAATGACCATCATTATGTTTGGAGGAAAAAGGGTGAGGCTTGCAAGCCGAAGAACACCATCCCAACCGTGAAGCATGAGGGTGGCTGCATCATGTTGTAGGGGTGCTTTGCTACAGGAGGGACTGGTGCACTTCACAAAATAGATGGCATCATGAGGATATATTGAAGCAACATCTCAAGACGTCAGCAAGGAAGTTAAAGCTCGGTTGCAAATGGGTCTTCCAAATGGACAATGACCCCAAGCATACCACCAAAGTTGTAGCAAAATGGCTACAACAAATTCAAGGTATTGGAGTGGCCATCACAAAGCCCTGACCTCAATCTGATAGAAAATTTGTGGGCTGAACTGAAAAAGTGTGTGCGAGCAAGGAGGCCTACAAACCTCAGTTACACCAGTTCTGTCTGGAAGAATGGGCCAAAATTCCAGCAACTTATTGCGAGAAGCTTGTGGAAGGCTACCCAGAACGTTTGACCCAAGAGAAACAATTTAAAGGCAATGCTACCAAATTGTATGTAAACTTCTGACCCACTGGGAATGTGATGAAAGAAATAAAAACTAAAATAAATAATTCTCTCTACTATTATTCTGACTTTCACATTCTTAAAATAGTGATCCTAACTGACCTAAGACAGGGAATGTTTTCTATCATTATCAATGTCAGGAATTGTGAAAAACTGAGTTTAAATGTATTTTTCTAAGGTGTATGTAAACTTCTGACTTCAACTGTAACTTTTTTTGGATTTATGGGTAAAACAAGGTCTGTGGTAAACATTACTTGAAGATACATGGACGTTTTGTTCTACAACTTAAATAACACAGTCATATCAATATTCCCATTTGAGGTATGACTGTGTGTAATTTATGTTGTAGAACAAACTGTCCATATATCATCATGTAATGTTTAACACAGACCTTGTTTTATGTAGAAATCCAAAACTGCCATTATAAAAACCCACAGGAAAATCCAGTGGGAACCCATGGTGAAATAACATTCCAGGTTCGTCTTCAAATGGATGTCACGGCTGAACAGCTCTATAGTTCACAAAATTTACTTAAAGCAGAAATACGCATTTACAATTAACTAAATCAATTAACTTAGTCTTTCTCTTCAGGAAAATGGAGCAAAAATATTGATGACTCATCTTGCACTTAGGGGCGTATAAATTTTTGTCCATATAGAATAAGAATGGCTTTTTCTCAACGTGTGTTCTTACGTTCTCATGGACTCGTTCGACGTCATCATCCACTGCCAAAGTTTGATTCCAATCCTCAAGAACGCAAGTACCGAGAATGCATAAAATTACCCGGATATATGGGGGCCTGGGTAGCTCAGCAAGTAAAGACGCTGACTACCACCCCTGGAGTCGTGACTTCGAATCCAGGGCGTGCTGAGTGACTCCAGCCAGATCTCCTAAGCAACCAAATTGGCCCGGTTGCTAGGGAGGGTAGAGTCACATGGGGTAACCTCCTCGTGGTTGCTATAATGTGGTTCAATCTCGGTGGGGCACATGGTGAGTTGTGCGTGGATGCCGTGGAGAATAACGTGAAATCTCCACAAGCTCAACAAGCCACGTGATAAGATGCGCGGCTTGACGGTCTCAGATGCGGAGGCAACTGAGATTCATACTCCACCACCCAGATTCTTGATCAGGCCGAATATCAAGGATGCATTGGATGGAGACTTCTGGGCAAAAACCCGAAGTCATAACGGTACTACGGTGACAGACAAAGGACATTTACAGTCCCCTCAAACGTTTCCCGCTGTAAGCTCGCAACAGTCTGATGAACCAATTGAGTTGTTGTTTCGTTCAGCGTCATTTTAATAAAGTAATAAACACATGGACGAAATGTGTGTTAACAGACTTTATTCTTTAGCATGTCATTAATCAAAACCTCACTAGTGTGATGACAATAATCCTTTCACTGGTGAGTGATAATGACAGTAGTTCTCTCACTGGATTCAAATGTGCTGTGAAGTCTGTTCTCTGCATTCTTGGCATTGAGAAACAACCCAATATCAACCAACCCAGCATCTGACTAGCAATGGCAGAACAAAAAAATCATGGTTCATGGATTTGACACACATTAAAAGCCATTGGCTTTTTATGTGCTGCCCCAACTTCCTGTTTAAATAAGGAATGCGTCAACACAGAAAAGAAACCTGCACTCATAAAGTCGTTTCATAAAGTTCCTACCCTTGTTTCTCCAACTCTAACTGAAGGTTCAGCTCCTTCAACTTCATCTCCAGCTCACCGATCTGCTTCTTCAGCTTTTGCTGCTCTTTCTGAGCCTGTTCCCTTCCAGAGCAGAGCTCGGTTAACTCCACCTCTGCTTTCTATCTCACCCAGAACAACATACACACACAGAAAGCACTTCAGAATGCATAAATTCTCAAAAACATGCATCAAATACTCTCAAAAATCCTAAAACACTTTCTCAAAATGCAGATGTGCAAAGCCATGGTGACTTCTGTTGCTGCTCCTCAAATAGCTGCTGCAGTGATTTAATGAAAAGCACTAATCCTGACCTTGGTCTGTGTCTCTAGGGTCTCTATCCTCTGCTCTGCAGTCAGCAGTTTGTCTCTGCTGTCCTTCAGACTGGCCTCCAGCTGAGAGCACTGATCCTGCTTCTCATGCAGCCTGCGGCCCTGATCCTCCAGTTGAGCCTGTGCTTTACTCAACTCCTGCAAAAACACAAACACATGGTTAAAGACACCATGAAATTAAAATAGGAGTTTTGTGGCTTTTAGTCAATTACTGTTAGCTTTAAGGCCATCACTATGCAAGTGTACTCCTATATTTGACAAAATGTACTTTTAGCAGATAAACACATTTAAAATTGATGGTCTCTCTTTCAGGAAAATGGGCCAAAGACACTGATGACGCAATCATGGGCAAGTAGCAAAGAAGCAAATCATGGTTCACAACTGTGAAATAAACTAAAGCCTATTGGCCATTTAAAAAAGGGCAGAAACCTTCCTGTTTCAATAGGAAATAAGACAATACATGAAGGAAAACTGTGCTCCTCAAACCATTTCATGGGGTGTCTAAGATCTTTATGCACTTACTGTAAATACAGGAGAAACCTTACACGACATGAGCAACTGTAAAAGCAACTGTACATACTTGTTGCTTGTCCTGCAATGCATTCTGAGCCGTCACCAGGTGATTTTGCAAGTCAGCTCGCTGGGCAATTTTTGCAGCTTCAGCCGACAGCAGCATCTCTGTCTTGGCTTTCAACTATGAGACAAACAAATCATTCACAAACATTTCCGCAATCAGAACTACATTAAAACAATTGTCCAGAGTCAATTAAATATAAAATGCTCTTCTATTGACACTTTGAATTAAATATTTACCTACTTTACATGACTGAGTGGCTCAGTTCATTTGCTGTACCTGCGTGTCCAGCTGTGCAATCTTCTCTTTGCTCTCGATGAGCTGAGTGTTAAGTTCACTGATTGTGGTCTCCAGACTCTGGCAGCGGTCTTGTGCTGAACGCAGGTTGGTCTTCTGCTCCTGCACCTGCTCATGAAGGTTCTCCTGAGCCTGCTTGTGGCTCTCCGATTGGTTCTTGAGCTTGTCAGTCAACTGCGTAATCTGAATCAACACACAGGTCATAAAATTAAAACAACTGCCCAATTCAATGGAAATAAGGGCTGATAAGGTGCCAAATGATTTAATTTGGCTATATTTTAAAGGAATAGTTCATTAAAAAATGAGAAATTAGTAATTTACTCACCTTTATGTAATCTTTGTTCTGCAGAACCCAAAAGGAAATTTGAAGAAAACCTCAGTCCTTATTTTCAATATAATGGTAGTGGATAGTGATTTCACTTTCAAGTTTCATAAAGGACGCAAATTATCATGAAAGTAGTCCATGAAACTAGTGCATCACTTTCCAAGTGTTCTGAGGCCATAAGATGGGTTTTGGTGAGAAACAACCAAAAACTGAAGTAATTTTCCTATGAAAACGTTCATGTCCACACAAGCTGCATTGACTACTTCTATTGTACTTTTGCATTCTTTTTAAAGCTTGAAAGTGGAATCACTATCCACTGAAAAAAACAACCAGGATATATTTTTCAAATTTGTCTTTTTATGTTAAGCAGAGGAAAGAAAATGTAGGTTTGTAATGGCATGAGTAAATGATGACAGAATTTTCATTTTTACAGTATGTGAACTATTCCTTTAAGACTTTAACAAACGGTGTAGTCTCCAACACCTGTTCCTGTAGTGAGTGGTTTTTCTCCTGTAGTTGTTTGAGCAAAGCTGTCTCTCCCTCTCCAGCCTGGATTTTAGCACACAGGTCCTCTCTCTCTGTCTCCAGCTGGCTTAAACTATCCTTGCTTTTCTGAAGCAGAGCTTCAAGATTCTGGATCTTCTGGTCCTTTTCCCCGATCTGACGCAACACCTGTTCCAGGTCATTCTAAATGGGAAGGTCAGAGGAGATTAAAATCATACAATGGTAAGTAATAAATTCGATATGAAATTAAAGCAACTGATGCACAGAACTACAAGCCACACTTCAAAATGTAGGAATGCTTTAGAATGCATTGCATTAACAAACCAAGTGGCATCTTCAAACAGACAACACAATTCTCTGAACTAACTAAACTCTTCAAACACTATTAACCAATTGGTCTCAGGGTCATATTTAGTAAATGCATGAAGTGAGTTCCTCTCAGGTTTCCCTCACAGGTGTTTTAAGCAGAGTAACCATAGCTTTGCTTGGAAAGTGTCCTTAAGTGTCCAAATACCTTTTACGTCCATTACACGTATTACAATAGCTATTTTCCTGAAGAGGCTGTTTGAATAAACTTCTTTGCATTAACAAAATTGAGAATTTAATGCCACCATTTCCAAGGAAAACCCACTGGACAAATGTTTACCTGTGCCTCTCTAAGTTTGCCATTAGTGCTCTGTTGAAGTGTTTGTAGTTCTTGGTGCTGCTGTTTAGATTTGTCCAGCTGATGCTGGAGGTCAGTAGACTTGGCAGAGCTCTCTTTTAACTACACACATATTCATATACACAGAAATAGAAAGATATATGTTGTGGTTAAGAATGAAAACAAAACAGTTATGTCCACCACAGCAATCCTTATTCTGTCCGGGCTGTGCATGTAAATCTACAATTAACTAATTAACCTGCTCATTAAGCTAAAAATATACTCTAAGTGTGCATCAATGCACTAATGAGGTTAAAATTCACCAATGTTTTTGGTTACTCTATGCCATGTTGTGAAATCCTTAATAATCAGGCTGTTTATGTTCATCCAAGCTTTTCACACCTGCTCCTCCACACGAGAGAGTTTCAGCTGCAGATCTGCCACCTGTTGTTCTCGATCTTTGAGTTTCTCTGTTGACAGCTGCCTCTGCTCTTTCAGCCGGCCCTGCAGCTCCCCCAGCTGATGCTCGGCCTCCAGCAGCTTAGCATGCAGCTGAAGAGGACAGAAACATGAGGCCCTTGTTACGTCAATCCAGCCTGATATCAAATCAACTTAATATAGCTATTGCTATCCCAGCATGATTTGAGAATGTTCCAAAGCATCTTGTGTGCTTAAATGGAAACAAGAAAATATGACCCTTTGTATGGAGTTTAGGTGGGTGGATGGATGGATAGAGTTTAGGCAGGCATATGGAAGAAAAGATGGAGTTTAGGTGGTCATAAGGATAAGTGGATGGGGTTTAGGTGGGAGAATGGATGGAGTTTAGATGGGCGGATAGATGGATGGATGGAGTTTAGGTGGGCATGTGGATGAATGGATGGAGTTTAGATGGGCATATGGATGGAGTTTAGGTGGGCATATGGATGAAAGGATAGCGTTTAAGTGGACATATGT
Source organism: Myxocyprinus asiaticus (assembly GCF_019703515.2). Lineage (NCBI taxonomy): Eukaryota > Metazoa > Chordata > Actinopteri > Cypriniformes > Catostomidae > Myxocyprinus > Myxocyprinus asiaticus. The sequence goes on along the minus strand of NC_059369.1, from coordinate 19,533,850 downwards.
ATGAATGGATGGAGTATAGGTGGGCATACAGATGGAAGGATGGATAGAGTTTAGGTAGGCATATAGATAAATGGAGTTCAGGTGGGCGGATGGATAGATGAAGTTTAGGTGGGTGGATGGATGGATGGAGTTAAGGTGCGTGGTTGGATGGATGAATGGAGTTTAGGTGGGCATATGGATAGATGGGTGGAGTTTAGGTGGGCATATGGATAGACGGATATATGGATGGATGGAGTTTAGGTGGGCATCTGGATAGATGGAGTTCAGGTGGGCAGATGGATGGATGAAGTTTAGGTGGGCATATGGATGGATGAAGTTTAGGTGGGCATATGGATGGATGAATGGAGTTTCGTTAGGTGTATAGATGGATGGATGGAATTTAGGTGGGTGGATGGATAGAAAGATGAATGGATGAAGGGATGGAGTCAAGGTGGGCATATGGATGGATGGATGAATGCATGGGATGGAGTTTAGGCCAGTCTGTAATGGATGAATGATGGGGTAGGTGGTTATATAGATGTATATTTTATTTGATTAAGGTATTGTGTGTGTTTCTGACCTGGCTGATCTCACTCTGCTGCTGCAGGCCCTGGTTCTCCTTATCCTCCCTTTGTTGCTGGAGTTGCTTTTTCTCTGCCTTCAGCTCCTGGTGGCTCTTCTCGAGCTCACCGAGCTCCCGCCTGAGACGAGCAACCTCCTCACCACGTTCTATCAGTTCGGCCTGAGCCCGACTCAGAGCCGCCTCCCCTGCTGAAGCCCGGGCCTGACTTTCCTGGAGCTCCAGGTCTCTCTTGTGCAGGTTAGTCTGAAGACTCTTCTTAGAGGACTGTTCCTGACCCAGATGCTCCTCAAGCTCCTGACTCTCCTTCTCCTTCCGAGATAATTTCTCTGACAACAGCTGAGGAGTGGCAGAAGTTATAATTAGAAGTTTACTGCCATTTAGTTTCTATTATCAGAGTGTTAAATGACACCAGAAGCCAACTCATTCATACAACACATAATGTCTTATTTATGACAACCTACAATAATGCAATAACACCAATATTTTGCATGACGAATAAGCATATGCCTACTCTACAGAACATCAACATCAAATAATAGCTTTTAAATGCTGCTTAAAGCTAAAGTGGGTAATTTTTAATATAGAAAATCACAGTTTAATATGCAGACAACTATAAGGAAGCCGTTGGTAGAATATTTACTCTAAAAAGTGGAAATCAATACATTGCTCTGTTTGTTTAAGCACCCTGACCAGCCTGACTTAGCAACTTTGACTCCACCAATGGCGTGATTTGTGATCTTTCTGCCTGATCAATTGAAGGTGGGCGCAGTATTAAGGAAAAAGTTATTGGTTTGAAATCAGTTATTATTTGTGCAATTCCATGTGGTGACGCTGGCGAGTTCACCTTTAAGTTGCCAAATAATGGTGATGTGTTAGCAGAAAAAGTGTTAAGAAATTCTGGGACAGCGCAAAACATTCTGAGCCTTGGTAAAGCTATACATTCTTGTTTAAGAGAGGGCCGTTTTATGAGGGTAGGGTTGGCACATGAATGCCAGAGAAAGTGTGCTGTGACCTTTGCCCTGCAACAGCTATAAAGAGGGCAAGGTTGATATGGACATAGTGATCACATGATGGTTACACAGAGAGAGTAGATACATCACACATTGAGCTTTGCTTTGGTGCAGAGTGTCCAGGGCACAGCTGTGCACCCTCTCTACAAAGCCCCTTTCTTTCATCGTCTTTTTAGACTGCAGTCTCTCTGCAGTTCCATTTGTTAATGCGTTGCTTTGACTTTGTCTTCATACACTGGCTCATTATCCATGCTCCTTGCCTGAGATGCACAGACAATGTTTGATAAATCATGCGAGTCTTTTTGATCAATTAATAGTAAAGGACCATCTTAAAAGAGTCATTATACTGTAGTTTACAAATTATACTACACTTGTTGAGCTGTATGTTTGTTTTTGAGTGCCACCAGCAAGGTTTTTGAGTGCTGTTGGTAGATTTGAACTTTTCACAAAGTAATCAACATACTCATCGCAAACAGCTGTTTTTTATTTCCAAAGTACAATCACTCTGACAGATATGCGACCAAATATGATCTAACAATGATCTTATACCACCATGTAAGATCTAAAGGGACAAATCGGACCCTGTCTCCACCACTGCAGCCCATAGAACTACAATTTGTGAAAGGATATTTGGAAAATGTCTAAATATCTTATTACATTCATATCGAATACAGTAAGTAACTTGTTCAATTGAAAACCGTCTGTAAGTTTGAATATTGAATAAGTCAGATGTCAGTCTTTTTACTGTGGGCTGTGTGTGAGCTGATAATTCAAGCAGTAAAGATGCATAATGCATGTTCAAAGGTAGTTTTCATTTTTATATGCCACATTTTTTTCAGACTTCAGAAGTGTGTTAAATATGTGAGGATGTATGTTTATCAACCTGTTACATGTCCAACATAATCATACAGGCCTTATGATTCAACTTGGTCGATAGTTCAAAATGAATATACAAATATTTCTTCTCTGCAAACCATAGATACCCCTTTATAGCAACTTTTAAACTTTTTAAATAACTTTTAACTTTAAAAAACATTGTTACATTGTATAATTTGATTATTAAAACTGCAGAGCTGCCCAAATCTACTAATAAAAGCAGCTGTTCTGCAGAAACTGGAAGCATGGTTGCCTGCTGTGTGACATCACAGTTACTTCATCTATAACTATATAGTTAGGAGGATGCCTAAATAAAGAGCCTTGTCTACTTTTAAAACGTTTCCCTTATTCCATTTGCTGTTAATGTAAAAGGCCATGCGGCAAATTAAACTCTATGGTATTTTGGCACAAATTTATCTGTCACTTAGTAGAAACTAAACCAAATTATGCAGATGCCAACATGGGTAGGTTTTATGACATGCTCTGCAGCCCTGATCTCGGAAAACCATAAAACAAATGATGCAAGGTATGAGAATATATGACCCAAATTACATTAAGTTTGGTTCACGTTTGATACTGTGTTGGCTGGGTCACCATTGAAGTCCAATGTAAAAATGTGGGTCCTGAAACCAGCTGAGTTCCACTGGTCTATTTATTGTTTTTGTATAATAACACATATTAAAAATATAAAAATATAAAGAGCACTAAACCAGCTCACCCTGCCTGCAGTCACTTTAGTTTTACAGCAGTTCAATTACTAGGACTTCAAGCGTGAAAAGCAGAAAACCAATGGATTTAGTTATTTTTATTATTTTTATTATTATTAATAGTTCAAGCACAACATGCCGAAAACCTATTTGAATTGTTGCATTTTTCTTTTATTATTATTATTTTCCGCTAAAACTGATAGTGGAGCCCAAACCATAGGCACAAGGACTTGTCCCTATCAGCCAATCGGGGGCGCTACAATGAACAAAACAAGAAAATCAGACATTTTCTGCCATAACTCTTAGACTGTAAGTCACAGACTCAAGTACCTCATATCATTGGAATCCTCAGAAAAATTCTCTGGAGTCCCAATATTAATAATTATTAAAAAAAAAAAAGAAAAGAAAAAAGTTGAACTTTCGGTGCAACATTGCATCATTCAGAACGTCACAAATGGCACGAGATGAATCGCCCCCTGCTGCTTTAATTACACAGCATCTGTGATGTGTATGTCAATACTCCTTAATGGTCAATAAAAAAAACATGGTGTGCTGGCAGGTCAATGGGGTGGCTTTGGACTAGACACACGGTGCACCTTCCTGTAAAATGTGTTAGCCTGTTTTCCTGAAAGGCAACTTGTTGCGATTGTAAACGGTGGTACAGTAAACTTACATTTGGAAGTTGTTTAAAATACTCTGTGGGTCCAGACACTGGCAGGTCTTAAAATAGTCAGCGCTGGCGTGTGTTCTGTGTAGCTGTAAAGTAGGCTATTAAAATATAAAAGCTGGATTTGCTGTTGACATACAGCACATGCCTTGTTGTTACTATTCTGTAACTCAAGGCATGATTTATCGGCATATGTTTTTGTATGTCAGTGTGTGTGTGTGTATGAGTGTTACCTGGGTCTGTTGCTGGACGTTGTTCAGGCTGCTCTGTAATTGGTGGATTTGTTGGGTGTAGACTGCTGCCTCCTGAGGTCCCTTTTCAAGTTCTGCCTTCAACTGAGCAATTGTGGTCTACAAACAGGCATACTAGTGTGAGACGGCCAAACCAGACAAGGCAGTAAACATTAGTGAGAGTATCCAGCATATTTAATTTGATGGAAAATAAAATAAGGCTGTAAGGGACAGATGTACAGTCTACTCAATGCCGTACTATGTACCTGGTGTCAGTTGTTCAGGTGACAAAACATTAAAGGGATAGTTCACCCAAAAAATAAAATTTCTCTCATCATTTACTCACCTTCAAGTCATCCCAGATGTGTATGACTTTCTTTCTCTTTTGCAGAACACAAAGATTTTTAGAAGAATATTTTAGCTCTGTAGGTCCACACAATGCAAGTGAATAGTAGCCAGAACTTTGAGGCTCTAAAACGTACAAAAAGGCAGCATAAAAGTGATCTGTACGACTCCAGTGGTTAAATCCATGTCTTGAGAAGTGATATGATAGATGTGGGTGACAAACAGATCAATATTTAAGTCCTTTTTTACTTGAAATCTCCTCCGTGCCCAGTAGGTGGCGATATGCACGAATAATGTGAATAAACAAAAACAACAGAAGAATGTGAATGTGGAGATTTATAGTAAAAAAGAACTTAAATATTGAAACGTTTCTCACCCACACCTACTATATCACTTCTGAAGACATGGATTTAACCTTTGGAGTCTTATGGATTAAAAGTTCTGGCCACCATTCACTTGCACTGTATGGGCCTAAAGAGATTAGATATTCTTCTAAAAATCTTCGCTTGTGTTCAGGAAATGAGAAAGAAAGTCATACACATCTGGGATGGCTTAAGGGTGAGTAAATGATGAGACTATTTTCCAGTGGCGATTTCTCAGAGACAGCAAAGCCTTCTCTGCTGGTGTAACATGCCTAATAAATAAATATTTTTTCATCCTTTCATTCTCATTGACCTTTTTACCTTATTTTCACTTTCCACTCCTAATTCATCTACAAACGAACAGCAAAAAAACAAAAAAAATGTATCTAATCAGAATTTATTCCTTGATGCTTACAAGCAAAGTGTGACAACTGTTTCACAAATCGTATGCCCGAAGCCATGCTCCTTAGCCGAAGCAGCGCATGAGTCTGAGCTTCACCCCGTCAGGCCTTCAGAATTTCCACAGAATCCCTCAACACTGCAGTGAATAGGCATCTAAAGTCAGATTGTCCGATTCGTCAGCCAATCAGATTGATTTATTTGTTCTTGGTGGGTGTGGTCTTTAGGATATTTCCCAGTCTAGGCCTTCTAGCTGGCCTTGAGTGATGCAATCACGCTTTAAGTGATGTACGTAATTTGAAAGCGAAGAGCGCGAGATCTTGCTGACGAGTCGGCTGTCATCACTGCTGGTATTGCCGTTGAGAAAGAGATCCTTATGGATTTAAAAACCTGAGATGTTCTGCATGATCGTGCGTTTCATTAATTAAACAGGAAAGGAGGACTGATTTTCACTTCAAGTAAACTGGTAAGTGTTTTTTGCATTGTTATAGCAACATCAGGAGTTTTCTAAGTGTTAATTAGACTGCTTGAGCATTTAGTGTCGGATCAAGTTTTGAAAAGTAACCGTGTACCCTGACGATTTATTGCAAGCAACATTTAAATCGCAAATATTAGATAGCTTTTTCTTCGTATTAAACCTCCTTGGTTCTGGCTTTTGTGCGTGGACGTGTTTTTAAAATGTCAATTGGCATTATTAGTTGACTGTCACGTAATGTATGATAGGCATATGGTGTCTTATTCATTGTGAAACTGTGTTTTCTTAATGGCATGAATTGCACTGAAGGCCTAGACTTAAAATGCATGGGCCTCCACTGCTATTTTTGATTGAACTATCCATTTAAAAATACATCTTTCAACACTATTGCAATATTGGAATTTTTCACATTTCCTGCACCAATTTTGGCGCAATCTCTGCAAAAGGAATATAAATATGGCAACATGTTAAACAAAGCTGAGATACTACACATATATTGGAAGCTGAAAGTATTATCAAATTTGCCAAAACATTTAAAGGTGCGTTCAGTCATCTTTTTCCACCATAATTTTTTGACAAAGAAATAGATACTTTTTAGTACTTTTTTAGTACTTTTGACAAATATGTTTAATGTACAATCTCTTGAGATAAAAACTAAAGGAGATAGTAAAACATATTCATATTGACTGTACTTCCATCCCTTACAGCCTTCATTGTTCTTGTCAAATTAAATATGGTGCCTTCTCTGACAAAATCTGTTATTTTTGTACATGGCAAAAACAAGATAGGAGGCGTAAAATAGGCTCCAGTCTACTCCTGTTGACATGCAAAACATAAAGAACATCAACACAGAAGGTAATGCGGGGAAAAAAGCTGTTTAATGTTCTTTTAAATTTTACTATATCAATGCTGCATACCTTTGAAAAACATGTAACAAATAAGAGGGCATTCAGGTAGACTCATGAAAACACTAACATTGAGGCATTCAAGAGTGAAAAGTGTTACCTCCAGATTATGAATCTCCAGTACAAAGCGAAGCAGGTGCAGAGTTAAGTGAAGGGTGAGAGAGGGAGAGATGAGAAAGGATGACGGAGCAGGGCACAAACACACAGACCAGTGAGGTGAGACAGGACACACAGCAGAGACACAGAGGTGCTAATATACTTATACAGACAAACAATACATCTTGATACAGTATGTTCAAAAACCTTGCTTGTTAACAACACTTCCCTTGGAACATTTATAAAACAATTAAAATAACCTTATTGAAAATTACTGCTTTTGACAAGTACTTCAGGGTCAAAACACTGGCTTTGTTCCAAACTCTGAGCTGCCAACCTAGACAGCTTTTCCTACTATAGTCACTAGATGGCAGCCTTTGAATGGAGATCAACAAAAGTCACCAAATTAGAATATCTGAAAAAGGTTGTCACACACACTTGAGTGACTTGTTTGCAATGATCACTGATCCAGAACGACTCTGCATTTGTGGGACTTTTATGTAACGAGAAACAATTTTGGGGTCAAAAGTGCAAGCAATTAGAGGCATGTTTACTGGAAGCACTCAGAATCGGGAGGGCTGCCAGATGGTTAATGGTTAACCTCAGGAATCTTTTAGGTAGGACAGTCAGTGTGACCCTCTGACACTTTTTTTCCACATTAAGATCTAACATTTGGTCTTTTACTAAAAAACCTACAGTATGAAATTGCTTGTGAGTTTCATACACATCACAGTGCCTTTACAGTCAATGCCACTATTTTTACCCAGACTGGTCAATTTACCGAACCCGTAAGCTACAATTGGTTGTAGGGCTGGGCAATATATATTGAACATTCACTATATATATATATATATATATATATATATATATATATATATATATATATATATATATCACACACACACACACACACAACAACACACACACAAGTTGTGCTCAAAAGTTTGCATACCCTGGCAGAAATTGTGACATTTTAGCATTGATTTTGAAAATATGACTGATCATGCAAATTTTTTTTAATTTTATTTAAGGATAGTGATCATATGAAGCCATTTATTATCACATAGTTGTATGGCTCCTTTTTAAATCATAACCTGTGTGTGTCACCTTGTGTGTCTGTAACAAGGCCAAACATTCAAGGGTATGTAAACTTTTGATCAGGGCCATTTGGGTGATTTCTGTTATCATTATGATTTAAAAAGGAGCCAAACAACTATGTGATAATAAATGGCTTCATATGATCATTATCCTTAAATAAAAGACAATTTTTTTGCATGATCAGTCATATTTTCAAAATCAATGCCAAAATTTCACAATTTCTGCCAGGGTATGCAAACTTTTGAGCACAACTGTATGTGTATATGTATGTATGTATATATATATATATATATATATATATATATATATATATATATATATATATATATATATATATATATATATATAAAATGTTGCAATGATTTTAATTCACTTTTTATTTATTAAATGGATAGTTCACCCAAAAATGAAAATTCTCTCATTTACTCACCCTCATGCCATCCCAGATGTGGGTGGAAGAACACAAGTGAAGATTTTTAGAAGAATATTTCAGCTCTGCAGTTCCATACAATGAATGGTGACCACAACTTTGAAGTTCCAAAAAGCACATTAAGGCAGCATTAAAGTAATAAATTTTTCCATAAAAACTCAGAGGTTAAATCCATATCTTCAGAAGCAATATGATAGTTGTGGGTGAGAAGCAGATCAACATTAAAGTCCTTTATTCCTATAAATATCCAACTTTGACCAGCCCCGACCAGCAGGTGGTGATATGCACAAAGAATGTGAATCATCTTAAAACAAAAGAAGAATGTGGAAGTGAAAGTGGAGATTTATAGTAAAAAAGGACTTAAATATTGATCTGTTTCTCACCCACACCTATATCATGTCTGACGGTATGAATTTAACCACTGGAGTTTTATGCTGCCTTCATGTGATTTTTGGAGCTTCAAAGTTTTGGTCACCATTCACTTGCATTGTATGGACCTACAGAGCTGAAATATTTTTTGTTTGTGTTCTGCAGAAGAAAGAAAGTCATACACATCTGGGATGGCATGAGGGTGAGTAAATGATGAGAGAATTTTCATTTTTTGGCTCAACTACTACTTTAAGTTTCAAAAACAGCATGTTGTATGATTAGTTTCATGATCTTTCCTTGCCTTACAACTCACGAGTATGAGAGCATTCATAGCAGCTCTGATTTAAACATTCGCAGCCAAAACTGGCATCAGAATAGCCAAGTTCAATTCATTACAATCAGTCTGTTTGAATAAATATACAAATATTTTTTTGCATCATAAATATTGATAAAGTCTACATGTGGCATTTTTAATATATTAAATTGTTTTAGTAAAAATATCCAGTTTGTAGGTAAATATTGCTTCTTATTACCATGTATTGTTACATATAAAAGAAAATGAGTAATATCATTCTTCCTTTGTTCATTTAGTGAAAAACTGCGCAGAAAACATGCCTTAATTATTTTAAAATAGATCTGTATGCCTTGCATTTAACATTTTGAATCTACTTGTAAAACAAAGGCTGTGTGGTTGATGTTTCTTCTGTTTTAAGTGAAGTGAAAGAAAAAAAAAAAAACCCCATAGTAGATACATAAATATGGAGATATTGAATATCGTCAAAAGGCTAAAGTAAATTTTGATAATTTGTTTAGATATACTGCCAAGCCTTAATTGGCTGTAGTCTCAGGCTAAGTTTGAAATGGCATACTTCCCATACTACATCTGCCATATCTGTCTACGGCAGAAATTGTAAGAGTAGTATGCCATTCCGAACTTGGCCTCAGTTTCTTTGTCACTTTCCAGTTCAAGGGCAGAGTGACATCACTGGTGCACCCATTTCAAAGGTCAGATGCTTGCCTCTGTCTCAAAATGACCTCGCATAACTCTGACTTTACGAGGTATTGATTTTGGCATGAGCCTCCATATTTGCCCACTTCTATCAATACCTACATTTTCAGAATAAACAGCATAGAAATAGACCATCTATAAAGCAGTGCACCATGCTCACTCTGTCCTTATTTCAGCCAAACAGTGCAGACAGGTCACAGCAGGACTGAGGCAGCAGCTCACCTCTGAGGAAGTGAAGTTGGCCTGCAGCTGTTTGTATTGGCTCTTAAGGCGCTCGGACTCCTCCTCCCTCTCCCATGTCATGTTGTCTATGAGCGTCTGCACCTGCACCAGCTCTTTCTTCAACACCTCCACGTCCTCCACTCCAGGCCTCTGAAGCTACAGGAGAGCCAGTGACAGACAGGATAAGATGGGAGAGACTGATGGGGTAGGAGGCTGATGATGTGCAGGCAGCAATAGCTGAGAAGTTGTTAACTCTATTAATTATCATGAGACAACAGGTGACTTTACCAACTCTGCTGACAGTTTCTCCTTCTCCTGTCTCTCTCTCTGCAGATCTTGGTTCAGATTGGCCACCTTTTGCTCTAGAACTTCTCTCAAGCTTTTCTCCTCATCGTAACGAGATTTGATGTCTGTGATTTAAAGCACACACTCATTTTAAAGCCATTAACTGGTAGTTGGATTTGTTTCCTCTTTAAATACTGAGCATATACCCAAACAGGTTAGCCAATATAAAGTCATCTTTACACCTCAAAAAGGTGGCACAAAAGCTGCATCTGAAGTGGCATTTAGGTGTATTTACACAAACTGTTTAATGCTGCTCAGAGGTGGCATAAATGCATTTACACAGCAATTACATATGCAAAAATAATGTTATGAGATGTTATGCAGAATGGCGTCTTTAAGCAGAATTTTGAGCAAGCACAGAGCAGACTTAACTCATCAAGTTGAGTTAAGTCTGCATAAGAATAGGTGCATCAAATTATTTTAAAATGTCACATCTCAGCTAGAGGTAGACCAATATATAGGTTTTACCAAGAGAGACTGATGAGATTTAGGATTAGGAATGTTAATAATTACTTGATAATCGATTAATCGTCATTAATTATTTGATTGATAAAGCTTATCGATGGTTGATTAATTTCAGGACAAATGCGTTCAGTAACCATGCCAGCAGACTTTGAAAAGGCTGTCTATACAGTCATCCACCGCCAGAGGGCACTTGCGCACTACATGTCATGTCTTGTCTACGTCAGAGAAGAAGAACGGCACAGATGAAGATGAAGCAGGCTCAATGTAAACAGTGTTGGAGCCTTTCACTATAAATGAAAATTATGTTTTCTGCATACACCGTAATAGTGTGTTAAAGTACTACATTAAAACAATCACAGTTGATCTGCTGGTCTCCTTGTTTCATCCCAACCTACAACTGCGTCAGTGATCGCTGGGAAAGCACATTCAGCTGACATCTCATCAGCACACACAGTATGTTATGTAGGCTGCTGTGTTTACGGAGTGTATTATGATTTAATTTCAAATAAAAAATATGTCCAAAGGTCCGAAATATCTTACGATCCACAACGCAAAGTTTTAATGAACTCATATATGTAAACGAGTTATAGATCTTGTTTACAAGTTATTACTTACAGTAATTCATCAACAGTAATTAAACAATTGACAAATTTATACTAAACACTGCCTAAATGTATTAAAATACATGGAACTATGAATATTTTAAGAGGAAAATGCAAATACTTGCATTTCTTAAGTGTAATAATTACAATTATTTTTAAACAGTAAGCTACATACACATATTATTTGAAGTCCTCCATGTGTGTTCTGCGGTATTAACGTTAATGATTAATGGATAAACTGATCATTAATTTCCACGACAATTGACATCTCTATTTAGAATGTCCCCCCAGTTTTCAGATCATTCCTACGCCCCTGGTAACGGAGCTAAGTCTCCGTAGTTTAAAAAAAGGTGTTCTTTGTGTGTTTTTGGGCTTGTTTAGTTAAAAGTCCCACATTATGCACCAGAGCTTCATTTTCCTGGTTATTATTGGAATTTTGGTCGAACAATGGGATTTTATTAATTTTGGACTCTTGTTGCCTCTATGTCTGTACCCGTCACAGTAAGGAAGGACTACGTTTTTTAAATTTTTTTTTTACATTCTGTAAGTTGATTTTAAAAACTTTCGGACGATTAATCTGTTGTCAGCCTTTTCCACCACTTTAGTTGTCAGTATTGGCAAAACCCACTATCGGTCGACCTCTAATCTCAGCCTCATAAATGAAAAAGGCAAGAACTTTCCTGCAAATCTTACCAACAATCTCAGTGGCGAGCTGGGCAGCTTTCTGTTCAAACAGGTCTTTCATCTGTTTGATGTTGAATTTCTCTGTTTCAGCTTTATTGAGCCTCATCTCGAGCTCTGAGAACAAACAAATACTGACTGCAACTTCACATTTTGAACCATGTGATGTTTCCAAATTTCCAAATGAACACTGCTTTTAAGACCAAATTAAAACGACTCTCAACCAACCTGATTCTTCTACACTGGTACCATCACTCTGTGAGCCCTAAAATCAAAACACGTCGATTAAAAAAATTATTAGTAGTGAATACAGAAAACATTTCTTCAGTAATTTATTGACAAGTATATTAACATTTCTTCATAAAACTGTCTTTGATCTCTTTGATCAATCACTTCTGTCTCAAAGACATTTGAAAAGATTTACTTTATTAGTCGCTAGTTGTCCTTGTACTTTGTCTAATTCTTTTTTTAATTCCTCAGAAAACCAGCGTTCTTCCTGAAAACACACAAAAATAACAGTGTAAGCAATTTTGATTCAAAAGACTGATCCATTGGAAATATCATCATTGAGTAATAGTGTTATGAGTAAAATTTCATGCATACTGTGGCTGATAAGAAGGGTGGGAGTCACGCAGTGTAGGTACCTTTAGTGAAGCTTGTAAATCTTGGACTTCCTGTCGAAGAAGGGCTACATCCTCCCTGAACAAAAGAAATCAAGTCTATATCAATTCATGCTCCGACTGAAATGTTTTTGAGAGATTTTACAGTAATGGCTATAAAAGTACAAACGTTACAAAGTAACAACAACAAAAAGCTACAAAAACTCATAAAACTCTTTAAAGTCAACATGAAACTTAGATTGTGAAAGGTGGTCTTTATATGACAGGTCGTTGGAGATGAGAGGTTGAAAAATTTGCACAGTAAGACCAGGAATGTGTATTGAAAGTAAATACAGCCATTTATGCCTTCATGTTGACTTGAAATGGAAGGCCTTTTCATTTGACTCTCTTGTGCCTTCATATCATTTATTTGACCATTTCTTTCCTTCTTTAAGAGAAAGCATAGGTCTATGCTTTAAGGTTCTGTCTATTTGCAAGATTATCTGACTGAGCGACTTAGTTTTCCCGGAAGGAAAGGCAGCAAGAAGGGTCTGATAACACAGAAGTCCCACCTGCCAGGGCTGAAGTGAGAGGGCTGCTCTCCAGGCTCATGGAACACCTCATAATGCTTAAAGAGCTCCTCAGCAGAGTTGTGTGATTTCATACACTGGGGACAAATGAAGCCCTGTGGACAAACAAATTAATACCACACTGAGATCAGGAAAAGGTGCAAAAGAGCAAAGAACAAATCAAACATCTTTCCTAAAAGTCAAAAAGACTCACTATCTTGAGAAAAAATTTAGGCTTGCCTAAATATGGTTATATAGTTCACCAAAAAATAACAATTCTGTCATTATTTACTCACCCTTATGTCATACTGAACCCCTATGACTTTCTTTTCACAAAAGCCGACACGGAGCAGAAAAATGTAATTTGCAAACTGTGTCATGTGACGATAATCACTTGTGGTAATTAGTGCCCGACCGATATATCGGTGAAAGGCTAATATCGGTCGGCCGATATTAGCCTTTCACCTATATATCGGTATTGGTGTATATGTTTACCGATATAAAAACTTTTTTCAGAACATATAATGTAGAAAACAATGCTTTAGAATTGATGTCATAGCGTAGTTTGTCCAGCAGAGCATGCTCCGACTCCATTGTTTACAGAGCTGAACTGAGGGTGGCTCTGCAGACAGGGCGGAGTTGAGCGGTGCGGAGCTGAGTAGTGTTTTCTCAGTAAATTGCTAACTAGTTTGTGAAATACATACTGGAAAGTTAATAAACAATGACCCCATTAATAAACATTAACCCTGTCCCTGACAACCATGTCACTCATGTTTATCTTTGCTATTGTTTGTTATGTTAACCAGCTATAGTTTGTCAGTGCAGTCAGTAATGTAGCAAATTGGTAAACATCAGAACATCTTTTTGCAGCTCAGCAGACAAAGGTGCGGTGGTGGATTGTGTCTGTTAAGTGTTGATTTCACGCTACGTTGTTACCTAGTTGGTGAGACGCAATGCTGGAAAGTAAAAGTCCATCTTTTACTCTCCGTGACAACGAGCTCATAGCTAACTAACTAACCACGTTGCTACTTTCATACCTTGTCAGCGTGTAAACATTATTTTTGATACAGTTCCTATATATTGTTATTTACACAGGGCAAATATACTATTTATTAAATCTACTTTTATTACGTATCCTATTTTAATATCTGGAAAACCAGACTTTTAAATATTACATTTTATAAATGCAACGACTGGAATTCAGTTGAAGGGGGTACCAAACTGTGAATCCTGAACCCCCTTCAACCGAATTCCAGTCGTTGCATTTATAAAATGTAATGTTTAAAAGTCTGGTTTTCCAAATAAGGGATGATAAATACTAATACAACAGGCTGGAAAAATAGACATTTATTCATTTTAATATCCTATATATATTTTGAATGTGTTGAAACTTGACACCGAGCGACGCACCCTATAAAATGCACCGTTAGATTGGTTTCATACTGAAGAGCCGCTTAAAAGTTTTTTTCTCTCTCTTGTAAATGTAAATGAGTGTAAATGCCAACACCATCATATATGTCGAAAGGACTGATGCCTGTCAACCAAAACATGAGCTCATTGATGTCATTAAGTGAGTCTGCTTTATTATTCCATCAGTTGCTCCTTGTCGGAGGCTTCCATAAATATTTAGTTTATACGTAGGGTTATGTCCTACATAAATGTAATGGTGCAACGCTCAAATATTTAGTAGTGCATAAATTTTGACTTTGTGCACATTTACGCCACAACTTGGCTAAGTTTTAACTTACAGCTGATACAACTGGCCCCTGATGTTTTAGCTATTTATTTTATTTGAATTTATTCTTTGTTTTAATGGTCAGCAACTGACTGATATTGAACTGATTTTTATTTTATTTATTCTTTATTTAAATGGTCAGCAATTGACTTATACTAAACATACGGTACTGATGTTTATTAAGCTATTTATTGTATTTTTATTTATTCTTTATTTTCTCAGTGTTCATTTCTAGAATTTGTTGACAAAGTATAATAATAATGTCAAATATTTTTTGATAAAAAATATTGAAGAAAGCAGCCTTCTGAGTACCTTTGCATAGTCATAATGGTGCAAAATCGGTGAACAATCCACATAGAAAAGGTCTGTTTTCATTCCAGCTCAAAAATGCGGTCACCATATCGGTAATCTGTGAATTTTCCCTCTCTAAAATCAATATCGGTCTCAAAAATCCCATATCGGTCGGGCTCTAGTGGTAATATAAGCGATCTGTTTTACCACCTCAAAATGAAGCACACTAAAGAATATTATGAAAGCCACAAGATGCGCTCTGCATTAATCAATTTTTATATTTAATTCTATAAATTTGTATATAGTCCAAGTGTTTATAAATATATTTTAAATGTATTTTTAAAATAACACGTATGCTAAAATGATGTAATATTTTCTTGTTACTTTGCGTTGAAAAGATCTTGAGTTTCTTGAGGAAAGTTTATACTAATATTGGTCAACAACATAAACTGAAATGTGGCATAATGTGAAATTGAGTATTATGGTATGATTGATTTAAAACAGAGTGTTTATTCTATTTTTAACTTTGACTGTTTGTCAGGTTCTACATAAAGAGAACATTTTATAAGAGTAAGTCATTTTCATTTAAAAAGTATTTATTTCACCGACTAGATTTTCCAAAATAGGCATTACAATATGGTTATTTATTATTTTAACAGATTTTTATTGGTTTTCCAGAAAATAATGACTATAACATGATATATATTGTTATCGTGAGATAAAATTACTCATATCGTGATATAAGATTATGGTCATCTAATTTACAGTAAGACCTAAAAATTTTGAGATCAAAACTATAAAAAAAAGCTAAGAACAAATTTCACAAATTCTTCTTACAAAAAAAAAAAAAAAACAAACAAAAAAAAACACTGCACGTCTTGGGAAAAGTTGGAATGTAGCCCACAAATTGTATGGACTTCTTTGACTATACTTTATGGTGTTTTTTGTCATTTTGGGGCTTGTCACCATTCACTTTCATTGAATGGAAAAAGAGCAGCATAAATATTCTGCTTAACATTTTGGAATGCCATGAGGGTGGGTAAATGACGACACATAAATGAGTTTTCACTGTTGGGTGAACTTACCCTAAAAGGCAATGAGACGGGGAAAAAAAAAAAGAGAAAAGTAAATGATTTAGGCAGCAATACTGTAGTGTTATGCATTTAACTGGAATTACCTCTGAAGACTCATTATTCATATCTGCAGAGGGCTGCTCAGACTCCGAGTTCTGGGAGCCTCCTTTCCCTGGAGTCTATTTCCACAAGGAGACGGACAGACACAGAACAGAAAGGAAAGCTTTGAGTCAGATGTCAGCTGTGATGAAACATCATTGTGTTACACTATTCAGCTCTGCCACATTTAGTCAGGTATCTGGGCAGGAGATCAAGACGAGCCGGCTCACTGCATTGTATTCACAAGGTGTGAAGGCAAGGAATTGTTTTGTCCACTTCTCGAGATGTACTTGGCATGATTATCATTTATCGGAGGACACGCATGGGGCCGAAATTGTATATACTCAGCAGGAGGGCCGTTTAACGTTTCCCTGAGCAAATGTTGATCCTGGCAACCAAGGGCAGTATGATGTCAAGCAATATTACTCTCTATAACACTGATACGCCCTTGACATTTCAGATCCAAGCCTGTCAGATCACAAGCCCATGGTACAGTGATGGAATCAAATAGGAAAACCATGGACTGAATGGTTATAAGATTCAAGCATCATGATTTTTTCACGGAACTCCAAGGTACTTCAAATACTACTGTGGTATTACCATAGTACTTGTTCAAAAAATGGTGGTACCATGTTATGCGTTTGTTAAGTGTTTAAGACCAAAAGCTTCTGGTACATCTTTCAGTTCACTTGACATTTTCAAATGTTCACAATTTAACACCTGCTGATTCAGTGCAGTCTTTGCAAATCATCACTCATGCATTCTTCATGACAACACTACACAGAGCACTGTTCCTTACCATCCTGGTATAAAGATCATAAAGATCAGATCTTACATGAATACTTAGCAGATGTCTATGAGATATTACGAGCAAGCTCAGACATTACATATAATGCGGAAACCATCTAGCTTGTGTGGCATGTTTAGTGATCACGGTAACATCAACAAATGAAAAAATATACAATCACATGACCTACTTCAAACAGTCATACCTTTGGGATGATTGCAAAAGAAACTAACTAAAGTTCATAACACCTCGTCATGGCTTGTAGTTGTTTATAAAACTAGTTAGCCTATTTTACCAAGCTATGATCCGCTGGCCGGCTAACAGCTCAGCTTCCATGACAACAATCATTCATTTAAGCATAGAATTACCAAGACTAGTCCCAAAAAGACCAAGAAATCGTTCGTAACTGTCTTGGAGAAACTACAAGCTAATTTTACATTTTTAATCAATGTTCCTCCTCACGCAGGTCCATCATTCAGTGTCAGGCCTGCCATGCTACAAATCACACAACTGAATGAGTGTCTGTTTTTTCCAAAAGATTTTAACTTACCATCTGTAATATCCGTCTTAACATGCTGGTCCCTTTTTTTTTTTTTTTTTTTTTTTTTTTTTTGTCTAAAACTCAGAAGAATTTTTTTTTAATAAATATAAATATCCTACAGGTTTCAGTACTGAAGAGTATGTGTGTGTGTCAATATTTTGCTGTTGACACCTGCAAACACACACTGTCGCTTCTGTGCAAGCCCACCCGTTTTTCGACAAGTCCCGCCCTTCAGAATTACGGAAATACGTTGGTTTCGTTCCGTCCATTACTGTTTGCTGTGGTTTGACTGGATTAATGAAAGACTTCTTTTTTGTCCAATCACAGACTGCCTCAAAGGAGCATCTACCAATCATAGAAAAGAGAGATCAGTTCAAAAGCGGGACTTGTTGGAAAATGGGTGGGAATTATAACGTAAACGTATCCAGAACAAGCGCTACTGTGTCGGTAAAGGGGTGTTTGGACTGGTGCTGGAATACCTTTTCTATTATAGGGTAATTCGGGCAAAATATAACTTTATATCAAATATCTTTAAGATGGTAGATTATTTATTGATAATTCTTAAATCAGTTACACATTTCGGTATGAGTACGTTGTGTTACTGCCACCTGCTGGCCTGGAGAATGACCGACTATTTCGTATTTGCTTCTAGGGTCCCACGGACATGGAAAACCTGGAAATATCAGGGAATTTTAATATTTCCAGGCCTGGAAGTCATCGAAATGACAAAAATATATATTTTTTATTTTTATGAATATATACACTGGCAGCCAAAAGTTTGGACTAATGTACAGATTTTGCTTTTATGGAAAGAATTTGGTACTTTTATTCACCCAAGTGGCATTCAACTGATCACAATGTATAGTCAGGACATTAATAACGTGAAAAATTACTATTACAATTTGAAAAAAAAAAAAAAAAAAAAAAAAATCAGAACTTCTTAAGAGTTCTCATCAAAAAAATCCTCCACATGCAGCAGTGACAGCTTTGTAGATCCTTGGCATTCTAGCTGTCAGTTTGTCCAGACACTCAGGTGACATTTCACCCCACACTTCCTGTAGCACTTGCCATAGATGTGGCTGTCTTGTCGGGCACTTTTAACACACCTTACAGTCTAGCTGATCTTTTCTCTTTGTTTTTCTGTTTCAAAAGTGGCTTTTTCTTTGCAATTCTTCCCATAAGGCCTGCACCCCTGAGTCTTCTCTTTACTGTTGTACATGAAACTGGTGTTGAGCGGGTAGAATTCAATGAAGCTGTCAGCTGAGGACATGTGAGGCGTCTATTTCTCAAACAAGAGTCTCTGATGTACTTATCCTCTTGTTTAGTTGTACATCTGGCCTTCCACATCTCTTTCTGTCCTTGTTAGATCCAGTTGTCCTTTGTCTTTGAAGACTATAGTGTACACCTTTGTATGAAATCTTCAGTTTTTTGGCAATTTCAAGCATTGTGTAGGCTTCATTCCTCAAAACAATGATTGACTGATGAGTTTCTAGAGAAAGCTGTTTCTTTTTTGACATTTTTGACCTAATATTGACCTTAAGACATGCCAGTCTATTGCATACAGCGGTGACTCAAAAACAAACACAAAGACAATGTTAAACTTCATTTAACGAACCAAATATATTTCAGCTGTGTTTGATATAATGGAAAGTGATTTTCTAGTACCAAATTGGCAATTTAGTATGATTACTCAAGGAAAAGATGTTGGAGTGATGGCTGCTGGAAATAGAGCCTGTCTAGATTTGATCAAAAATTACTTTTTTCAAATAGTGATGGTGCTGTTTTTTACATCAGTAATATCCTGACTATACTTTGTGATCAGTTGAATGCCAGTTTGTTGAATTAAAGTACCAATATCCTTCCGAAACAGCAAAATCTGTTCATTATTCCAAACGTTTGGCCACCAGTGTATATTTTTGCAAATTTTTATAAAATGATTTTCTTTGGTCAAAATGTTTAGGAAGCCTGTGCAAATGACTACAAAATATCAAGAACAAAGAATACATGCTTGTGGTTTATGAATAATCTACTAACACCCCCCCAAGTTGTTTCCTCAAACTATGCACTCAAACTTGTACATTCAACTATGACTGTAGGCTACCTTCAGGAGAGGGCTTGCCACATGACTTTCCAAGAAGTTCTTACCTTTTCTTTGAAACGTATTGCTTTCTCTTTATGTTAGCGTGAGCTAACGAATCTGATTTTTAAGCATGTTTCTATGTGCAAGTTCGTTTTCTTGCATTATATGCATTACAAATACAAACCTACAATCACATCTAATTTTTGCCAGTAAGCAGCCTTAAACAGACTAAGTGAATAATCCCCAACTGGCAGAGTGGTAAAATTCAGTTACCTCAGGCCTATCGATGTGCCATTCCACCCATAATCACAAACAGCACCTGTACAGAGATCATCCTGAATTTGAAACAGTGAGGAGTTTATTCCAAAAGAAATAGTTCTTTAGATTTTGTCAGTGGACAGAAATAAGCATTTTTGTTATTTCTTTCAAATCACAATAGGAAAATTTTTAACACACTAATCTTTCACATATTAAACAGTGTGTTTTATTGAGGTGCTTGCTTTTCATAGCAGTGCAATCCTTTAACTTTGTCAATAAAAAAACTTGTGAAACTCATAATACTTAATAAACTACTACTTAGAAGCTGAAATTTATGAATATTAAAACATATTTACAACCTGACATGCAGTCTTTCCTCTGAGGAAAGATATGCTTATTTACCATACACAGTCATATTAAAAGTTTGGCATCATATCCCATTGTGGTTCAGTGAATTCCATATACTATTCACTGACTACAAAACAGAGTAAAACGAATGTCTACTTTTAAAATTCCTCCAGCTATTTTTGCTAAGATTACAACCTCAAGATTGCATTCTAGTAGTATAAAATCTTCTCATAAATTATATATACAATTGCATTTCTGTTGCCATTTAAATAAAACATAGAAAAAAAACATTGGGAGTTTTGCCTATTCATTTTATAAAATATTTAGAATATCACTTTACAGACTATATAAACTGCAATTTTGGTGGGCAAATGTAACCTTTCAGTGCAAAGAGAAATGGGGGTAACCAGATTGCACTGTTTAATGTGGCATGTTCACATTTAAGACCAAACTGTGAAAAGACTTGCAAATTTCACAGCATGTTAACCCTATATTCATTTGGGATGAAGGCATCTATATAAATTAACAGCATCCAAAATCCTCTTTTAGAACCATTTACAAACAATATAATCCATGATTTCGACATATCTCAAGTAAATGAGATCTTTTTTTCCTATTTGTTCTTTATCAAGTTGCACATATTTTTTTTAATTGTATTTTTTTATAGCAAATACCTAACAGATACGCCTAGTTATCTATTAGATATAAATAGTCAGCATTTCGAAAGATTCACCACAATCATACTTTCTAAACAATGTCCAAATTCTTTATCCACTGCAAAACTTGCCATTATAATTGTACACATCCATCATTACAGTCTTCCTCCTCCCAAGCCTTCTGTCAAATAATATTTCCAAAACGTCCACCATAGCTACCATATCCTTTAATCTGCGACTTAAACTCCTTCAAATAACTTCATCTTGTTTGGCTTGAAATGATTGTTTACCAATGAAACATGAGGAAAATAGCTCTCTTTCTTATTGACCTGAAAGTTTTAGGCATTTCACAGCCAGCCTTTGGTTTCTACATAAAAAAAAAAAAAAAAAAAAAAAGGTTTTCAAATAGTAATCATTAAAACATTATACATGCAAAATTGTCCTTTCCAGTCCAAGGATAGTTTTCCTCGTAAAGCATATTCTGCATTGGTTCCCTCTGTTGGCAGTTCTATCTTTGTAAACGGGCCAGTCCACAGTCCTGTGAGGCTGTTTGGTGGAGGGGGGCATTATCATCTGTGCTTACTGGCTCCTGAGAGTTGCCGTTTGTGGGGCTGCAGCGAGGACTGAGCTTGTGAAGATACTCCGCATGGACAGGTTTATGGCACTGCAGCACCTGGATCGCCTCATCAATTTTGAACCATTTTCGCTTCCGACCTGCAAAACATATTATAGATCATGGTATATTAAACCATCAGCATTAAGTTAAATGGATAGTCCAAAAATGAAAATTCTGTCTTTATTTACTCACCCACACATCATCCCAAAGAATAATGCTGTTATTTGTTTTCCACAAAAAAAGCACCATAAAAGAAATCCATACGACTTGTGCTCTTATTCCAAGTTTTCTGAAGCAATACAATAGTTTTGTATGAGTAAAATACTGAAAAGCAAGTAGTTATTCACTAAAATCTTCCCCTCTGCTGAAGCTCTGAAATACAGTATAATTCGCGATTTCGATTCGATTAAAGGGGCATGCGATCGATATATGCCAATTTTACACAATCAATTACATTTTTATTTTTTTTTATCTCACAAATGTAACCAAAATATACATTTGAATATTTTATTCAGCTCTCTGAAAAGTTCAAATCCAGTATACACATTGGGAGATCCATAACAAAATAAGGTAGTTCATAAACAAATAATACAGAAAAATAAATAATATAAAAAATTGTCACATACATGTGATCATAAATCGTTTGATGACAGCTCGTTGCTTTGTGGAATGAAGGAAACACTATAGTGATGATTTGTCATCTGCACAACTGTCAAGCAAGTCAACCCAAATAGCCACAACAGAAGAGTATGTGCTATCCATGTTTTTTCTTGGCTACAACTTCCACAGTTCTGTAACAGTTCTGTTCTGTTCTAGTTTACTGTGATTCATGTTAGTAAGGGTGTTGATGTGAAGAGGTCATCTTTCCCTCATCAGCACTGTTCAGAATATCATGGCTGTTTAGCCGTTTGACATGGCTGAATTGCTCAATAGTGCTTTAAAATAGAAAATTCTCATGAAGAATTCAAATGCACCACGATATCGAGGGAAGCTCGATTTTATCGGCTCTGCACTACATTGTCACCGGAGCTCACAGCCCTGTTGATGGGCATGCACGGATGGAGCACAACTTCAGGCTTCCATCACTCTGCGCACATCCGTGTCCTATATGAGAAGCATATTTAGTGCTTATAAAACAAGATGAATATCATAAGGTTGCTGCATCGCCTGACGGAAATGCATATGAACGTGACTGGCATTATAAAAATGCATCTTAAAAAGATATATAGTACATCCAAGTTTACGCATTGCATTCATCGCAAGGTTGGTTATTTGATCGATGCATCGATACAGATCGATGGATTGTTACACCCCTGCAAATGCAAATATGCAGAATGAGGAATGCAGGGAAAGCTATTGTATGGATTCTGAAGTTTTGGAATACAGTGCAGTAGTCATATAGACTACTTTTATGGTGATTTATTGTCCTTTTTGGAGCTTGACAGACAGTGGTCACTATGAACTGTCACTGCATGGAAAAGAGCTGCAGAAAGATTCTTCAAAATTTCTGCTTCTTTGTTCCACTGACAAAAAATAACAGTGTACAGATTTGGAACAACACTGAGGTGATTAACAATTACAAAATTGTCTTTTTCTTTTGATTAACTATTTTTAATGTTGATATGTTGAGACTATAGCGATTTTGGTAGATGAAAATGATACTAAATAACAGTAAAAATAGTAAAAATTCTGTGCATTAATTCAGGTGAAAATAATGTAGTTTTATAGATGCTTAATTTACTTTTGACCTACTACCATTAAATACACTTGCTGCTTGGTTTTATAAAATGCATAGCACTGAGTTGAATACAGTTCAAAAGGTCAACTTTGCAGCAAACTTGTCAGATGTTCGGCTGCACAACCACAATCCACTTTATTTATAGACCTTTAAACTGTATCTCACAAAGTGCAAACACTTAAACATTCACCTAAAGGATTTTTAAAAAGACGCTTGCGGATGTCCAATATGCAGGGGGTTAAAAGGTCACCAAGCTGACAATGAGATTATTGACTATTAATTTTACTCAGCTCTGTCAAGTATGCAGCTTACTTCCTCTCAGTGTATGGAGGCTATGATGCCCTATTTGGCAACTGAAACTATGGTACAGGCAGAGAGAGAGAGAGAGAGAGAGAGAGAGGCCAGTAATAGGGGAGTGTCGTGACGTTAACTGGTAAACAACTGTGCCCCTGCTACAGGCACGCCTCTCTGTGAACAAATTTAGGGCTATTTATATGGCTGCTAGAAGTGAAGGATTACCAGGTTTTCTCTTTCCACGCCATCTACAAATAGTGCAAGTTTTGAATTGCACCGTCTGTGGGCACTGTTATTTTTATGGATCCTTCCCAACAACAAAAATCCAGCTAGTAGCAGATTTCAGTGGCTAATCCACTTGCCTGCTCAACATCTGTAATAGCTTTGTTAAATACTTACATATATTCCCATATTTGCCCTGTTTACAGATCAGCAGTTAGCAGAAATTAGTTTGTCATGATTTAGATAAGCTGGTGAAAACCCACTTTCTAAACCAATTAAACTGTGTCCTTTTAGTAGACTAAGCTTCTTCTGTACAAAAATAAAGTACCCACTATTGATTTAATGCAGGCTTGGGAATAGATCATTTTGTTAAAGTCTAAGAAAACACACCTTTGCCTTTTTATACTATTCCTTTAGTATAAATCTGTAAACAACAAATAAATGTAAATGTATTTTAAAAGTCATTTAGGCAGAATAAGGCAGAAAAATTATGCAAATGCAGACGTGGCCCATCGTACATATTTAAGGGGGAAGAATTGTGTAATTTCTGCAAAAATAATGTCTGTTTTAAAACAGGTTTCCCAAACACTCCACCTATCATCCACTGGTCGACAAACAGATAGTCCCGCCCCAAACTCACGGCATTGGTTGGACCAATGTTGCTCTGTTGGGCTGATAGGGATACTCAAACAAACAGAGCAATGATCTGATTGCACCACAGAGCCACACAGTTGATACTTTTTAGGGAATCAACATACAAATGGCATTACGGAGACGGTAACAGACCTCAGTATAAATGAGGGGTTACAGTTACCTTTGATGTTTGAGCTATTAAACCAGATTTGTTATTATTCTGATAGCTAGCTACATGTTGACAATTTAACTAACTTTAGATAATTTGCGCAGCAAGATTTCCTTCAAACCGTAAAAGATGATGCTAGTGCTTGTCTAGGGTTGCCACGGTGTACAGTGTTACCGGTTTAACTTTGTACAAGGGAAAACACCGGCATGAAATTTGATACCGGGTAAAAGGGGGAAACGTTATGAATGAAACTTCCAATATCAATACTATAGCCTAACGAATACAATAGCCATAAATAAAGAATAGTTGCCTAATGAAGAGTTTGCGACCCATGATATATGAACTTAAAGAACGCACTGAAAGCCAGATGTTCTTTACCAACGTATCAAATTCCACAGGCAGAAAAGTACGCGCACTGACAGAAGACGTTAAATTGCAAGTAGCGAATAATGTGCATGGTGGGTAACTGTTAAGACATCTCGGATTTGGAATGACACAAGAAATGCTGTTAGACACACAGACACGTGCTTGACTTTATCATATTTTTAAGACATATTCAACAGGGGGGCCTGGGTAGCTCAGTGGTAAAATATGCTGGCTACCACCCCTGGAGTTCGCTAGTTTGAATCCCAGGGTGTGCTGAGTGACTCCAGCCAGGTCTCCTAAGCAACCAAATTGGCCCGGTTGCTAGGGAGGGTAGAGTCACATGGGGTAACCTCCTTGTGGTCACTATAATGTGGTTTGCTCTCGGTGGGGCGCATGGTGAATTGAGCGTGGTTGCCACGGTGGATGGCGTGAAGCCTCCACACGCTAGCCACGTGATAAGATGCGCGGGTTGACTGTCTCGTGGAGGCAACTGGGATTCGTCCTCCGCCACCCGGACTGAGGCGAATCACTATGCGACCACGAGGACTTAGAGCGCATTGGGAATTGGGCATTCCAAATTGGGAGAAAAAGTGGAAAAATTCCCCCCCCCCCAAAAAAAAAAAAAAAAAAAAAAAAGACATATTTAACAGATGACAGAAAAGCTATCTACATGCATATTTGTTCAGCGGCGTGGAGTCTCGTGGAACACGCGTATGTAAAGAGTTCTCCCTCTTTCTTTGTTTCAATTCTTTGCAAGAATATTATCATCTATGAGAATGCTGCAAATGACCTCAGACTATCTCAGCTCAGGTGCTCCTCTGAGTTCAGTTTGCTTTATTTCCACAGAGCAACTCTGCAGAGCCACTTTATATATAGCTTATACATCTGTGATTAAATCATAAAATAATACAAAAACACGTTAACCTTGAACCATGATTTATATTTCAGCGATTATTAGTAATTTTCCGCTTGTTGTCATATAGGATACCTTCATGACGGTAAATGGAAAGGTGGTTATATATGATTTTTTTTATATATGATATCTTATTTTAATTGCTTTTTCATTTCATTTGAAGTGCAATTTGGATTTAGAAATGTCTTTGGTTTTTAAATAAATGTTTTACCTTTTTCAATGCAAATTCACTAAAGCAAGAATATTCACCAATCCCTCAGCTGGGGGGTTGACAACGTAATTGGATATTGTGAGATATATATATATACACACTATATTGCCAAAAGTATTCGCTCACCCATTCAAATAATTGAATTCAGGTGTTCCAATCACTTCCACGGCCACAGGTGTATAAAATGAAGCACCTAGGCATGCAGACTGCTTCTACAAACATTTGTGAAAGAATGGGCCGCTCTCAGGAGCTCAGTGAATTCCAGCGTGGTACTGTGATAGGATGCCACCTGTGCAACAAGTCCAGTCGTGAAATTTCCTCGCTACTAAATATTCCACAGTCAACTGTCAGTGGTATTATAACAAAGTGGAAGCGATTGGAAAATGACAGCAACTCAGCCACGAAGTGGTAGGCCACGTAAAATGACAGAGCGGGGTCAGCGGATGCTGAGGCGCATAGTGCGCAGAGGTCGCCAACTTTCTGCAGAGTCAGTCGCTACAGACCTCCAAAGTTCATGTGGCCTTCAGATTAGCTCAAGAACAGTGCGTAGAGAGCTTCATGGAATGGGTTTCCATGGCCGAGCAGCTGCATCCAAGCCATACATCACCAAGTGCAATGCAAAGCGTCGGATGCAGTGGTGTAAAGCACGCCGCCACTGGACTCTAGAGCAGTGGAGACGCGTTCTCTGGAGTGACTAATCACGCTTCTCCATCTCGCAATCTGATGGACGAGTCTGGGTTTGGCGGTTGCCAGGAGAACGGTACTTGTCTGACTGCATTGTGCCAACTGTGAAGTTTGGTGGAGGGGGATTATGGTGTGGGGTTGTTTTTCAGGAGCTGGGCTTGGCCCCTTAGTTCCAGTGAAAGGAACTCTGAATGCTTCAGCATACCAAGAGATTTTGGACAATTCCATGCTCCCAACTTTGTGGGAACAGTTTGGGGATGGCCCCTTCCTGTTCCAACATGACTGCGCACCAGTGCACAAAGCAAGGTCCATAAAGACATGGATGAGCGAGTTTGGTGTGGAAGACTTGACTGGCCTGCACAGAGTCCTGACCTCAACCCGATAGAGCACTTTTGGGATGAATTAGAGCGAAGACTGCGAGCCAGGCCTTCTTGTCCAACATCAGTGTCTGACTTCACAAATGCGCTTCTGGAAGAATGGTCAAAAATTCCCATAAACACACTCCTAAACCTTGTGGAAAGCCTTCCCAGAAGAGTTGAAGCTGTAATAGCTGCAAAGGGTGGGCCGACGTCATATTAAACCCTATGGATTAGGAATGGGATGTCACTTAAGTTCATATGCGTCTAAAGGCAGATGAGCGAATACTTTTGGCAATATAGTGTATATATATATATATTTATATATATATATATATATATTTTTTTTTAAATAAAAATATTGTGAACATATTTCTTGCATATCGCCCAGCCCTAGGAGGGAACAAATTTATTCAAACACACTCAAATTCATTACCCTTCCGAAAAAGCTAAACTGGGTCCTGGGATGAAAGGTAATAAAACACCAACATTAAGCCTGCAACAACCCACAATAAGTGAAGTATTTGCCCAGACAACGAAATACCTGACCAGTAGCCCATGATGGAGAGAATTAACAGATGAAGTAGGTTAGTTGCCAAAGAGATGTTGCCCTTCATAAATGCCCTTCATTTTTTGTTGAAAAGCCATCTTTCAAAAAGTTGAACAACACACATTTTAATTGCACTTCAAAAGTTCAAAGTTAGAAAT
The DNA here is from genome assembly GCF_019703515.2 of Myxocyprinus asiaticus. Lineage (NCBI taxonomy): Eukaryota > Metazoa > Chordata > Actinopteri > Cypriniformes > Catostomidae > Myxocyprinus > Myxocyprinus asiaticus. The sequence continues at coordinate 19,506,049 of NC_059369.1, read as the reverse complement.
CAAGCTGCCTTGCGTTATTGTGTAGGCTATTGCTTAACAAAAATTACCCCATAGTACCACTTAGCATCCAACCAGCAGTAATACCGGTGTTAGTCAGTTTGAACGTGAACACCGCACCGGTGTGAAAATTATGATATCGTGGCCAGTCTAGGCTGCACAATTATTCAAAATAAAATTTAAATCGCAATATGAACTTGTGTGATTGTCAAACCGCAAAGGGCTGCGATTTAATAAAAAAAAATAGTCTCCTAGCGCTGCTCGCTTCAGAGTTTATTTGCGCTGCTCTTTCCTGTCTGTATTGTGTTATTGCATTATTACAGTGTTTTCAGAGCAGATCTGTGCTCCACAGCTCCATCTCATGCTGACGTGCTCAGGGTAAATAACAGATGTGCTGAGTTCGATTCTGTTTCCATGTGTGTGCTGAGCGTGTTATATTTAAAGTGCTCCAGATTCAATTAATTTTTTAATTTAGCATCATTCCAAACATGTTTGGCCAATACAAGTTAATATACAAAATACAATTAATACACCCCATGGCTCTGGTAATTGGTGGACAAAGGAGGAGAAGATGCTAAAATGAGGAGCACATTATACAGCTGTTTTGAATTCAGTGACACACAGAAACTGTTCATGCAACTGTCCGCCAAAATAAAAGCTTGATGTTTAAGAACCCTTTGGTTTAACTGGACCGTGTAGCAATGTCCTGTGCAAGTTAAGATTTTATTGCAGAAACATATTACTATTGTGTAATAATAACAATAATGATGATGATAATTAATCATCAATATAATATTAAAATCACATTCAATTTCACTGGGTTCCAAAAAATAATGGTGATGAACAGTATGTAAAGACCCTATCACAAAGTGGACAAAAACAGGCGCACAGTGGACAGGTACGCTGTGAATACAAAGACAGTGTTTTCTTTTCTCTTTGTTTCACTGTTTTATTCATTTATTTGTTTGTTTGATGTTGAAGACTCATGTGTGAATTCTCAAAGAGTAGCCCAAGTCTTTTTATTGGCATAAGACCATGGACAAAACATTACCAAAGTTTCAATATATAATAGAATCACATACAAGTTTTTTGTTTTTGTTTATCATATTCATTATCATTATCATCATAATCATATTTTTGTAATATTTTTCAAAATAATCGCATTATCGTGCAGCCCTAGTTCACGCTAATTCCTGCTATAATGTCCCTTGTGGCAGCGCAAAGAATACGTTTACTTCCCTTGCCTTGTGAAACATTTCAGAATGCAACAACATGCGAAATCAAGTCCACGTAGCTAGAATAATTTACGTTCATGTACATGTGTAGAGTTTGTCTCTGGCCTAAAGATTATATAATAGAATTATATTAAAAAGCTGCCATACTGTATATGCCTAGTGGGTTAGATTTTGCATAAGCAGAAACAAAAGCATGGAATTTACACATTTTAAATGCAGAACTGAAGTTAAAACGTCATTAAACGGCAACTCACCAATACTGACCGAGTCCTCCCAGTCTTCTAGTGTCTCTGTTACAGTAAGCACATACACATAGGTCCGATGCTTGCTGTCCTGGTTCTGCTGTACAGAATGAGAAATATACATTTATCATGTGGTAACATAAAATCAATGCGTGACATACTGGAAAGCGTGCACTGAGAAGGTGTGAAGATAAAATTATTATGAGCGTTTATGAAATAAAGTCTTGTTTATTAAAGTCTGAAGTGCACGCGATTCATCAGTGCCATGTGCTATCAGGCCTAAAGTAACATCTTACTTTATACAAGGCAGTTTGGCAGTCTTACCTCAAACACCCCGAGCAGCCTGCCAAGAGTGCCCCTTACACCAGCCTGTTTAAGCAGGAATAGACATGGAAAAAACATCCGTGAGATTCGAACAGGAGGAGCAAGCTGCAACATCTGCATTTGTTCCCTACCCACAAGCTACTACTTTTACTGTCTGGCTGTAAATATGGTTGTTTTTGCAAGATGTCCCCCACTGCAAATCATGCAGACATATTACTGAAATAACTAAACAGTAAACAAACAATAAATAAACCACACATTACTCAAATTCTGTTCCCTGGGACAGGTCATGTAGTTTTAACATGAAATTTATAAAAAGGGGGTTTTAGTGTTTAGTAGAATATAAATGCTAATATAATGTTAATGCAATTATTTTCACACACTTTTTTAAAGGGTTAGTTCACCCAAAAATGAAAATTCTCTCATCATTTACTCATCCTCATGCCATTCCAGATATGTATGACTCTCTTTAGAGAGATTTTTAGAAGAATTTCTCAGCTCTGTAGGTCCATTCAATGCAAGCGAATTGGTGCACATAAATCAGCATAAAAGTAATCCATATAACTCCATCTCAGAAGCAATATGATAGGTGTGAGTGAGAAACAGATCGCTTTCACATTCTTCTTGTGTTTTTGGTGATTCATATTCTTCAAGCATAATGCCCCCTACTGGGCAGTAAGAAGAATTTTAAGCAAAAAAATTACAAACATTGATCTGTTTGTCACCCACACCTATCATATCACTTGAGAAAATATGGATTAAAACACTGAAGTTGTATGGATTACTTTTATGATGCCTTTATGTGCTTTTTGGAGCAAACTTTTGGCACCCAAAAAGCACATAAAGGCATCATAAAAGTAATCAATACAACTTCAGTGTTTTAATCCATATTTTCTCAAGTGATATGATAGGTGTGGGTGACAAACAGATCAATGTTTGTAATTTTTTTGCTTAAAATTCTTCTTACTGCCCAGTAGGGGGCATTATGCTTGAAGAATGGACCTACAGAGCTGAATTATTCTTCTAAAAATCATAATTTGTGTTCTGCAGAAGAAAGGAAGTCATACACATCTGAGATGGAATGAAGGTTAGTAAATGATGAAAGAATTTAAATTTTTGGGTGAACTATCCCTTTAATAGGGTTGTGAGCATGAAAGCGCCAAGACAGAGGTATTTTAATAGGGTCTCAGATTCAAACCACATTAAAATGCAGTCATAGTTGGGAATATTGATTCCACGAATCAGTTCTGCAACTAACTGAATTCAGCTATCCCTTTAAACACCATTTTTCATTTTGCTGTATTTGGCTTCTTGGATTTTTACAAATATCACTCTTTTAGGTAATTTCAAAACTGATTCATAAATGTCAAGATGAATACTGAAAATTATCAAAAGGCTGACAAATAATGTAGTGATATTTTTTAGCTATATCATTCATTCCTAGGAGTTATGATATTGTGCAGCTTGTGACACTGAAGGAAGGGAAATGTCTTTGTTATTATGACATAACCTGCACCTAACACGAACACATCAGGTCAACACATTAGGCCCAGTTCACTGATCCGGGAGACCTGAGCTGCATGTTTCTATCACACAGGAGATTCCTGGACAACATAATGCTCGCAAGGTAGAGCCGACATCCATATCACCCTGCAGCTCTCGCTTGGTTACCCACTGAAGCTAAGCAGGATTGAGCCTGGTCAGTACCTGGATGGGAGAGCTCCTAGGGAAAACTAAGTTTGCTGCTGGAAGAGGTGTTAGTGAGGCCAGCAGGGAGTGCTCACCCTGTGGTCTGTGTGGGTCCTAATGCCCCAGTATAGTGATAGGGGCACTATACTGTAAAAAAAAAAAAAGGCACCGTCTTTAGGATGAGACATTAAACTGAGGTCCTGACTTCATGTGGTCATTAAAAATCCCCCCTTTGGCCCTTATCAATCATGGCCTCCTAATAATCCCCACCCATTAATTGGCTCTATAACTCTACTCTCTCCTCTCTACCAATAGCTGGTGTGTGGTGAGTGTACTGCCACACTATGGCTGCTGTCGCATCATCCAGGTTGATGTTGCACACTGGTGGTGGTTGAGGAGAACCCCCTATTCCATGTAAAGCGATTTGAATGCAATGTCAGAAAAGCGCTATATAAATGTAACGTTCATTAATTCACAAGGGACCAGCATGTCTTTATCTACTGCAAAATACCCCAACCAACCCGAGTTCACCCGGTTTGAGAAGAAACCATCAACCCTGCAACCACGTGCAAATCTGGCTGATGAGAACATTTACAAGCAGAACCGACAAGCAACAGGGGGCAGACTATTAGAGAGTGTGTGTATTTAAACTGCCCTAGGTGTGTTTCTGTCATGCCCATGTATCCTCTTCTGACACTGTCACATAACAGTGTCTATAGTACCAGACAAACCCGTCAACTCTATATGACCCTCAAAACAAACATTATGAACCTATTGTCTGTCAGCTAAAAGCAGGGCTGGGCAATTTAGATAAAATATATATGGCTTAAAGGGTGTTTTTTAATCAAAGGGACCTTCCATTGTTGTCAAGTAGATTCAAAATGTTTAATGAAAATAACAAAAAAAATCAAGTCTAAAATAATCAAGGCATGTTTTCCATTCTGTTTTTCACCAAATGAACAAGGAAGAATGATATTGTCATTTTAATTTTTATGCACCAATATAACAATACATGCCAATAAACAAATAAATTACCTAAATATACAGGTGCATCTCAATAAATTAGAATGTTGTGGAAAAGTTCATTTATTTCAGTAATTCAACTCAAATTGTGAAACTCGTGTATTAAATAAATTCAATGCACACAGACTGAAGTAGTTTAAGTCTTTGGTTCTTTTAATTGTGATGATTTTGGCTCACATTTAACAAAAACCCACCAATTCACTATCTCAAAAAATTAGAATACATCATAAGACCAATAAAAAAAACATTTTTAGTGAATTGTTGGCCTTCTGGAAAGTATGTTCATTGACTGTATATGTACTCAATACTTGGTAGGGGCTCCTTTTGCTTTAATTACTGCCTCAATTTGGCGTGGCATGGAGGTGATCAGTTTGTGGCACTGCTGAGGTGGTATGGAAGCCCAGGTTTCTTTGACAGTGGCCTTCAGCTCATCTGCATTTTTTGGTCTCTTGTTTCTCATTTTCCTCTTGACAATACCCCATAGATTCTCTATGGGGTTCAGGTCTGGTGAGTTTGCTGGCCAGTCAAGCACACCAACACCATGGTCATTTAACCAACTTTTGGTGCTTTTGGCAGTGTGGGCAGGTGCCAAATCCTGCTGGAAAATGAAATCAGCATCTTTAAAAAGCTGGTCAGCAGAAGGAAGCATGAAGTGCTCCAAAATTTCTTGGTAAACGGGTGCAGTGACTTTGGTTTTCAAAAAACACAATGGACCAGCACCAGCAGATGACACTGCACCCCAAATCATCACAGACTGTGGAAACTTAACAGTGGACTTCAAGCAACTTGGGCTATGAGCTTCTCCACCCTTCCTCCAGACTCTAGGACCTTGGTTTCCAAATGAAATACAAAACTTGCTCTCATCTGAAAAGAGGACTTTGGAACACTGGGCAACAGTCCAGTTCTTCTTCTCCTTAGCCCAGGTAAGACGCCTCTGACGTTGTCTGTGGTTCAGGAGTGGCTTAACAAGAGGAATACGACAACTGTAGCCAAATTCCTTGACATGTCTGTGTGTGTGGTGGCTCTTGATGCCTTGACCCCAGCCTCAGTCCATTCCTTGTGAAGGTCACCCAAATTCTTGAATCGATTTTGCTTGACAATCATAAGGCTGCGGTTCTCTTGGTTGGTTGTGCATCTTTTTCTTCCACACTTTTTCCTTCCACTCAACTTGCTGTTAACATGCTTGGATACAGCACTCTGTGAACAGCCAGCTTCTTTGGCAATGAATGTTTGTGGCTTACCCTCCTTGTGAAGGGTGTCAGTGATTGTCTTCTGGACAACTGTCAGATCAGCAGTCTTCCCCATGATTGTGTAGCCTAGTGAACCAAACTGAGAGACCATTTTGAAGGCTCAGGAAACCTTTGCAGGTGTTTTGAGTTGATTAGCAGATTGGCATGTCACCATATTCTAATTTTTTGAGATAGTGAATTGGTGGGTTTTTGTTAAATGTGAGCCAAAATCATCACAATTAAAAGAACCAAAGACTTAAACTACTTCAGTCTGTGTGCATTGAATTTATTTAATACACGAGTTTCACAATTTGAGTTGAATTACTGAAATAAATGAACTTTTCCACGACATTCTAATTTATTGAGATGCACCTGTATGTGTATATATACAGGTGCATCTCAATAAATTAGAATGTCGTGGAAAAGTTCATTTATTTCAGTAATTCAACTCAAATTGTGAAACTCGTGTTTTAAATAAATTCAGTGCACACAGACTGAAGTAGTTTAAGTCTTTGGTTCTTTTAATTGTGATGATTTTGGCTCACATTTAACAAAAACCCACCAATTCACTATCTCAACAAATTAGAATACATCATAAGACCAATAAAAAAAACATTTTTAGTGAATTCTTGGCCTTCTGGAAAGTATGTTCATTTACTGTATATGTACTCAATACTTGGTAGGGGCTCCTTTTGCTTTAATTACTGCCTCAATTCGGCGTGGCATGGAGGTGATCAGTTTGTGGCACTGCTGTGGTGGTATGGAAGCCCAGGTTTCTTTGACAGTGGCCTTCAGCTCATCTGCATTTTTTGGTCTCTTGTTTCTCATTTTCCTCTTGACAATGCCCCATAGATTCTCTATGGGGTTCAGGTCTGGTGAGTTTGCTGGCCAGTCAAGCACACCAACACCATGGTCATTTAACCAACTTTTGGTGCTTTTGGCAGTGTGGGCAGGTGCCAAATCCTGCTGGAAAATGAAATCAGCATCTTTAAAAAGCTGGTCAGCAGAAGGAAGCATGAAGTGCTCCAAAATGTCTTGGTAAACGGGTGCAGTGACTTTGCTTTTCAAAAAACACAATGGACCCACACCAGCAGATGACATTGCACCCCAAATCATCACAGACTGTGGAAACTTAACACTGGACTTCAAGCAACTTGGGCTATGAGCTTCTCCACCCTTCCTCCAGACTCTAGGACCTTGGTTTCCAAATGAAATACAAAACTTGCTCTCATCTGAAAAGAGGACTTTGGAACACTGGGCAACAGTCCAGTTCTTCTTCCCCTTAGCCCAGGTAAGATGCCTCTGACGTTGTCTGTGGTTCAGGAGTGGCTTAACAAGAGGAATACGACAACTGTAGCCAAATTCCTTGACATGTCTGTGTATGGTGGTTCTTGATGCCTTGACCCCAGCCTCAGTCCATTCCTTGTGAAGTTCACCCAAATTCTTGAATCGATTTTGCTGGACAATCATAAGGCTGCGGTTCTCTCGGTTGGTTGTGCATCTTTTTCTTCAACACTTTTTCCTTCCACTCAGCTTTCTGTTAACATGCTTGGATACAGCACTCTGTGAACAGCCAGCTTCTTTGGCAATGAATGTTTGTGGCTTACCCTTCTTGTGAAGGGTGTCAATGATTGTCTTCTGGACAACTGTCAGATCAGCAGTCTTCCCCATGATTGTGTAGCCTAGTGAACCAAACTGAGAGACCATTTTGAAGGCTCAGGAAACCTTTGCAGGTGTTTTGAGTTGATTAGCTGATTGGCATGTCAAAATATTCTAATTTTTTGAGATAGTGAATTGGTGGGTTTTTGTTAAATGTGAGCCAAAATCATCACAATTAAAAGAACCAAAGACTTAAACTACTTCAGTCTGTGTGCACTGAATTTATTTAAAACACGAGTTTCACAATTTGAGTTGAATTACTGAAATAAATGAACTTTTCCACAACATTCTAATTTATTGAGATGCACCTGTATATATATATATATATATATATATATATATATATATATATATACACACACACACACACATACAAGTCCTATATCGACATAACCTGAAAGGCTGCTCAGCAAGGAAGAAACCACTGCTCCAAAACTGCCATAAAAAAGCCAGACTACAGTTTGCAAGTGCACAATTTTTGGAGAAATGTCCTATGGTCTAATGAATCAAAAATTTAACTGTTCGGCCATAATGACCATAGTTATGTTTGAAGGAAAAAGGGTGTGGCTTGCAAGCCGAAGAACACCATCCCAACCGTGAAGCATGGGGGTGGCAGCATCATGTTGTGGGGGTGCTTTGCTGCAGGAGGGACTGGTGCACTTCACAAAATAGATGGCATCATGAGGAAGGAAAATTATGTGGATATATTGAAGCAACATCTCAAAATATCAGCCAGGAAGTTAAAGCTTGGTCACAAATGAGTCTTCCAAATGGACAATGACCCCAAGCATACCTCCAAAGTTGTGGCAAAATGGCTTAAGGACAACAAAGTCAAGGTATTGGAGTGACCATCTCAAAGCCCTGACCTCAATCTGATAGAAAATTTGTGGGCAGAACTGAAAAAGCGTGTGCGAGCAAGGAGGCCTACAAACCTGACTCAGTTACACCAGTTCTGTCTGGAGGAATGGGCCAAAATTCCAGCAACTTATTGTGAGAAGCTTGTGGAAGGCTACCCAAAACGTTTGACCCAAGTTAAACAATTTAAAAGGCAATGCTACCAAATACTAACAAATTGTATGTAAACTTCTGACCCACTGGGAATGTGATTAAAGAAATAAAAGCTGGAATAAATCATTCTCTCTACTATTATTCTGACATTTCACATTCTTAAAATAAAGTAGTGATCCTAACTGACCTAAGACAGGAAATATTTTCTACAGTTAAATGTCAGTAATTGTGAAAAACTGAGTTCAAATGTATTTGGCTAAGGTGTATGTAAATTTCTGACTTCAACTGTATATTTATGAAAACATGAAATTTATGCAAAAAAGCCACGCAGACCTCTGTGAACATTTTTGAGTGATGATACAAATTAATGGTTAAATTTTGTTTTATCAATTAATTGGATTAAATCGGACATTTTGAATTCATTCACGGAAGTGAATTGGACTTGACACCAATTTTGCAACTGAAATTGAAATAAGAGATGCTATTACAGTGGTGAGACATGGAGGCATCGCAAAACTAACGACATGGTCTTTAGAAACTCAAAGACCAATTAAAATGCACAAAATCATTTAAAAAATATCATGGACATTCAATATATCACACAGCCATAGCTGGAAGAGGACCACATTTTAAAGGTGCTTATTTCATTTCATGTGGTCAAAAGAAGTCATCCTTACCTTTATTTTACTGTGATGGTCACATTAATTCAAGTCCACAGAAGAAACAGAGTTTTTAGATCATTAAAAAAAACACAAAATTGCAGGGCTCCGCTTTACAAGTGGCATGTTATAAGATATGACCTGCTTCACAAGGCCTTTGGGACATCCCACCCCTGGCAGGGTCCCATGAGTTCTGCCATAGCCAGCCAGCAGCATGCCATAATTTACAGACAGGTTTACGGTCTCCTCCAGGGTTTTCCTAACACTCTAATGGTTTGAGTTACACCTTTTAAACCATTATTAGTAACAAAAAAATCCCTCGAAATAAAAATCAAATCTTGTGCATAAAGGATCAAATGGACAAAGAACAAAACAGGCCTAATATGGCTTAACTGAATGCATATTTTTATGCAGAGCTATGTGATTAATCTTAAGTTAACTGAATTGTCAAACTCATAGCATGTGATTTCAAATCAATTGAATTAAACATGTTATCTATGGAAATGCCACAAGCTTTGAGCAGCATGGTTGACTCATTTATATATATATATGATAATATATAATACCTACACTGCAAAAATAATTTTCTTAAATCAGTAATTTTGTTGTTTTCCATTAGAAAATATCTAAATATCCTAAACAAGACACATTCATTTGAGAGGCAAAATTATATAAGATGATAAGACTTGTTTTCAGAGACTACTTCTTGAATTAATTTTACTTTTATTGCCCCTTTGGCAAATTGCTTTTAATACTTTTAAGCATAAACCTCACATTCCTTTTAGATTTAGGCTACACTTAAAACACACACACACACACACACACACACACACACACAAAAGAAAGAAAAAAAAACTATTCTCTGAAACCAAGTAATAGTACATGCATAAATGTTTCTAGCATGTCTTGATATTCTTTACAGTAAAACAAGGCCAAAAATACTGATTAATACATATTTTTTTTAAATGTTTCTTTGCAGTGTACTATGAAATTACTGGGTAATGTAAATATATTTCATCCTTTAAAAAAAAAAAAAAAAAAGCAGCATAAATTGGGCAACCGCAAGCTTCCAAACACTGTGACTTGTGAACGTCAGGGAGATGTACATTTCATGCGGAGGAGGCCAGCGGTAACAGAACACGGTTTCTAAATGTCGCTGCAATACTTCACAGCTGTCAACAAATTACCCTCTTGGCAGCCTCTTACAATGGCTCTTCAATGTCATGACACAGGCCATCTTAAAATGAACCACAAAACCATTAGCTCAACTTATCCAAGACAGACATGGAAGCGGTGCATTTAGTAAAGGCTCTTAAATTGAATTTGACAGTAAGCTTGTGGATGGATTAAATTACCTTGTGAATGATGATTGAGGAATCTATAATGTGGAAGTATCCCATGCCATGACCATATTTCTCATACCTAAACTGCCTTTAACATTTTCAGATGTGTGGGCAAAAAACAAATGGAACGCAGCATGCTATATATTGAGCTGTTTATGTATTAGAGAGTTTTAAGGACCTGATCTGAGTTGGAGGTGGTTCCATAAACACATTTAAAGCTAAAGTGTGTAAAGTTTTAATAAACTACCATTGTTTAACATGCAGAAACAACTATAAGTAAACCATGCGTTGATTGATTTCCCTGAAAAATGTAAACACTGTGGCTCTGTGATGCTTTCAAACATAGCTATGTTTGTTTGAGCATCCCGACCAGGCAGACCAGCCCAACACAGCAACACTGGCTCAACTAATTGCATGATTTTGGGGCGGGACTATTTGTTTGGCAGACCAGTGGTAGGGAGTGTTCAGGAAACCTGTTTGAAATCTGTCATTATTCATTTGGTGACACTAGTGGTGCAGAATTTACACACTTCACCTTTAAAAAACAAGTTACTTTACGAGTTACTTTACTATTTAGTAGGGCTGGGAAATGTAACGCATTAATTTCTGTGATTAACATTGTTTGTTTAGCACGTACAAATAAAAGTAACGCAATTAACGCTGTGTCCACTTTTTTGTACTTCCTGAAACTTCCGATTAGGGTGGGGCATCTGCTGCCTGCCAGGAACAAACCCAGCACCCACAATGGCTGAAAATTGTTTTTCTCCACTTTCTGTGGCTAAAATTGGCATATACATTTCAGGAGGTACACGCTCGGCTTGACTGCACATCATATCACAGAAAGAAAACTGACTGTGCAAGCGTGCCGGTATATGTTGGTGCACCGGTATTTGTTGCAGGCAATGCACATGCCTGATCTCCGGACATCATAGTGGGGGTGCCACAATATCGGGGGTGTTCATCTATCTCTCTTGGGCCCCACCTGTAACTGGGCCCCTGAAAGCTGTCCCCTTTCCCTGTGATTAATCGCGATAAATCACAGAACAATTTGCATTTAATCGACTCACAGCCCTAATTTTAACATATTTAAATCATTAAAATAAATTATAAACAACCAATTTCTTGCAAGTTCTACTGTATGAGCCAAAGTATGAAGTAAATATATTTATGATGATTTTATAAATGTTTGTTGTGCCATTATTTATTTGCCTTACTAGGGAATTCCAGGTCACCACACTGAATCCACTTTTTTGAAAAAGTCATCATTATGATATAGGTTTCAACCTTTCAGTCATAATATATGGGCCCTGTTAAGATGGTTTAAACTTAAAATTAATTGTGATTAATCACATAATATTGTGCGATTAATTAGTTTTAATCTATCCACAGCCCTACTATTTAATTGTATTCCTAGAAATGTATTCATGTGTCATGAGATCATATTACAATGGTGACCATTTGGTCCACGAGTACGTGCCTAGAGTTGAACATGTCAATCAGCAAACATATAATACTCTGCGCAGTTTAAACCATCTTAACAGGGCCCATATATTATGACTGAAAGGTTGAAACCTTTAACATAACGATGACATCGGGGCCTGGGTAGCTCGGTGGTAAAATACGCTGGCTACCACCCCTGGAGTTCGCTAGTTCGAATCCCAGGGTGTGCTGAGTGACTCCAGCCAGGTCTCCTAAGCAACCAAATTGGCCCGGTTGCTAGGGAGGGTAGAGTCACATGGGGTAACCTCCTCGTGGTCGCTATAATGTGGTTTGTTCTCGTTGGGGCGCATGGTGAATTGAGCGTGGTTGCCGCGGTGGATGGCGTGAAGCCTCCACATGCGCTATGTCTCCGTGGCAACACGCTCAACAAGCCATGTGATAAGATGCGCGGGTTGACTGTCTCAGATGCGGAGGCACCTGGGATTCGTCCTCCGCCACCTGGACTGAGGCGAATCACCACGCCACCACGAGGACTTAGAGCGCATTGGGAATTGGGCATTCCAAATTGGGAGAAAAAGGGGAAAAAAATCCCCCCCCCCCCCAAAAAAAAACATAACGATGACATCTCTAGTCAGACTGAAAGCTAGTCATGTTGACTTTTTCAAAAAGTGGATTCAGTATGGTGACCTGGAATTCCCTAGTAAGGCTACAGTTTCATTAGCTCAATTGGTTTGATTAGCTAACAAGTTATAATAGCGCTATGAAGTCATAATATGAACTATTATATCATTTGTATCACACTGAATTACTTTTGGACATCCTAAATGGGTATTTCCTGTTGGGTTGTACACTCCTGACAGAAAAGACATGCTTAGGATATGTTTAGAATGTTTGTACTGTATACTTCAGAATAAATACAACAGTATGTATATGGATAATGTACACATTGTGCAGATTTTCTGTATGCATGGAATATCCAGAAAACCAACATTTGACAAAATATGCAGTACAACACTATGCACTGGACTCAACTCGATTTTCCACTTCCAATGTGATAAATGAGCTAAAAGCAGTATCAACCATGATTTTAATGTCATTTTGTTGACTCATTAATGGACCTGACAACCAAGACATGCCTTACACAAACCATTTTTACAAAGAACTGGATTAAAAATATCCAAGATATCCAAGATAACTGGTTGCCACTCGATGCATTTAACATCCAGCTTTGAACATGACGTCTCCTCAGCTCCCTTGGAATGATGGGATAGTGGGACTATGGGATCTGAGCATGCTACCCAACCTCTTGTCCAAGCTCTGGCTCATATCTAGACTGGACTACTGCAATGCTCATCTTACAGGACTTCCTGCATAAACAGTCAAACCTCTGCAAATTATCCAATACGTGGTGGCACGTTTGGTTTTCAAAGAGCACATGTCACACCTCTCTTCACTGAACTGCACTGGCTGTCAGTGGTTGCTCACATCAAGCTCAAGGCACTGATGCTTGCTTACAGAACAACCACTGGTTCCGCTCCCCCCCCAATCTACTCTCATTACTCCAATCTATGTGCCCTTCAGAGGCTTACGATCCGTGGGTTTGGTGGGTGGCTTTCTCTGACTTTCACTTCAACTGTTCCTTGCTGGTGGAATTACCTTCCGATCTCCACCCGAGAGGCTGATTCTCTAACTACTATCAAGAAACATCTAAAGAAGCATCTCTTTTGTGAGTACTTGAGCCAATTCATTTAATGCACTGTCATCCTTCTTCCTATAGACCATTTCAAGAATGTAAACAAAAACAAATGAATTAGAACGGTCCAAACATATTTCCGGATCCTTTCAACAAAGTCTCTTTTTCAAGGTAAGTCAGTCCACTCTGCAGCTGTTTTGGAATGCTCTTGGGTAGTTTGGGCAGCTATTTTTCTATGTAAACAAGCGTCATGACAGTGCAGCTCCTATCTACTTGAATGGTGAAAGACCGAATTCTCCAAAATTGTTGGTCAAGATTATGATAAAAGAACATATTTCAAACAAGCAGTACATTTTTATTGGTCCGAGGAACATGTGGCGCCGGCTTCATTTGAGCAGCCTGGCTGCGACACATGCTCCAATCCCCGGTGTTGCATCTAACTTGCACCGGGGTGTGGGTCTTGCAATGCATCTAACTCACACTGGACACTCATCGCTATGTTCCTGGACCTGCGAAGATGCCAGCAGGTAGAGACCGGTCTCCCGAGGAGAGGTGCGCTCAGTGTTTAAAGACAGTGGTGATGAGGCTGTTTTTTTCGTTGACCATTGGCTGCCATTGGGCATTTCAGTTTCTTCCATTACTTTTAATAGAAGTGGCCCATCTCTGCTAAATGGTCTCTGTTTTGACATGCAGGAAATGTTCACAGAACAGTGACGTCACTTGACATCACCAACGAACAGTCCTTGAAATGGTCTATAAAAAAATCATGCTCCAGTCTTTCACGACTGTCTCTCACTTTCCTCCCTACATGTACTTCTCTGAGCAATTTGACCCTTTGTATTGCAGCACTTTTCATGTTATTGCCACCTTAGGATGAATCACGTTTGCTGTGTTCCTCAAGTCACTTTGGATAAATGTACTGTAAATGTAAAATGTAAAAGTGTCCAGAAGTTGCTCCCTTCAGAATCTTGCTGGAAATAGTAGGTCATAGGTCATTAGTAGGAGTATTTCGCTTACTGGTTTATGAATACTAAGGATTCGGGTGCGCACTCGTTCAGCAAGTAAAGTAACCTGCGCATGCGTTTTAGCCGATGACGACGTCTATCTATCTATACACCTAATAAATACTATATATAAATACTATTATAGGTTATAAATATAGGGTATAATAGGAGATGACAGTGGCGATAACTTCACCTTGGACACGAGCGTGAGTAAGCGTGCAGTTTAAACAAAGATGCAAATTAATTCCTTGCAATCAGCTGTCTCCTCAAAAAATGCCGTTTGCGAGCAGCAGCAAGCCGCCTTCCCCTGGACATCTGATGAGTTACACCATGAAGCGCACATATACACAGCTGTCGTTCACTCTGCTGTGCATAATGGCACCAAAATAACAAAACAACAAAAAGTATGACGGGTCGCGTTGTGTTCTCCATGCGTGTTTGTGATGACGTAAGATGAACGCAAATGGACCGGGGTTCGATAGAATCAAGTGAGTGTGAAACAGACCAAAGCTGCGGGGGGCACCGGGAACAACTGCACTCGGAATCGGACCGCAGCAAACTTGCCCAGTGTGAAAGCCCCCCAAGTGTATGTAAACTTCTGACTTCAACTGTTTATCAAAATATATATATATTTCTTTTGCCTTTTACTGCTGTCTGTGTTGCCTTTTTCTCGTAATATCAAATCATTTCAATTTATATTTCTAAGTAGGAAAACAATTTCAATATACACAGAAAAGCACATTATAGTACACAAATAAAACACTACTCTACACAGACACTACTACAACACTGAGTACACTAGAATTCCATTCCGAATGAAACTGTACGGCTAAGGTATCCTTCATTTTTCTGAACGGTCGAGCGTTCAGCCTTTTCGAAGTATGCTCTTTTGACCACAAGTCCATACAGACGTGTTTGACTCATGCCCACTAAGACTGCTTTGTGATACTCTCACAAAGCAATCAACGGCAGGTGCATCCATCAATGACATGCAAAGACATGGACTGTCCGTATGTCTAGAAAAACTAGGCTGCACAAGGACAGTCCACACCAGTGACGAATTCTCAGGGCCAGCAAAGCCTTCTCTGCTGGCCTAACATGTCAAATAAATAAATATTTTTCATCCTTTTATTCTCAATCATCTTTTTGCCTATGTAATCACTTTCCACTCTTAACTAATCTACAAACAAATAGAGAAAAACTAAAAGTTTATCCAGTCAGAATTTATTCCTTGATGCTTACAAGCAAAGCGTGACAACTGTTTCATAAATCACATGCCCGAAGCAGCACTTGAGTCTGAGCTCCACCCCCTCAGGCCTTCAGAATTTCCACAGAATCCCTCAACAGTGCAAATGAATGAGCAACTAAAGTCAGACTGTCAGATTCATCAGCCAATCAGATTGATTTATTTGTTCTTGGTGGGTGTGATCTTTAGGATATGTCCCAGTCGAGGCCTTCTAGCTGGCCTTGAGTGACACAATCACACTTTAAGTGAGTGTGGCAAGGAGGAGGGCGGGGCCGGGCCGTGATGATGCACACCTGGCCCCTAATCAGGCTAATCAAGCCGACGAGAGGGATAAAGGCCGCCGGAGGCTGCAGTTCAGGAGAGAGAGAATTACAGGCATCTGCCTTGCATGTGTTTATGTTTGTGTCTTTTTGTTTAATTAAACATTACTTTGTCTTCTCTTTGACCCCACCACGTTTTAGCGACCGGTAGGGGTCTCCTTCGCCCCTGGCAGCGGCCCGACCTCCCCTCACAGTTGGCGGTCATTCCTCCGCATTCAGGCGGCCGGGCTCCTCAGTCCCCCGATGGATTGACGCAGCTGCTCCTTTGGGGTGGATGGTAGTGGCAAGGACTCTACTACGGCGCATCCCTCCTCCTCCCTGGGTTTCGGCACCAATGTAACAGGGTAAACGGGAAAGGAGGAGGCGTGAACCAGACGAAGAATCAAAGTAATGTTTAATTAAACAAAAACACACGAACATAAACACATACAGGGCAGCTGCCTGTAGCTCTCTCTCTCCCGAACTGCAGCCTCCGGCGGCCTTTATCCCTCTCGTCGGCTTGATTAGCCTGATTAGGGGCCAGCGTGCATCAACACGGCCCAGCCCCGCCCTCCTCCTTGCCACAGTGATGTATGTAATTCAAGAGCGAAAAGCGTGAGATCAAGCTGTCTGAGTTGCGGCTGTCATCACTGCCTCATCACCATTGAGAAAGAGATCCTTATGGATTTAAAAACACAAGATGTTCTGCATGACCATCTGATTGCTTAAATTATTAAACAGGAAATGAGGGCTGATTTTCACTTCAAGTAAATTGGTAAGTGCTTTTTGCATTGTTATAGCAACATCAGGAGTTTTTTAAGTGTAAATTAGGCTGCTTGAGCATTCAGTGTCGGATCAAGTTTTGAAAAGTAATGCTGCGTTCCATTCAACTCGGAAATTCAGATTTTACAACTTCCTACTGGGAAAAGTGCAATGGAATGCATCTTTAATCAGAAATTACAACTTGTAGGCTCGTGCAGAAATTCTCAACTCCGATTTCGCAGAGATGCAGGGGCATGATATCACACAAACATGTCAACACTCAGGGAGATATACAAAGTAAGTGATAAACATTCACTTTATTAAGTAATATCGATAAATGAGTTAGTTTCCACATTACATGATATTAAAGCTCGATTAACAAATGCCTGCAGAAACAGGTGTATAAAATATTATAATCTCTTTTGATAATCGTACACCTGAAGCACAAATGCTAGCGCTACAGCACTGTTTATCAGCTGGGTTGCTAGGAGACATCTCTAATGAGAGTCAAACCCCTGATAAGCTAACAGGAGCATTGCAGTTTTGTTTCCTTAAACGTCATCTTCCGAATATCGGGGAACGGAATGCATTATTAGTCAGAGATATCAAGTAGGAATATCCCACGTCCAACTTGCATGGAACACAGCATAACCGTGTACCCTGACGAAACGAAATTTATTGCAAGCAACATTTAAATCACAAATATTATTAGATAGATTTTTCCAGATATTATAGACCTCCTTGGTAGATCCATATGAAAAATTATGATTTTTGAATGTCTGTTCGGGAGACGTTCATTTCACAAAACAGTCATGCTGCAGTTAAAATTAGGCTTGCTTGAGCATTAAGTCTCGTTTCAAGTTCTGGCTTTCGTGCGTGGATGTGTTTTTAAAATGTCAATTGGTATTACTAGGCATAGGGTGTCTTATTCATTGTGAAACTATGTTTTCTTAATGGCATGAATCACACTGAAGGCCTGGACTTTAAATGCACAGACCACCACTGGTCTACATGTACTGTCCTCGTGACAAAACGTGGTGTTTTGTGACGTGGCGAAGTATAATTTTACCTTTAGTCTTCACCATGGTCCCACAGCAGTCTGGAATTGTAATCATGACCTGAGATGTAGTCCTGTAGAGGAGCAAGCTCTTGGCTATTGGGCCACTCCAGTTACAAGTCTGAAGTGATACCATTCTGATGTCTCTAACATTACCCTAACTAAGGCAAAACAGGCATATGGTGGATATATGAAGCACCAAAAATCCTGGTGACAAGATTTGAGGGACAGCTGCAACACATAACTCTTAACCCAAACATGAGCGAGGTCTCTATGCTAGTAATCATACAGTACAGTATGGCCTGAGGGACCACCATTACTCAACAGCCTACCAAAAATAATGATGATGCAACAGCTTTCAAACAGTTCAGATAAGCTCACCTGCTGAAAAAAAACAAAAAACACAAGTCTCCCAGCCTGGTCAGACTTTTCTGTTGATTGGTTTTAGAGGCCTTGAGGGAAAATGTTTAGCTGCTCAGGCTAGGAAACCAACTGGCCTTATGCCAAGTAACTTAGATTGTAGTTATAAAGATGTAAATGTAAATAACCCCTCTTATATTTATGACTGTTTTTCTTTCACAGTGAAAATACCACTGCATGTTTTCTTTTAAAAATACATGGATGTATGGATTTATATTTTCTCTGGAAGATGTTTATCGGAGTGATAAGCTGGGGTTTGATCCTAACATTGTCTCAAGCAGACCTTTACATGGTAGTATATAAAACTAATCTGTATACAAATGTATAACTGCTATTGTTAAAGAGGATTATATTAACTAAAAAGTATTCAGCAACAAAGTTGAGATTTCAGCAGTTCACATTCAAATCTCTCGGTCCACTTTTCTAATTAATCGAGGAGCAGGTCACAGGAGGACGAGGCTTACCTCCTCATAGACCTCTCGAACCGCAGCTCCGCCAGGCTCCTCTTCCGGCTCCATCCCTCCTCCGGGAACGATCCACTGATCTGGATGCCGACTGCTGCTAACAAGCAAGACCTGCCACACACACATACCCAGATAGAGCTTAGTCAGATCTAGAAAGTCTAAATCCCAGTGCTCATCAACACGTTGTCAGAACATCTTCATTACATAACTGAGCCTAACCTGACACTGCTCACAGTACATCAGTCTGCAAAAGTATCATCCATCTGCTAACCTTTCTGACACTCTAAGAGAAAATGTCATCAAGTTGGCATGACAAAAGCCAACATATTTGTATTCTACAAACCTGGTTTAGAGTTTTTTTCAAATTCCTTAAACCAAGACCAACTAACACCAACTCCTCTTAGAGCTTTCAAGCTACATCTACCAAACTTGGTATAGACCTTCAGACTGTTCTGACTAAGTGTGCTTTGTCTTTTCTAACTGATCAGACTTACAGTTTTCGCACAGCAGACAATCAAATATCAGAAAAAAAACAAGCTATGTCCCAAATGACACACTTACAATATACACTATGCACTCAACCATGTAGTGTATGAATTTTCAAAGTGTAGTATTGTCCCAAATGGAACACTTCACAAATTTTTACTGCATGTATTCGTGTTTAACAGCTGATGGAAGTGACGTTTCAAATGCATGCGATATGTGCCGCTAGCTTTAGCACGTTTGCCATCCTCAGTTCAACACTTGTATCAAAGTACACAACGTACATATTCACAGCTTGGAGTGATAGTAAAGCATTCAACTTACATTTGTAAGGTGCGGTTTTCACTGAAGTTTCACTAGTTTCTACATTCTTCATAAATTACAATGGGCTCTATGCACGGTCGCTTCTGCGTTTTGGCTCAGGGGGCTCACTTACTTCCGACACAGTGCTGGAAACTATTTCTTTCAACGATGATGAGATGACTCGGGGGGAAATTACTTTTCACACACGTTATTTACAGGAGTTTCTGCGGATGACATAGGACAATATCCATTGCACATTTAAACACGGAGCAGTTGCTCCATCCAGTAAGGAGGAGGAGGTTTAACAACATGTATTTTAAGTTATTTCGACCACAATGAGGGTGAATATTCACAAGCCATAAACCAGCACTGGCTCAGCAAGGTCCTTCTTTCCGACTGTATTACACATGTAATTATTTTGAATCATTTAGCTAGATAAAGTATAGCCCACTGTGATATTATAATATGACAATTTATAATACTGCAGGTTGGGTTGTGGCAGGTGCATGTCGCAGCCCTCTTCAGCATATCGCGGCATCGTTTTGCAGCCCATTCTTCCCGTTTCGCGGCTGGCTCACTGGGAAAAGTTCCGGTTCTCCCTATGGCCAGTGGATAGCGCTAAAACCTCAGCTGAGTCAGAACAACTTTCCCCCATTGTCAACTTCAGATGATAGTTTGTGCTCTGACATGAATCGCTTGTGCTGTTGTATTTCTCAATTGTAAAATCACTGTACAATCGATGGATGTAAATACTTTGCACACAGAGAAAGCCTTACACAATGGCATAGCAGTGCTCAGCCATTCTGCAAGCTTAAAAACATATACATTTACACTATTGTAGCTCATTACTGAGATCATTTTTACACTTTTACTAAATAAAATCACATTTGTTGTGAAAAATAGCTTTATTTTAGAAAGATTAGTAGTTTGCTACAACTCGACACTTTTGCGTTAGCTGAATATGATACCGGAAAATTGTTAGCCCCCTGAGATTTGATGGGAAATACGTAGGCTATGTTCCGTGCATAGAGTCCATTGTTTTGTCAGACTAGCAATGCAACCAGGTAACTCCGCCCCTTCCGCTATGTCCGGCAAGTCGCAAGTGCTGAGTGCATGAAGTGTCCAACATTTCACAGTCTGTTTTGACGGTTGAAAAATTGCATTATCCGGGTACTCGTAGTACACTTCCTTTTGTTGCATTTTCAGTGGAAACATACCACACACTAGTTTCACTACAAAATGACATCAAATTGTGCAGAGCTGTGCATTTTGGGACGCACCTATAGACTTACATTGACAAAATGTTCAAACAAGCCAACAGAATGCTCCTTAATTCAAACTCCAACTGTCAAAAAATTCTAATGTAAACAAACCCACAAAAGGCCTTTGATCTGCTGTAAGTTTCTCTCTCTCTCTCTCTCTCTCTCTCTCTCTCTCTCTCTGATGGATTATCTGACTATCTATGATTATAAAATGTGTGCGAGTTTGTCTAGCTAGCTGGCTGTTTGAATTACTTAAATGTCTGTATAACCATCAAACTTTTAAAACTAGTTTAAACTGTCAGACAAGGCTTTGTCAAGTCAACATCAAAATGAGTCTTTTAGTTTTTTGTTTTTTTGGCACTTAATTATTCAGATTTTTTTGTTAAAAGCATAATGTATGACATGATTTTAAAAAAATATATAAAATTAGATTTGTACATATTCTGAAGCAAATGTGAATGGTGCTTTCCCATGCCAAACTCACTGCCACAATGCTAGGGTGTTGCAGGTGGTTGCCAGGGCAATGCTATGTGGTTGCTAAGGTGTTGTAAGTGGTTTTTAACATGTTATGTACTTGGTGTTCTGGGTGGTTGCTTAATGGCCCAAGTCATCAGAGCCCATATCCAAGTTTCTTTTATATTCTGTCTTGGCTCCCTCCTTCAGTTTAAGTCTATGTATTTTTTCACCCGTTTTATCATCAGGCAAGGAAAAGTCATGCTTTTTATAAAAAGCAATATCATTCATGTCCACAGCACAAACGGCACTGGTTGCACATAGTTTGATACTTAGGGTTATCCCATTCCCAATCCCCCTCATATCCCCTTCCCAATCCCCCTCATATCCCCATCATTTCCTGTGCTCTCTCTCTGCTACTATCTATTAAATAGGCAAAAAGGCCAAATAATGGTTAATGGTGTAACTCAAATGTCTTTCACTATGAAATGTTTAAATCTGTTCATATGAGTCACATTTGTGATTAACGCTTTCATACGTACTGTCACACATATGTGATGGTTAATAACTGGGCCCCGCAGAGTAGCGTCACACGTGTTTCTGCAACAGCCAGTTACATTACAAGCTGCCAGATTCAAATCGGCTTTTGTGCCGACTCAGGCTGCGCTGGTCAAGCATCTGTAATTTATATTCGCTCAAACAGTTAGGCTACTCATGCAGTCTTTTAAACCACAGAATAAGTTTATTTATATACATACATCCAACTCGTCACCAAAGTACCACGATAAAAAGCTTACAGCTCTTATACGCACGGTCAATACATCAAACGCGATCTTCATCCAATGCGTGCTGCCATTCGTCAAACAAACAGCTACTCTTTTCAAGCACATAATATGTTTATTTTATATAACAAACAGCCAAATTGTCACAAAAGTTTTCATTCACACAAACAGCAACAGAAACAGTCTTTTCAGGCATATAATATGTTTGTTTTCTGAAACAGATAACACGATAACAGTTTAAAACTCATATACTCACAGTGAAAACATGCTGATTGAGCCGTGATTATCCAATGCACGCAGGCAAGTCTGTTTATATTAGTGCTCTCTCTCTCTCTCCCTCTCTCTCTCTCACACACACACAGTCTGAGAAGTAAAACTTTTGCATACAGGCAAACCCGACTGCTGATATTATTCGTTCAGTTGTTTTTTTACAGCTACAAAAACAAAATAAATAAAACAAATACAGTACAGCGGACATAGCCCGTTTGTTCACGTTTACTATATTATATACAGTATTATATTTTATTTTTTTATTACAAGAAATCCAAAATTTAAATAAAAAATAAATAAATACTCTACACTCTGCCTACCTCTACCGGCTGTGAAATGTCACATTAAAAAAATAATTAACTCCAGTGGGCACTGCAGGGGAATTTAGACCCTATTCATGAAAAGGTTAATGACGAGCTAATGTGAGTCCACGGTATTACTCTCACTCTATATTGCCATCACCCTCCGCTACTCTTCTAGAAGGCAATCGTATATCTGTGGTATCACTTCTTATAAATAAACTACTGGCAACAGCTGCCCCCTGGCCCCAGCCACAGTGGCAGATTCTGTATGCCAAGAGTCAAGCTCTTCTTTGGGGTATGAGGTGTGGGAGCAAAAACAGGTGCGGCCAGACCAGGTGGCCAAGATAGATGTGGAGAAATCTCACAGGTTCAGCCTTCACATTGCTTCTGAAAGGGCACTGGTTCAATCACAGCCTTTGATCGAGAAAACCCAAGAATCAATATGCTCACTTATGCAGATAATACGTTGGGCTAGTTGTTTAAGTTCCAGTTAGCACAGAGTGATGCAATCTGACAGGTAGGCAGTTAGTTTAATCAGATCAAAACAATCCGTTTAATTGAATTTATATTGACATGGAGTCATCTAACACAGGGATGTAATTTTTTTTTTATTTTTTTTTTATGGCAGCTATATACAGTATTTTCACATGTAAAGAACCATTTATACTGTGTTTTTAATAAGCATGTTTTTATAAAGATATATATTTTCACTGTATGACAATCTAGTCAGTTAACATTGTCAAATGTTAACTTTTTTACTTTATTAAAATAGGCCCATCTGAGGGTCCCTAAACCCCTGGTCTAACACAATAAAAAGGATTACAAAAAAACTGGTAATGGTGGCATAAGAGTCACTAAAACTTATCATGGTATTCCCAAAGAAAACAATGAAACTATGAATTATTTACCAAATTTGTCCAATTAAATTATTACTAATCAAAAATAAAAACACAACTGCATATTTTAACTCTTATGCCTTGTTCATTAATGAATCACATTACAGTTGTTCCCAGTCAAAAGTGACCGGAAACATTAAGAGTGCAATTTTTTTTAATTACTATGAAATAAATGTAACAACTCTAACATCAATCATGTAAAAGGACTAGAGTTGTGCACTTTGAGTGGGTTTTTGGATATTTAGATCTCTTTTTTTTTTATATTTACCAATGTGACCTGAAACTTGACATTGAAAATTAACTTTTTTTATGAATATTTTCTCAAATACTGAACCAGTCCTCATAAATCATATACTGTTTGAAAGCTTAAAGTCTCAAGAATCAAACTGTGGTGTCTGGTGTATGAAAACCAGATGAAATTCCAAGTATAAACACTAGGTGGCTGCAGAGAGCTACTTATTCATCCCTGTTTGAAGAGAAGCTGATTTCTAGATGTTAATTTTTGCATTTAGATATATATTTAAACATTATCAAAGACTACTTTTGTAAAAGTTTAGCTGTTTTTGTGTGGTTTGTTTGATGTTATTTTTGTCTGTTTTTGCAATAATGCCACATTATTATTATTACAGTCAACTCCTAACATGGTGTTAAAAGGAGAGGACATATATAAAGCATCACTTTCATTCTTTATTTCAAACATCAAAATTCAATAAACTCAAAGTAATTCAATATAAATGTCAAGTAAATGAACATGAATATGCAATGATAATTCAAACAGAAGAATAAACATTTTCAATGGCAAACAGCATTTATTTTGTAAAATTCTATAATGTTTTTTTTTTTAAAAATCAATGAAGTGAACAGCAATAAAGAACAGCAACAAACTAATTCATAAAATTATCGACAAACAGTAAATAACAGCATAACACCTGCTTCCAAAATTAACCTGAAATAAACAAGTAATAACCTTATTTATCCCTGATTGTAGCTAGATGAATGTGTGTGTGTGTTCAGTTTTGTAGATGTGTTATGGTCTCACCAATTCATTTTGGTGTGTGTGTGTTCTGCATTGTGGCAGATTGTTTTATTTTTTGACAAATCATTTAGGCTTTGTGTGTGTGAGTGTGTGTGTGTGTGTGTGTGTGTTTTGCACTATTGATGTTTGGTAGTTTCACCCCTTCATGTCTGTGTGTTTTTTCTGCAGTTTTTTTTAGATTTGATATTATTAATTATGCAAAAAAATAAATAAATAAATCTAGGTGTTTCCCATTCATTTCCTATGGCGGTCACTTTTGTTTTTTTTCTTTTTTTTTTTCCTACCACTTACAATGATCAAATCAACTCAAGTTTTTTTGTTTGTGTTAGGATATGAAATGGACGAAAAGTCACCAAGTCTACCCGTCAGATAAAGGAAACCAGTTTTATGGAAGAAACAAAATCTATTTCGGTCAAAAATGACCAAACAGTGCAAAAGGGTTAAAGTGGAGCTTTACGGAATCAAATGTATTTGTTCACCTTTATTTTTTAGCACTTTAGTGCATTATAATTCCATTCAGCACTGCAGTCAATATTTGAGTATGTAATATGTCAGACAAAATCCCCTGCCCACTGATAGCTATAAAAACTATTTTCAATCAGCTCTTTCAATTCAGTCACCCTTGGAAGTGACAAGCTAATAAAACTATACAAGTCAATCATTTCCAGGGATAGCAAACCTACTGGCAGCACTACTGTTTCAAACATGTTATTTCATCACAGCATGAATGTCTGCACACTTAACAACACAAAATACTGATGGTATTTACATTTTCCTGATATGTAGAATACACTTGTTCCTCAACTGATTACTATTAAAACAAGTAACATCAAAACTGATTTAAATTTTACTATACATTAGCATAAAATGTCTAATTACAATTAAATGTCAACATTTTAATGTATTGATTAAAATCTATATTGAGTAAATTAGAGCATATCAGGAAAAAAAAAAGTATTCTTCCACCATGGCCAATACAATCAGTCACAGTAAATACAAATCTATGAAAATTTAAATGTGTTATATAACTTCACTAACAGCAGTTATATGAATTTCGCTGAATGCTATTTCAGTTTTGTTCTACTTGCCTCAAATTTTATACAAATTCAGGAATTGAATTTGAAGGTGTACTCGATTTAAATCTGAAAGGTTCACAATACTGCACTGTTTATGGAACATTTTAACAGATGATGACGTTAAAATCATGGGTAAAGAAAAATATTCTCTTTTTAGATAAATACTGAATAAATGACTGCCTAAAAGCCACAACAAACAGATAACCATTTCATTGCGACTTTTAAAAACAGCATTTGAGTCAAGATGGATTTTTCCTTAAAATCCAGAACATTACTCTAAAAATTAATGATACAACTGAACTGAGTGTTGAAAAACAGTGGTTGTGTAAAACAGTATTTGGCCTGCAGGTCTGTTTCAAAATGATCAAGGACAGCAGAGAAACACTACACTAAATGCAAATTATGAAATAACAGATGCAAGATACAACCATATAATCAGGCATAGTATAGCAAAATAAATAGACTCATCAACTTTTAAAATAGAGGGAAAAATGCTTCCCATTACTTTTGTTGTTGATGTCAATGCTATGCACTCCATCAAACTCTCATTTGTCATTTGGTAGAAGCTAGCCAAATTAGGCAGATGCCAACATTGACAGGCTTTATGGCATGCTCTCATTCTGGAAAACCATGAAGAGAACTACACAAGCCAAGTTAAAAGAAAATAAAACACAGACAACATTGAACAGGACTGTTCTGACCAAAATGTCTTGAATTATTGGTTGCTGAGAGACATTTCCAAACACTTGAACAATATGGAAACAAGTTGTTTATTGTAATAGGCCTATTAATAAATTGCCATTAATAAATCTGGGTCCCTGCAGCAAAACCAGTTGAGAACCACTAGTTTTTCCCCTCATGTAATTCACAACATTCAGCCACACAACTGCTTGTCCAGCCACTTGTCATAACTAGACTGGACTACTGTAACGCTCTCATTGCAGGCCTCCCTGCATGCACAATTAGACCCCTGCAAATGATCCAGAATGCAGCAGCACATCTGGTCTTTAATGAACCAAAGAGAGCGCATGTTATACCACTCCTTGTCTCTCTCCACTGGCTGCCGGTTGATGCACGTATCAAATTCAAGGCTCTGATGCTGGCATACAGAACAGTCACTGGGTCTGCTCCAGCATACCTAAAATCATTTCTGCAGAGCTACGCGCTCACTAGAAGCCTGCGGTCGGCTAAGGAATGTCGCCTTGTTGTACCAACACAAAGAGGCACCAAAACACTTTCCCGGACTTTCAGCTTCATCATACCACGTTGGTGGAATGACCTTCCCAACTCCATCCGTGAAGCTGACTCAATCTCAGTCTTCAAAAAACGACTAAAAACACATCTTTTCCATGAGCACTTAACCAGTCATTTAAAAAAAAAAAAAATAAAAAAATTATTCCTGTTGCACTTTATTCTGTTTTGAATACTATTCTGATGCTAGTGAAACTTTGTAATACGGCACTTTTCATACCACTGTCTCCTTAAGATGATTCGCTTGTGTTTTCCTTTTTTGTAAGTCGCTTTGAATAAAAGCGTCTACCAAATGAATAAAATGTATATGTTCACTGAATTTGTCAGTTTGGTTTTTCAAAATTTTATAGATTTTAATCCACTGTACAAGGATTCATTAACTCGGTTACTTAAATCACTCACAGTCCTGACTCCTGCGCATCAGCTGACATACTGACCGAGTTCAGAGCCCCAGTGACACCCAAGATGAATTGCATCTTAAATCCAACCATGTGAGGGGCACGTATGTCATCAACACAACCCAAGAGAATGAGAATCTTTTCACCTGGGCAAAACACCAGTGACAAATTACCAGTGGCTGTCTTCCAGTCATGACAGGCATCAGGGTCAGGGCTGTGTTATAAAGTTAAGTGTGTAAATCAGTTTGTGGCTTGCACCAATAACTGCATTACAGGATCCTCAGATACTGTGCAACTGTTTGAATGCAAAACATTACCATAACCTTTTATTGGGAACGTAATGTCAATCTAGAATTCTAGCAATCATTCGCCATGTTGTCTCTGCTCCATACTATGTTCATTAAATACACTACATTGCTGACCGTGTCACTGCATTGGCACTTATTAACTCCAATGCATTAATAACATTATCGCAGTGAGAGAGAAAAGAGTTCGGGGCTGCAGAATAAATGCTGGTAGCCACGAAAACACGAGACTGTCTACCCCATTTGAACTGAATAATTATGTCAGATGCAGGCACGACGACTCAAGAATCCCAACGTGAATCCCTACCAAAAATTCACAGAATAATTTGATATATTGATTAAAAGGATCATTTTTATATTTTAATGAGTTGTAAGATATGAGTAAGATGTTAGGCTTAATAATAGACTGTCTTTTTTAAAATTTAAATAGTGGTGACTGTGTCTGAGATGCACATTTAACATAACATCTTATGTTAGTTTTATAAATAAGTAGTAGCTCATCTTTGCACAGTAACATATGCTATACTGAATTGTTTTCTCTGTTAATGCTATCGTTTATCAGCATAGCTTGCGTATATAAATATATTGAGGGAGGGTCACTCATCATGGGCACAGCATAATAAATAGACAAAGATATTTCTCCACATAGCATCCATGTAATAACTTAAATGTATGATCATGAGCCAACATGTAGTGTTAGATAAATACCAGCAAAACTATATGTGCAAATTAATTGCATGCAATTAATTAATAATTTACCTCTAGTGATGGTTTAGTTCTAAGATAAAAGATGATTTAATGTGTCAACAATCATATATCAAAGAAGCATTTTATCTTACTGTTATTGTGAAGTGAAAATGAGGATCTGCTGTGCCAGTGTCACAGTCTCCGCCAGTAAGTTCCTTCAGAAACTTACTGGCGAATGGTTTGGATTATTTATAAAAACTGGGACAGACAAATGGACAACGTTGCATTGTATCACTGCAAACATTTGAAAAAAAAAAAAAAAAAAAAAAAAAAAAAAAGAAAAGAAAAATCTAGTTTTATGTTTCTAGTATTCTAGTTTTTATGAAACACCAGGGGACCCCACAGGTTACATGATTTTGGTCTTATGGGGGGTCTGGGACCCCCCCACCACCTTTAAACTATTTCATATATTTTTCACTAGAATCACTTAATTTGCTAGTTTAAAAGGTAAAGCTTACGAGCTACATTCACGCCTGTTCTACACCTTTTTTCAGCACCCTTGTTAACAGGTTAGAGTTTTCACATCAAAAGCAGAAGCAGCATGGCTGTGCGAAGCGGAAGCACCACTGCTGCAATTGTTTCAGCGAGTCTATTTTCGCTGAGCTGCTCACGCTGAGTTGAAGTGACAGTACACTGTTGATGGACATCATGAATATTAATTGACAGGAAAAATGAGGAATTGCACAAAATAAGCATATGTTTGTAGTCTAGTGTGTTTGGGTATGAATTAGAATGCATAAGAGAACAAAACGGCACAGAAACAAATTTGAAAGTATTTTAATTATACAGTTTAAGCAGAAGTATGGTTTTATCATTTAAAGAGAAAGTTTTCATTTCTGGGTGAACTTTCTCATCATTTACTCACCCTCATGCCATCCCAGATGTGCATGACTTACTTTCTTCTGCTGAACACAAATGAAGATTTTTAGAGGAACATCTCAGCTGTTGCGGAGTGGATGTCACAAGACATGGCTTTTCCCACTTTTTATCAGTCTCTTTTTCTCATTTATTCAATCAGTCGCTCTTTTGCTCTTATTTTATCCTCCTTTTGGGAAAGGATCTCATCTCTTTTCATTTCTGTTTACTGCTGATAATGTTCAGATTTAAGTCCAGGGACAACACGGTGCATGTCAAGACATTCCTATAATAGTGACAGTGAATCGAAACACCAAAAACAAAAGAAGAATGTGAAAGTGATAGTGGATATTAATGTAACAAAGTGCTCTATGACCCTCAACTTACTTTTTACATGGATTAATTAAAGGGAAAAGCGTGGGATGCAGTTGCTTTGGCTGTTGTTGCAGATGGTACGTTAATACAGTACATATTTTTGAGCAGTGGCGAATTCTCAGGGCCAGCAAATCCTTCTCTTCTGGCCTAACATGCCAAATAAATAAATAAATATTTTTCATCTTTTCATTCTCAATCATCTTTTTGCCTATGTATTTTTAATCGCTTTCCACTCTAAATTAATATACAAAC
Source organism: Myxocyprinus asiaticus (assembly GCF_019703515.2). Taxonomy (NCBI): domain Eukaryota; kingdom Metazoa; phylum Chordata; class Actinopteri; order Cypriniformes; family Catostomidae; genus Myxocyprinus; species Myxocyprinus asiaticus. The sequence goes on along the minus strand of NC_059369.1, from coordinate 19,476,210 downwards.
AAATTTATTCCTTGATGCTTACAAGCAAAGCGTGACAACTGTTTCACAAATCGCATGCCCGAAGCAGCAATCAACAAGACTACATTAGCTTTCACCAGCATAATGTAAATAAGTTTTCATGATGATCAAGTTTGTAATACTTATCAATAACTCACTCCTGATAACCATTTTTTAACGTTATTTTCTGTATAGAGCGCAGCAGTTTCTGCAGAAGAAATGCTGTTGGTGTAAAAGCACAAGCATTGTTTTCAGCTAAAGTTGTGATGAAGCACTGCTTGCTGCTCACGTGCTGCTCCGGTGTGTTGTGTGCAACAGGTGTAACTGGAGGAGGCGCCCATGGTTTTAAGTCATGGACAGCATGCAACTCTATGCTGTTTCAGTCTGGTTTGTTTTGATGGTCATTGTTCAGGGTCAGTCCAATGTATCATGTTTGCATTAATCAGGATCATTGTTGCTATGACTACTTTCACATTATTGTTACTGAACCAGTGAGCTCAGCTTGACATTGACATCCCTGAGGCAAATCTAAAATCTCTAACGTAAATATTTGTAAACTTAAAACTATAACTTTAGTCTGGGACAATACTCTGTCCTACTGTCCTTTGAAAGGAAAAAAAGTAAAAGAAAAGCTGAGGCATTTTAAAACATTTTTTCACCAAAATGCTCAAGGAAAAAAATTCAATACGAAAAAGCAAAGCCACCACATCTAGTAGTAGTCGTCAGTGTGCAGCAGAATTGACAGTGGCCCAACCCAAACATGCACCAACAAACACAAACACATTTTTCAAAAGCACTGTATCAGCAGTTTTCCTTCTGAAAGTGAACACAGTTTAACTGCACTCTCAAGAGAGGTATGCACATGATGATTGGACAGTCAACAAGCATGTTTACAGAAGGAATTATTATTATTTGTGGTAGTATTACTTATACCTAAATAGTACCCAAAATACCCAAAGCAACCACATATAAACACCCTATGCATTAAAGGAATAGTTCACCCAAAAATGAAAATTTTCTCATCATTTACTCACCCTCATGCCATCCCAGATGTGTATGACTTAATTTCTTCTGCTGAACACAAATTAAGAGTTTTAGAAGAATATTTCAGCTCTGTAGGTCCATACAATGCAAGTGAATGGGTGCCAACATTTTGAAGCTCCAAAATCCACACAAGGACAAAATACAAGTACTCCAGACATCTATGGTGGTTAAATCAATTTCTTCTGAAGCAATATGATAGAAGTGGGTGAGAAACAGATCAATATTTAAGTCCTTTTTCCTTCACTTTTACTTTCTCCTCCTGTTTTTGGTGATTCACATTCTTTGTACATATCACATCCTACTGAGCAGGGAGGAGAATTTATGACAAAAAAAAGAGTCTTAAATATTGATCTGCTTCTCACCCAAACCTATCATACCACTTCTGAACATATCGATTTAACCACTGGAGTCTTATGGATTACTTTTATGCTGCCTTTACGTGGATTTTGTAGCTTCAATATTTTGGCACCAATTCACTAGCATTGTGAGGACCTACAGACCTGAGCTATTCTTTTTAAAATCTTAATTTGTGTTCTGTGAAGAAAGAAAGTCATACACATCTGGGATGGCACGAGGGAAATTTCATTTTTGGGTGAACTATCCCTTTAAGTTTTGCACAGACACACACATTCACATTTTCTATAGAGTTGTGCTCAAAAGTTTGCATACCCTGGCAGAAACTGTGATATTCTGGCATTGATTTTGAAAATATGACTCATATGAATCATAAATGGTATCAGAAATCACCCAAATGGCCCTGGCAGAAACTGTGAAATTCTGGCATTGATTTTGAAAATATGACTCATATGAATCATAAATGGTATCAGAAATCACCCAAATGGCCCTGATCAAAAGTTTACATACCCTTGAATGTTTGGCCTTGTTACAGACACACAAGGTGACACACACAGGTTTAAATGGCAATTAAAGGTTAATTTCCCACACCTGTGGCTTTTTACATTTCAATTAGTGTCAGTGTATAAATAGTCAATGAGTTTGTTAACTCTCATGTGGATGCACTGAGCATTCTAGATACTGAGCCATGGGGAGCAGAAAATAACTGTCAAAAGACCTGCGTAACAAGGTAATGGAACTTTATAAAGATGGAAAAGGATATAAAAAGATATCCAAAGCCTTGAAAATGCCAGTCAGTACTGTTCAATCATATATATATATATATATATATATATATACACACACACATACACATACACACATACACACACACACACACACACACACACACACACACACACACACACACACAGTTGTGCTCAAGTTTGCATACCCTGGCAGAAATTGTGAAATTTTGGCATTGATTTTGAAAATATGACTGATCATGCAAATGGAAAAAGACTGTGTGGTTGTTTCAAGGAGCACAATACGATGACACTTGAACAAAAATGAGCTGCATGGCCAATGTCACAAAAAAGCCCGGTTACAATATGCCCTACAACACCTTGACACGCCTCACAGCTTCTGGCACACTGTAATTTGGAGTGACGAGACCAAAATAGAGCTATATGGTCACAACCATAAGCGCTATGTTTGGAGAGGGGTCAACAAGTATTGTGCTCCTTGAAACAACCACACCATCTTTTTCCAGAGGAGCCTGTATTTCTCCTGAGGTTACCTGTGGGTTTTTCTTTGTATCCCGAACAATTCTTCTGGCAGTTGTGGCTGAAATCTTTCTTGGTCTACCTGACCTTGGCTTGGTATCAAGAAATCCCCAAATTTTCCACTTCTTAATAAGTGACTGAACAGTACTGACTGGCATTTTCAAGGCTTTGGATATCTTTTTATATCCTTTTCCATCTTTATAAAGTTCCATTACCTTGTTACGCAGGTCTTTTGACAGTTCTTTTCTGCTCCCCATGGCTCAGTATCTAGAATGCTCAGTGCATCCAAGTGAGAGCTAACAAACTCATTGACTATTTATACACAGACAGTAATTGCAATTTAAAAAGCCACAGGTGTGGGAAATTAACCTTTAATTGCCATTTAAACCTGTATGTGTCACCTCGTGTGTCTGTAACATGGCCAAACATTCAAGGGTGTGTAAAATTTTGATCAGGGCCATTTGGGTGATTTCTGTTATCATTATGATTTAAAAAGGAGCCAAACAACTATGTGATAATAAATGGCTTCATATGATCACTATCCTTAAATAAAAGAGAGTTATTTTGCATGATCAGTCATATTTTCAAAATCAATGCCAAAATTTCACAATTTCTGCCAGGGTATGCAAACTTTTGAGCACAACTGTATATATATATATAAGTAAAAACCCTATTTTTATATAACAGGATTAACAACAAAAGAAGTCCACTTCTCAAGGCCACATTATATTTTCGCTTGTTTCCGATTCACTGTCACTATTATAGGAATGTTTTGACATGCACCGTGTTGTCCCTGGACTTAAATCTGAATATCATCAGCAGTAAACGTTCCCAAAAGGAGGATAAAATGAGAGCAAAAGAGCGACTGATTGAATAAATGAGAAAAAGAGGCTGATAAAAAAGTGGGAAAAGCCATGACTGGTGACAGCGAGCGCTTTCGCTCTGGTTCTATAAATTGCTGCTAATAGGTCACTTGGAGCCTTAACACATAGTGTAATGTATCCCCACCACCACCACCACCCTCTCTGTACAAATCACATGATAGAGACCAGGGAGACAGGTTCCTGTTGCTATGTGGAATATTCAGGGTCCAAGGCCCCTATGCCTCAAAAAGCCTTATGTTTGAAGTAATCAAAGTTTGAACACTGTATGAATACACTACAGTATTCATTATTTATTTTAAGATCCTTTGATCATAACTCCATCTGAATTTATAGTTTAAACAAGTTCATATAAGGAAAAAAAGACTTATGAGGGAGAAAGCAGGGGGGTCGAAAGTATTTGTGTATGCAACAGCATTTTCCAGTCATTCCCATGCACACCCTTGTTTCAAAACTCAAGAACACCTAAACTGTGACTGACACATTTCATAATAGACAGTATTTTTAGTCTGAAGTGGAAACTACAGTACTTTTGAGGAGGTCGCAAAGTGCAGCGAGTGGTCAGTTTTTTAACAACATTTTTTCACAAGAATTTGTCATCATAAAATCATAAAACAATAAAGGAATATCAGGAAAGATTATTCTGGTCATCCAAATATGGCATTTTATTTAGCTGTATCAGCAAATAAATGTAACAAAAACAGCTTTAATTTATTTATTTATTTATTTTACCAAAGTTCACAGAGGATATACCGTGGTTCAAATGTTTACGGTTAAACACACCACTTTCTGAGGTAAAGCAGATGGTGCATTACAGTAGACTACAACCATGCTCCATCACCTCTTATGCCTGTTTTGGTGTGAACAACAATTTCAATTAAATACTTATTTTCCTATCCTATGGGGTGAATTATGTCAATACTGTTATCTAGAGATCAGGGTGGCCATTGGCCGATACAGCTCTGGAAAAAAAATAAGAGACCACTGCAAAATGATCAGTTTCTCTGGATTTACTATTTATAGGTATGTGTTTGAGTAAAATGAACATCTTTGTTTTATTCTATAAAGTACTGACAACATTTCATTTTCTGCAAAGAAAATGCTCTAAATTACAATATTTTGATTTGGAATTTGGGAGAAATGTTGTCAGTACTTTATAGAATAAAACAAAAATGTTCATTTTACTCAAACACATACCTATAAATAGTAAATCCAGAGAAACTGATCATTTTGCAGTTCTTCCAGAGCTGTAAACACACACACACACACACACACATATATAAACTGTGGCAGACAATTAATGTTAGCTGTATGAAAGTGACTGATGAAGGACAGTTAGAGATTAGGCTACAGCCTTGCTGTGTTTAAGAACATTGTGTCCTGTTACTCTATCACATGAAAACTCTACACACATCTTGGAAAGAACTCGATAACATTAAAACTGAAGATATGTGAGACATGATGGGGGGGGTATCATCCCTTGGTCTACCTGTTGTGGACAGCTGTCATTACTCATGAGCAAAGCTCACTTCTGGCCTTTATACTGATGAGCTGACCTCACTGATTACTTTTATATCTTCTATCATCAACCAGTCAATGTATTTTCTAGCCATGAATCATGAATTAGTTCTTCAGGACAAATAACCAGTCCAGTTCAGTTCAACTAATATTTGGATGTGAAGTGTCCTTGTGATCTGTGAGAGAGATTCCACTAAGATTAAACTTGATTATAGCAGAACATCTCATTACTTTAATGTTAAAGTCTACTATGATTTTATCAGCAGCAATAACTTGGATCTTGCGCTTATTAACTTTAAGAATTTAGAAGGGATGAAAATCAGATTGACTTCAGGCGTCTTAAATCAGTACATATATGCACTTTCATCAACCTTACCTCGTCCTCCCGGTCGTTCTTAAAACAAAGACACGCTGCCCGTTTTTTGAATCCCTCTCCGTCATAGGTCCTTGTCTGATTGGGCTTGAATTTCATCATGTGGGGTTTTCTCCGAACAAAACAAGAATACAAGTGTTCTCGGTTGATTAATGTTTGGCTATCACGCGCAACGCAACTGCCTTTCAGGCCAGGAGCTGAAAGTCGTCCCAGATAGTCCAGCTTGATCATACAGTTTGCGTTTACAAAAAATGTCCTCACGTTGACAGCATAATTCACCTCTTGACAGTGAGCTGAGGTGTTCTTGTCTTGACCATGGTGGCTGGTTGCTGCTGCGGCTCTTCAGCTCTGCGCAGTCGCCTTAAATCAGCTGTTACAAACCCTAGAGCCCATCAACAGCTAGGCGTTTCCCACTGAAAATATGATTGAGACAATATCCGAGCCACCAAACATTCCCGTACATTGAAACAGTAGGAGGGAGTTGGATTTACGAACGCTTGCATTGGACTGAATGGAACAATGTTACAGTTCATTGCTACGCTGAATGTAAATTATGGATACAAAGTAACACTAGAGACAAAACATTTACTGCAGCGTTCTAATAACGTTGATTATATGTTGTGATAGTGCCATCTGCAGGCAATCGTTCATCAATACAACCAACGGTGGAAACTCATTGGTCATACATTGAAAATCAATTCAATATTTAACAGTGGATAAAATTGTGCTAAAAATAAAAACATTATGTAAACAAATACATCAAGAATGATGCTGACATCACCTAGAGAGGCAAACACATCTGTCTGCTATGAAGGACGAAATTTGCCACTTATAAAATTAAGGATTCAATTAAATGAATTTTAAAAAAAATAATGTAAATAAATATATCCCTTTACAAATGTATTTAAAATTCATGTTTAAATGTGGTCAAATTTGACTGAATAAATATCTTAAAGGAATAGTTCACCCAAAAATGAAAAATCTTTCATCATTTACTAACCCTCATGCCATCTCAGATGTGACTTTCCTTCTGCAGAACACAAATTAATAGGTCCATACAATGCAAGTGAATGGTGGACAGAACTTTAAAGCTCCAAAAAAGCACATAAAGGTAGCATAAAAGTAATCCATAAGAATCCAGTGGTTATTACTAGTTTCTCAACGCCTATTAAAGTATTTACTTTCCACTTTAAATAAAAGTTACTGCACAGGGGGCCAGGGTAGCTCAGCAAAGTAAAGACGCTGACTACCACCCCTGGAGTCGTAAGTTCAAATCCAGGGCGTGCTGAGTGACTCCAGCCTGGTCTCCTATGCAACCAAATTGGCCCGGTTGCTAGGGAGGGTAGAGTCACACGGGGTAACCTTCTCGTGGTCGCTATAATGTGTGGTTCTCGCTCTCAGTGGGGCGCGAGGCGAGTTGTGCGTGGATGCCGTAACGTGCTCAAGCCACATGATAAGATGCGCGGATTGACGGTCTCAGACATGGAGGCAACTGAGATTCATTCTCCGCCACCCGGACTGAGGCGAGTCACTACGCCACCACGAGGACTTGGAGCGCATTGGGAATTGGGCATTCCAAATTGGGGAGAAAAAGGGGAGAGAAAAAAAAAAGTTGCTGCACAGAAGACAAGCTTAAATGACCAGTTAACCAGTTATTCATTCTCCTAAAGGTAATAAAACCACCACATAAATGCTTCATATTAAACAACAGATTTTATTTACATAAAGAACAGAAGTATGTGTGTGGACTGTTGTCATCGCATTAAAAAGCAGTATCTTTTTCCTCTTTCTATAGAAAGCAGAAATTTACAGTTGATTTTTTTTCCAAATTTTTTTTTAACCAAAGACCAATCATGGAAATTGAGACAAAGCCTTTATTGATCATTTGCGATGTTTTTGCAAACATTACCATCCTTCCCTCTTTGACTAAAATCTCACTATTCATCATTCACCTCCAGACCCTTTCAACCTTGGCGTTTCGAAATAAATGCTTAAGGTAAGAAACAGACAAATGAATCTCTATGCACTGGACTGTGACAGACACAAGAAAAAAAAAAAGAAAAAAAAAAAAAGAAAAAAAAAAAAGAACACAATGTTGGAATTTTGAGAGTGCAATTAGTACAGCGATGGCTAGATAGCTAAAACAAAACTAAAACAGAATACCATACATTTTTATACTAAAAGAAATATTACCCAAAATCTCCCTTCTTTCTAGCTCTACCTTGCCCATAGTCTAAAACATAAATCAAGTCTACATTAGGGTCTACGTGTTGAACAGTTGAACCATTTCCCTGGTGAAATTACTTTTTGAATTTTGTTTAATCTTGCGTCTCTCTTCCATTTTAGTGAACCTATATTTTCCACTAGGTTTCTAAGAGGGTAAGTCTGCAGTTTGACAGAAAAGGTGCTCTAAATAGGGGCTAATCTTCTGCTGCTTATTAACAAAGAGCAAAGAGCAAAAAAAAGAGATTAAAAGAAATAAAAAAAAGTTACCCCCCTCCCAGAGGAAGAGAAAAAAAAAAAAAAAAATGGACAGACACATGACGGTCAGTTTAATGCATGCTTCATAGCAGAAGTCTAAGGCTGCCTTCCCAACCACTGTAAAAGAAAGCCGTATGAGTCGATCATCTGCCCATGCATCTGAACAGCAGTGAATCTGGACAAAGACGTTTTTTTTGTACTAATGTGCATTTAAATCACAAATTGTCTGCAGTTCACTTTTTACTTTGTTAATATATTCTTTACAGTTTGTTTTATCATAACTGTTTGTTTCCTAAGACTGTGGCAGACTGTTGGAACATGGAGTTGTGTTCACTCTTGACCTCCATTTTTTTTGTACCGCATACATTTCTAGACTTCAATATTGTTTCCGGCATAAAGCCTGGTCCATGTTCGGGCTGCAAAAGAAAAACAAATTCAGGGTTAATAAACTCCCCCTCTACAGCAAAGTCATCTGACAATCATTTTATTCTTGGACAGCACATGGTGTAGTAGGACACCTCAAAATGTACTCTAATGCGTGCCAAGTTTCACACACAACCCTCTGAGGAGATCAATTATTCAGAGTACCTTTGGCACCCTTGTCTAAATCAAACTACGTGATCAATGAGGGTGTGGTTTTTGCCCTTGCAAATCAGTTTGACTAATAACAAGCAATTAGCAATAGCAAAAAAATTTACTTAGCAGGAAGTTACACAAGATAAGAACTACGTTTTGTAAAGCCAGCGTCCCTCTAAGACTAAGGGGCTGTTTACACAGGACAGAGCACACTGGAACTTAACAAATGGCCCATTTATAGTTCTTTAAATTTACCTTTGCTAATATTAACACACTTGTCCATAAGTAAATATGCTTACCCCACCCCCTGATTCTTTTGATTGGTCCATTGTTTAAAAAACTGATATCACATTAAAAAGCTGAACTATTTTTAAACTTACAGGTCTTAAAAAAACAACACTTATGGCTCGAGTTGCTAAAAATACATCAAATAGGTGCAGGAGCCAAAGACTTAAGTTTACATCTATCAAAACTGTAAAAAACAAAATTCAGACGGAACACAAGAACGCAATGAATGGCTGTCAACAGATTCTTGCTTAGTACTACTGACTGGGCTCTTCAGACCTGGACAACCCACAGACAGTGAATTTAGTTTAAACAGACAAAGCACTTCCTGTTAGGGCTGGGTATTAATATAGATTTCCAATTCCAAAGAGCTCGATTCGATCAGTATCTAATTCGATATCGATTCATACGGGTATATTTCAGTTAGAATGTCTCTTTTTGTTCACATATTAAAGTCCCCGTGAAGTGCCTTGAAAAGCACAGCTTACTTTAGAAGGGATAGTCCCTATGCCCTTCAAAGACAATTACCCTCCACTCAGGGGGCTGAAAGGTGATAACGGTCAGTCACAACTCAATTCTACAGTGATTATTATTGGCAATTCTGTTTGGAAAGACCCCACAACATGGATTGTGCTCTCTTTGAAATGCCCTGCGAAGAAATCATCAGCACAGGTGAGAACGCAGCCATGTGCGGTGAGCAGATTAAGGGGGCGGGTGCCTTCTCATTCTAGAACGCATTTGATTGGACAAAGTTTCTCTAGTACACTTTGACGTCATAACTTGACTGTGTCTTTCTGGCTGGAAGAAAGAGACTGCAGAATTTAAATGCTTTTATCTACTGAAAATTAATTTTGTCAACCTTTAGAAATGCACTGGCATATAGATGACCCTAAGGCTAATAGATATGGACTAAAAGCAGCAAAGCCTTCACTTTCTTTAAAGACATTCTCTGCCAGCTAATGTTGTTATACATGGGCCCTTCTAACTAGGTACATTGCGATAATAAAATATTTACTAATGATATTTTATTAGTTTCTCATCATTTGTCACATTTCAGCTTTTTAAAAATGAACAAATCCATGTATTAGATCAAAGAATATTATTTGCATATATTAATTTTTTGTTACATGTTTATTGTTTAATTGCATAACTTATGCTATTTGCAAGTCTTTATAATGATGTGCTAAAAACCAGTACTGTTTCTTTAAGAAAACAGTCTACTCAGTAAAGAGCATCTGTAAATGAGCGCATACTAACAAGAGAGCCTCTAATGTCTTTAAATTTCATCCATGCTATACGTGATAAGAATGAAATGTTTCTTTTTGTTATTTTTGAACAACAACTGACTGTAAAGAGCAGAAAGGGTATTAAAAGAGACATTATTCAATGACAAATGAGTTGCGTGGATCTCGTTTTTGGACACACATTATACGCAACAACTTCTGCTCTAAACTCCCAGTGAAAGGATCTCGCTGCTGAATCCTCCACCACTATTCTACACAATCACTTTTTAATGAAATCTGAACATTTATCAGTTAGTTGCTAAATATATACATTTAGTCGCAAATTTGTTTGCAAATGCAAGTTATTTCTTCTAATTGTGGTTGAGAGTTGCGCATAGAGTAAAAAAATCGAACTTGGGATTAAAGAATCGGTATCTAGATCGTTCAAATGAAGATCGAAAAGAATTGGAAAATCTATATATTTACCCACCCCTACTACTAGTATCTTCATGTTTTATATTCTTCATGGCACCATATAACAGTGGTAGCAGGCAGAGTTGGAAGTATGCAAAGTGTTGTTAAAATGTATTTAACCAGCACCCACCTGTCTCTATGGCTTGAGCTTCATTAGTCTTCCACTGCTCTGCGACATCGTTTGCTAGAGGATCATCAGGGTTCGGAGCGCTTAGTAATGCCTGGATTGATAGCAGCACTGTGCGGATCTGCAAGGCTGGAGACCACTTATCTGCATGACATCATGCCATCAAGAGGGATGAATAAGACAAAGAGCATTAGGAGAAAAGTAGCTGGTAGCTTCCTACAAGCAGTCCAGCACAGTACAGTAGAGTAGAGAGAGATCATTCTGAGGGGTCAAAAGTTTAATCTGAGATACTCTTGATATTTTAAGAGAGATTAAAAGGGCAAATCTTATAGTACGTACATGCCAGGCAAAAAAGAAATGCAATAACAGGGAGCTATACAATTTAAGAGACAACTCCTATTCAAATTCATTTCTCGAGATAGAGATAAAATGACTCTTATAGAAATCCATAAGCTACTAGTGGGACAAAATACTATGTGTATATGATTTTTCTTATTTTGGCCACGTACACAGTACAGCTAAATACTGCATGTTTGTCACTCCTCATCTGAACACATAATCCTGTTCCATACACACAGTTTGGTTACTTACAGGAATGAAAACCACATTGCATTAACTAATTCATTTCCAGAAAATTCAGGTATTGTTAATGTCATTCTTTTGGACACTGACAGTGCATCTGAGGTGTGGTGGTTAAAAAAAAAAAAAAAAAAAAAAAAAAAAAGCCAGCTGTGTATGACTTTCTTCTGCAGAACACCAGATTTTTAAAAGAATATTTCAGCTCTGTAGGTCCTCACAAGCAAGTGAATGGTGACCAGAACTTTGAAGCTCCAAAAGCACATAAAGGCAGCATAAAAGTAATCCATAAGACTTCAGTGGTTTAATCCATATCTTCAGAAGCAATATGATAGGTGTTGGTGAAAAACAGAACAATATTAAAGTAATTTTTAACTATAAATCTCCCTTTCACATTTTTCTTTTGTTTTTGGCAATTCAAATTCTTTGTGCATATCTCCACCTACTGGGCAGGGAGGAGAATTTATAGTAAAAAGGTCTTAAATATTGATCAGTTTCTCAATCACACCTATCATATTGCTACTGAAGATATAGATTTTGGAACTTTAACATTTTGGTACCACTACCGGACCTATAGAGCTGAAATATTCTTCTAAAAATCTTTGGGATGGCTTAAGGGTAAGTAAATGATGAGAGAATTTTCATTTTTGGGTAAAGTATGCCTTTAATAAGCATGGAAAAACATAGCACCTAAAGTCAACTGCTGTATACAAGAAATTGCCAGGAATAATCGTCTTCGTTAATATTTCTTTTATCAAAAATAACTAAACCCAAATGGGTTAAACTGATGTCATCTATCCTTGTAGTTTAGAGCAGTGAGATGGCAAAACATTGCTATGGATATTAACGGTTGCAATTTCGGGCAAAACTCCAGTTTCCATACACAGAGTGATTATTTGGGGATTTGCTTCCGCAAAAAATTGCAGTTGTCACTCCCAATTCTGTGCATTGAGTATGTGGCCAATATTACATACCTTTCCCAACAGTAGAAAAAAAAGTAGCATTCATAGAATATTTATCGTATAACACTAATATATAGTGTATTGAAGGTTCCATTATAAAAGATTCAGAGCATAAACACATCTGACATTTATGTCCATCCCAATTTGTTTTTTTAAATCAGTATAATCTATAACTTCAAAAGGCATTCCCAGTTGTGAATTTAAAGGGTGTTGGTTTTATAAGCCAGAATTTTGAGGATGGAATGAGATGGTCTCTCACCTTTCAAAATATCTAGACATATTCTTCCCAGCTTGTCTACATTAGGGTGATATATTTTGGTCATGAAGCGTACTTTCGGAGCTGCCATTGGATATTCTTCAGGAAGAAAGAGTTCAAGTTTAAAAGTTCCCCCCTCAAAGGGTGAGTCTTGAGGTCCGGCGATGACCACGTGGAAGTAGCGAGCATTCCCCTCATCTGGCTCTGCCTTTATACCTGGCACTGGCTCTGCCAACAAACGCTGCGTTTCCTAAACACACATGGAAACAGGATCAATCAGGTTGGAACATGAGGCATCTCTATGCATTCAGCTAATTAGTGCAAAACACCAGTACATCTCAGAGCCAACATGTAATGCACACCAGAAAAACTGTTTTATATGTCTTTTTGTAATGGAAAATAGAACATAGTTTAACAATCAATATTGGCCTGAGTACAATGCTTATGCTTTAGTTTTGCCTAATTGTCCTGGATCAGCAAAAACCAACCAGCAGAGCAAGGTGATACATTGACAGACAGGTCATGAATATTCACGTTGCTCCAGGAGGATCATTCCTGTAAGTGCAAGTCACTTTGCTATCAGGGCTTAACAATTTTTTTCTGATGGTTCAGTAGTTCCGATTGGTACTTGCCTTCCCAACATTTTCACTAAGCCCCAATAAAATTTAATAAAATTAATATCAATGGAAACATATTTTGGCAACCCATCTGTAAAACACACACACACACACACACACACACATACACATACACACATAGTTGTGCTCAAAAGTTTGCATACCCTGGCAGAAATTGTGAAATTTTGGCATTGATTTTGAAAATATGACTGATCATGCAAATGGAAAAAGACGGTGTGGTTGTTTCAAGGAGCACAATACGATGATACCTGAACAAAAATGAGCTGCATGGTCAAGTTGCCAGAAAGAAGCCAATGCCACAAAAAAGCCCGGTTACAATATGCCCGACAAAACCTTGACACGCCTCACAGCTCCTGGCACACTGTAATTTGGAGTGACGAGACCAAAATAGAGCTATATGGTCACAACCATAAGCGCTATGTTTGGAGAGGGGTCAACAAGTATTGTGCTCCTTGAAACAACCACACCATCTTTTTCCACAGCAGCCTGTATTTCTCCTGAGGTTACCTGTGGGTTTTTCTTTGTATCCCGAACAATTCTTCTAGCAGTTGTGGCTGAAATCTTTCTTGGTCTACTTGATCCCTGAATTTTCCACTTCTTAATAAGTGATTGAACAGTACTGACTGGCATTTTCAAGGCTTTGGATATCTTTTTATATCCTTTTCCATCTTTATAAATTTCCATTACCTTGTTACGCAGGTCTTTTGACAGTTCTTTTCTGCTCCCCATGGCTCAGTATCTAGAATGCTCAGTGCATCCAAGTGAGAGCTAACAAACTAATTGACTATTTATACACAGACACTAATTGCAATTTAAAAAGCCACAGGTGTGGGAAATTAAACTTTAATTGCCATTTAAACCTGTGTGTGTCACCTCGTGTGTCTGTAACAAGGCCAAACATTCAAGGGTACGTAAACTTTTGATCAGGGCCATTTGGGTGATTTCTGTTATCATTATGATTTAAAAAGGAGCCAAACAACTATGTGATAATAAATGGCTTCATATGATCATTATCCTTAAATAAAAGTTATTTTCCATGATCAGTCATATTTACAAAATCAATGCCAAAATTTCACAATTTCTGCCAGTATGCAAACTTTTGAGCACAACTGTATGTATAAATATATATATATATATATATATATATATATATATATATATATATATATATACACACACACACACACATACACACACACACCCCGATCAGCCACAACATTAAAACCACCTGCCTAATATTGTGTATTAGGTGCCGCCAAAACAGCGCCAACCCGCATCTCAGAATAGCATTCTGAGATGCTATACTTTTCACCACAATTGTACAGAGCTGTTATCTGAGTTACCGTAGACTTTGTCAGTTCGAATCAGTCTGGCCATTCTCTGTTGACCGCTCTCAACAAGGCGTTTCCGTCCACAGAACTGCCGCTCACTGGATGTTTTTTTGGTTTTGGCACCATTCGGAGTAAATTCTAGAGATTGTTGTGTGTGAAAATCCCAGGAGATCAGCAGTTACAGAAATGCTCAATCCAGCCCGTCAGGCACCAACAATAATCCATGCGATTATCTAATCAGCCAATCGTGTGGCAGCAGTGCAGTGCATAAAATCATGCAAATACGGGTCAGGAGCTTCAGTTAATGTTCACATCAACCATCAGAATGGGGAAAAAAATTTGATCTCAGTGATTTGGACCTTGGCATGATTGTTGGTGCCAGATGGGCTGGTTTGAGTATTTCTGTAACTGCTGATCTCCTGGGATTTTCACACACAACATTCTCTAGAATTTACTCAGAATGGTGCCAAAAACAAAAAACATCCAGTGAGGGGCAGTTCTGTGGATGGAAACACCTTGTTGATGAGAGAGGTCAACAGAGAATGGCCAGACTGGTTTGAACTGATAAAGTCTATGGTAACTCAGATAACCGCTCTGTACAATTGTGGTGAGAAGAATAGCATCTCAGAATGCTATTCTGAGATGTGGGTCGGTATTGTTTTGGTGGCATGAGGGGGACCTACACAATATTAGGCAGGTGGTTTTAATGTTGTGGCTGATCGTTTTATATATATATATATATATACACACACACACACACACACACACACACACACACACACTACCAGTCAAAAGTTTTGAAACACTTGACTGAAATGTTTCTCATGATCTTAAAAATCTTTTGATCTGAAGGCATATGCTTAAATGTTTGAAATTAGTTTTGTAGACAAAAATATAATTGTGCCACCATATAAATGTAATTATAAAACTAAAATTTAATAAAAAAAAAAAAAAACATTTTTGAAATTGATGACTTGGACCAAATAATAAAGAAAAGCAGCCAATAAGTGCCCAACATAGATGGGAACTCCAATACTGTTTAAAACGCATCCCAGGGTGATACCTCAAAGACGTTGGTTGAGAAAATGTCAAGAGTACATGTCTGCAAATTCTAGGCAAAGGGTGACTACTTTGAAGATGCTAAAATATAACAGTTTTAATTTTGGATTTTTAGTCACAACATAATTCCCATAGTTCAATTTATGTTATTCCATAGTTTTGATGACTTTACTATTATTCTAAAATGTGAAAAAAAAAAAAAATCTTTTGTTTCAAAACTTTTGACCGGTTGTGTGTGTGTGTGTGTGTGTGTGTATATATATATATATATATATATATATATATATATATATATATATATATCTCATGGGAAAATCAAAAGAAATCAGAGAAGACCTCAGAAAAAAAATTGTGGACTGCCACAAGTCCGGTTCATCATTGGGAGCAATTTCCAAACACCTGAAGGTACCACGTTCATCTGTACAAACAACAGTATGCAAGTATAAACACCATGGGACCACGCAGCCATCATACCGCTTAGGAAGGAGACTCATTCTGTCTCCTAGAGATGAACGTAGTATGGTGCAAAAAGTGCAAATCAATCCCAGAACAACAGCAAAAGACCTTGTGAAGATGCTGGAGGAAACAGGTAGACAAGTATCTATATCCACAGTAAAACGAGTCCTATATCGATATAACCTGAAAGGTTGCCCGGCAAGGAAGAAGCCACTGCTCCAAAACTGCCATAAAAAAGCCAGACTACAGTTTGCATGTGCACATGGGGACAAAGATCTTACTTTTTGGAGAAATGTCCTCTGGTCTAATGGTCTAATGTTCTCTGGTCTAGAAGGAAAATTATGTGGATATACTGAAGCAACATCTTAAGACATCAGCCAGGAAGTTAAAGCTTGGTCGCAAATGGGTTTTCCAAATGGACAATGACCCCAAGCATACCTTCAAAGTTGTAGCAAAATGGACAACAAAGTCAAGGTATTGGAGTGGGCATCACAAAGCCCTGACCTCAATCCGATAGAAAATTTGTGTGCAGAACTGAAAAAGCGTGTGCAAGCAAGGAGGCCTACAAACCTGACTTAGCTTGTGAAGGCGACCCAAAATGTTTGACCCAAGTTAAACAATTTAAAGGCAATGCTACCAAATACTAACAAAGTGTATGTAAACTTTTGACCCACTGGGAATGTGATGAAAGAAATAAAAGCTGAAATAAATTATTCTCTCTACTATTATTCTGACATTTCACATTCTTAAAATGAAGTAGTGATCCTAACTGACTTACAAAAGGGAATGTTTTCTATCATTAAATGTCAGGAATTGTGAAAAACTGAGTTAAAATGTATTTGGCTAAGGTGTATGTTAAATTCTGACATCAACTGTATATATACACACAGTTTTCAATAGGCATTTTCCTTCATCACAATTGTTTTTAATTTGGAATAATGACATATCTGTCTACTGGCCTGAAACACTTTCACACTGGTCCCATGCAGGCCATCTCTATGACTATCTACTTAATTTTCATTTACGGGGAGATTTTATGAAGACCACCATGTAAAGTTTTGTGAAAAGAGATTGATCTCAAATGATACACAAAGTTTTTCTTATTCTAAATATAAGCCAAGTTCATGCATGTTTAAAAATAGTTAATAATGTCACAGGACTACAATTTTTACAACAACCACAAAGATAATCGATACACTTAAACTTTGTACAGTATGCGCTAAATATCACTGGAAAGGCACTATATAAAAGGTTCAGTAAACACTCTCTGCACTACATTCAAGACAGACAGCTGCTTGCAATTCCAATACCATGCGCATTTTGATGGCATTTGATGATTAAGTATTTTAACTCATACCTAAAAGCAAGGATTGCATTACTCAAAAATAGACCAAGAGACATGTTCCATCTAAAAACAAGACGGTTATTGTTAAAAATGACAACCATTCCAATAAATTGCACCACTCAAGTAAGACTCTTTGTGTAGAGTAAGAGAGACACAGGGCTGAACCTTAAGGCCCTTTGGAAACACACACCCATATGACTAATGAGAGAGAATCTGATATCACCTGTGAAATGCTGTACATCTGAGAACTGCTGTAAAAATAAACAATGGATTCTTATGAAGCCATTTACACCAGGAGCGAATATTAGTGCGTCAACAAAGCACGTTTTTTTTTTTTTTTAACGGTGTGTCCATTTTTTTCCCCGTGTGCCGATGAAATGCCCGACCAATAAAATATGAGCTTTGGATCACATGCCAGGAGCCACTGCAGTTACCAAAACCAGCACAACTGGTGACACTAAAGCACAGAAAGTTGTTTTGACCCCCAACATTAAACTCTAGGAAGAAATCCTGAAACAGCAGTGAGGATGTGCATTTCATTTCCATTACATGCCTTAACTTATTTTTTTCCTCATCTCTTAACATGTATATGATATTGCTGTAGAGCTCCAACATTTAATTGAAAAAAACAAAAATAGGTAATTATGGATAATGAAAATCATCGACAACGAATTTAATTATCTATTAGTTGGATATATGCAGCGAGCATACACTACAAATGTCTGTAATTTTAACGGTAAAAGACTGTGAACATGCTACAGAAAAAAACGTTAATTGATTAATGAGTATTAACTATAAAATATACAGTAACATTTTTTAATATATTTTAAGACAATACAGTAGTTTTTACAATAAAATGATGTTTTATTTTAGATGTAAAAAGTATGATTTTCCTGTATAATTAATGGTAAAGTTCTACATTGTTTAACAAGAGAGTACATGTACTTTTTACAATAAATTATTGTTAAAATTACCATAAAAAACAATAATCGGGCGTTCCCAAAATTCCCATTTTTCTTCTGAAACATGACATCCATATTTCATTATATTTTAGGGGAATAGTTATGTTTCTTATTTTTAATATCACCTATCTACATTGGGGTGTTCTGTTTTATATTTAATGTAGTTTTTTTAATGTTTATTGCATTATTTAAATTTCACATGTGTTACCCTGACGGTGTTTAGTGTTTGTGTGAGTAACACTGAGCACTGTCTCTACATGGTCATTGCTCCTGGAAGAACCACTATTGGTGAACTTCATGTCATCATGTGCTCTTCTGTAATTTTTTACAGTGCTTAACAATACCTTATAAAGTAAAAGGCAGATTTTTACAGTTTCAGAAGGTTAATATCAAGTTTATGATGTTTTTTTACTGTATATTTAACAGATTTGTTTTTTTTTTTTTTTTTTGGTACAGTGCCAGCGTGATCATGTAAATTACAACAGTTTTAAACTGTAAAATGTACAAGTTGTTCTGTAAAGTTTTTTTTTTTTTTTTTTTGTAAAAACAACAGGATTTTTTTTTTTTTTACAGTGTAGAGAAGATCCATCAGTGATGTCACTTTACAGCCCAGTGAAAAATGTGTTGCATTATGAAACACGTTTAGAAAACACTGAATATTCTGCAGCGCACACATGTTCTTTAATGGCAACACATACAGCAAAAAGGAACGTGTCATTCATATCAGGGACTTGTGTTCCATTGCATGTACGCGACTTCACTCACTTCCTGAAGTCGTAACCATCATTTCTAAAACATTTCTTCTTTGCCATAGTGACAGTTGGGTTGTACTTGACAGATTAGGAATGTAAATGTTAGAATATATTTTACAAGAGTTGGTGCAAAGGGAACACAGTAAATAGCCTAAACATCCTCCTCAAAACTCATGTTAAATTTATTACACACGGTCGGCTTTGAACAAACCTCAAAAATATCGATAGCCTATTAATAATAATATCTAGGTTTTAGGCATAGGCTATTTATATCGCACAAGAGTAAAACTCTTCTTCTGACAGTTATTTTAACACTGCAAGCATCGTTCTCTTGCTGTCTTCAATACCTTTTTTTCTTAAATTATTAAATGCTCTGTTCCACAGTCATTATTGCTTAGTGATTTTTGCATAGCTTTCCATCCACAGCGGTTGCTTAAAGTCCGTATTATTTTGTTTCTATACCACATCTGTAAACTCCTTTAAGGACAACAAGGGAAAACACCCACCAGTCCTTACTTCTTACTGGCATCCAGAGCAGAAATGTCTGCAGTTATACTGGAGGAGGAATGGGCATGAGGCAAATACATGGTTAAGTCAGACAAGGTATTAGACGCAGCTTCTAATTTTTTATTTGCTGAGTAAAGTGAGTAACATAAGAAGAAAGTTTTTCTGGCATATTTTTTAGATACCTCAACAAAGCAAAAATGCCAATTACAGACTTTGGTGCCATTCTCACTTTCTCAGCCTTTCTACACTACTTCAGAATGCACCGACTGATGCTCTTTGCATGCACAGAAGTTTGGTTCAGAATACATGTAATGCACATGTAAACAAATATTTGTATCGAATTGCAACGTTTCGGGGACATATGAACAGTACATTCGGAATCTGCAATCAGACTGAATTTATTCGGATTGATGTAAATTAGTGCAAGCTACTGATGTCTCCTATTGTTTTTTTAAATAGTTTTAGATGGATTCTCTCCTCATCATGTAAGGGCATGTAATGATCAGCAGAATGCGACTTTTTAGCATGATTGTACTATTAAACTGTATATAACGCAGAATAAAATGGAAGTTACTCCAAAACTTCACTGTTTTTGAATACATCAAAAAAAGCCTCTTTTTTTTTTTTGGAGTCAGATAAAGTGGGTGAGGAATGATAAAATAATGCAACGTGATATTTATTTTCTTTATATTTAACATTAATACTTTGTATTTGAAAAGATGGACACTGTCTGAGTGAAGGTCACAATATACAGCTCTGAAAAAAATTAAGAGACCACTGCAAAATGATCAGTTTCTCTGGATTTAATATTTATAGGTAGTTGAGTAAAATGAACATTTTTGTTTTATTCTATAAAGTACTGACAACATTTCTCCCAAATTCCAAATCAAAATATTGTCATTTAGAGCATTTATTTGCAGAAAATGACAACTGGTCAAAATAACAAAAAAAGATGCAGTGTTTCCAGATCTCGAATAAAGCAAAGAAAGTTCATATTCATTTTTAAACAACACAGTACTAATGTTTTAGTACTGTGTCCAGAAATCCATATTTGGTGGAATAAACCTTGATTTTCAATCACAGCTTTCACGCGTCATGGCATGCTCTCTACCAGTCTTTCATACTGCTATTTTGATGTGCAAAAATTCAAGCAGCTAGGCATTGTTCAATGGCTTGTAGCCATCCATCTTCCTCTTGACCACATTCCAGAGGTTTTCAATGGGGTTCAGGTCTTGAGATTGGGCTGGCAATGACAGGGTCTTGATCTAATGGTCCCCCATCTACACCTTGATTGACTGGCTGTGTGGCATGGAGCATTGTCCTGCTGGAAAAACCAATCCTCAGGGTTGGGGAACATTGTCAGAGAAGAAAGAAGCAAGTTTTCTTCCAGGATAACCTTGTATGTGGCTTGATTTATGCGTCCTTCACAAAGACGAATCTGCCCAATTCCAGCCTTGCTGAAGCACCCCCAGATCATCACCGATCCTCCACCTGGTCGTCTAATGGTTAGACGGAGACCTGGAGAGGCCTTCAAGCCACAGTGTCTCGCATCCACTGAGAAATTTGATGGAGGATCGGTTTGGGAGTAATACGGTGGTGGATGCCGCGACTGGACCCCCCCCCGGAAGTTCGGTAAGCCTGTGCGTTAATGCGGCCTAGCCTATTCCCTTCAAAGTCTTTACCGTCCACTGTGAGAGCATTGGAGGGCAGAAACATGTGAGGCTCCAAAATAACAGTCATTCAGAACACACTTAAATCATTTTTACTGGAAATTCAATTTTAAGTAATCTTACAGCATGACTATCGTGACTATTCTTTAGTGCCCTTCGGAGGCTGATTTATCGTGATTAAAATGCCAGGTGTGATTTCAAGTAGTTCTTCTCATCCGTGATGGGCAAAGGGCAGACCAGCTGAAAGGTGCTTTGCGCCACCTACCATACCGGGTAAAATTACTTGTCGACTAGCACCAGAGCTTGAATGTGCTAACAGCGATCTTTCACCATGTGTTTAATGTGAAGGGCTATTCGTCGGCAATTCGTTTCACACAGACTACGTTTACATGGACCCCAGAAAGCGGCTTATTGCGAGAAAGCGGGTTATTGTGAGAAAACAGTGTTCCAGTTTACATGCGCTGTAAAAGCGGCATACTCTTTACTCCCGTATACATGTGGCACCGTCAGTAAGCAGCTTTCTCCACAGCAACATAATTTTCCCACGATGCTTGTGTAAATAACACACATGGCATCCGAGAAAGACTTCACTATTTTATTCTGCTGATTCGCTTTATTTCCAGATATTCCAGAGTTGTTGCCATGTTTGTTTCATTAACTTTCTATCGCAACCTGCAGCTGAATTGCGATGCAGTGGCGGGGGTTTCTCTCTTACACAAAACTCCGGGATTCCCCAATGTACCAGTGCATATATGCGGACGTTAGGGACAATGGATATTTTACATTGGTATGTATAAATGGGTATAGTTGTGATGTATGTGATCTTTCCTCTGTACTCCCAGAAATGTTGAATTCTTTCTACTGTGTTGACATGTTGTTGGGCTCCATCCAATGATGTTTGTTATCCCAGTCTGTTCCACGCACGCGCACTCTTCAAACACCAGTCAGAACGGCACTTATGTGTTTACATGACAACAATAAGCCGCATTCTCCGAGAGAAACCAAGGTGTTAAACCGCTTTCTCTTAATCCCTTAAACAGCGTAAGGAAATCAGCGTTCTTGTTTACATGACGGTTCAGAACGCCGCTTTCTGCTAAAACCCTGGAATAAACTGTTTTCTTAAGTGCATGTACGTGCTCATTATCGTGTCGCCTCTGGTGTGCAAGGCTTTAAGATTCCCTAATTGCCATTTGAGAACAAAATCTTTTGCCAAAAAAAGCATTTTACAATCTCGTATTGGACTGCGACAAACCTATATCAAAAAGTTGTCAAGTTATGGAACCACACCAGCTCTGAACCTAATTCAAAGGATGAATAAGGCCATTCATTGGCCAGAAGTATGAACATGTAATTAAGATCAAACAATTTTACATCTTCAGTATTTATATATTGAATTTTTGTCTATATACAATGAAAACATAAACAATTCTAATCTACAACAAACTGAAACACTGTAGTACATCTAAAGTGATTACAAAATGCCTGACTAGTTTTGCTTAACTCAAGAACTCTGTCAATAAAAGGGTCTATTAAGATTTTTGGCTATGTAACCAGAGGCCTCCCTGGGGTATCGCCACTCAGAGTTAAGATACATCTGAGCAATTATTGTCTTTTTGAGCAGCAGAACTCTCAACTCACCCTACATGTTGACCTCAGAACGAAATTCCTGACATGTTTCAGAAAACCCACGGACAAAAACATTCACAGAAAACACAGACAAGAGAGGGGCTCCCTGTCATGCTTGGGGGACAGGCGATCAAGGATGCATTCCCAGCTTTCCTACTCATGTCAGCCAGTTCATTTCCCAACTTACCAGTTCACATAAACCCACTGGGCCAAAACACTGCAGATACCTTTAGATTTAGCGGGATGTAAATATTTGCAGTTTATTTTATACTTCTTTCCTTATGGCCAAAATGCTCACACAATCCACAATAAGTCGATGCTGTCAATGCAAGGTTTCCATGCACTAAAAACCGAGCAGGTGCAGATGGATTCTTTAAAACTCTTTCATTGTATAAACTAAGTGTTTAGGTAAACTGCCTGGGAATTTCTTATTAAGCATTTGAAAATTAAAAGTGAGAAACTGAACAACATGCACGCACATTCAGACGTATATGTGCATTCAAAGCAGTGATTGTAACAGGAAGAAACTTCTTGTCACGTCACTTGCCATAAATCTATTCCCCGGCTAAATCAACGTTGTAAACGTGAAATCTTTCTTTGAGAATAATGGCTGTTTATCTCAGTTAGGAGTTGTTCTTTTATAAACGGCCCTCCTAATCGTTACAAGTCATTTGATTTGACATCTCTGCTGTTTGGGGCCTGCTGTCATTAGCTCGTTTAGCAGCAGCAGCACCACAAACAGCTTCCCTAGCCTAGAGGAAGCGAGCGAGTACAATAATTTTGCTCATAATCGAGTCCGTAATGGCTAGACAATCGCCCAAAATGAACTAAAAAAAAAACATTTATCCTCATCTATATGTGAGATGAGAGAAATCAGTATTTTTTGACCACATGAAAGAGATGATTTGGTTTAGTGTTTCGCCTGGTTGAGAGTTAGCTGGCCGTTTCTGGAGCAGTTAGCGCGTGAGCTTACACACAACAGCTCGCGCTCAATCAGTGAATGACTGCAAGCGAGCTCTCAACATCTACACTTTCGTTTTAGATGGTGGACTTCTGTCATTTCGTGTCGTCTTTAATTTTTTCCCGTTCAAAAAGTAATGAATTGGAGACAGGCCCTCCGCCATCTTTCACTCACACCACCCATTTTCGGGATTCGAGCGATTGTACAGAAACGGAAGTGGCTAACAACACAGTGCTCAGCTATCAATTATACTCGAGGACTGCATGGTGTTATGGTTTCAAAGGAAAGACTAAACATGTGCAAATGTATCTAACTTCACGGTTACCTTAATGATCCTGCGGGGCAACCCTGCCATCTTGTCTTGAATGCGGTTTTGAGCTGGGACTCGGTGCCTCTAACTTCGTTTGCATTGACGGGCGGAGACGCAGTGCAACACGCCTTCCGGCACCTTACGTCAGACCGGCCTGACCTCTAGACGCACGCGGAAACGTTTTGTAGTGAGGAAAGGCTGTTTACTTAAATTCATTGCAAACTACACATCCCGAAAATGCATAGTACGTTTTTGTCCTTCGTCAAATGCAGTGAATTGGACTTTATGCAATGTTTATATTGAGGATCTAATACAAAGACATTGCTTTATACAACTTTCTTACATTGCTATAATATATTTATATTGAGCATTTAAAAAAAAAACGTTATGAATGTTGGGCCATTTTTATTTAGTATTAAAGGTGCACTCAGTAACTGTTTGCTCGCGTCATCTTGGACTTACAGTGACATAGTGATAATAATAATTATAAAACTTTATTTTCTATAGCGCCTTTAAAAGTTGCATCTCAAAGCGCTTTACAAGAGAAAAATAAAAATACATTGAAACACAAAAAAGAAAAAGAAAATATGCAATCAGAACCATTGAACAAGAGAAGATTTAAAAGTACTAAAAGATTCAGCATGTCTAACCTCAGAGGGAAGAGAGTTCCACAGTTTTGGAGCAAAAGAAGAGAAGGCCCTGTCACCCATTGAACATAGACGAGTAGGAGGAACAGTTAAAAAAACAGATTCTTCGGAGCGGAGATCACGCATTGCAATGTAGGGGGTTAAAAGTTCCGACAAGTATTGAGGGGCCAAACCATGCAAAGCCTTGTAGGTAAGCATGAGAATTTTAAAGTCTACACGAAACTTGACCGGGAGCCAGTGCAAGGACTCCAAGATAGGTGTGATTTGATCACTTGTCCTGGTCCTAGTCAAGATTCTAGCAGCAGATTTTTGCACATACTGAACATTTCAATTATATTTGAGGACTGCATGGTGTTATGGTTTCAAAGGAAAGACTAAACATGTGCAAATGTGGATGCAGCGTCATTCAGAATAAATAGTTTTCAGTTACAGATGCCATTGTAGAAATTCACTATTCACAATCAGCCATGATTTATTTAATCCAAGAGTGAAAGTGTTCAATAACAAGACGGTTACTGAGATTGAGTAGTATTCAGCTGGTCATGTGATTCTAAAATGGCAGCTTCCATGAGGGCACCCGTGCTCCATGTAGAATAAAACAGCTTTTATAATGATTTTGATATGACTATAGTCCTTATCTCATGTGAGTTGTGTCTGTCTATCTATCTATCTATCTATCTGTCTGTCTGTCTATCTGTCTATCTATCTATCTATCTATCTATCATGGTCAGACAGAAATAATGATTTATTCACAATGAAAGAGGAAGAAACGGTAAAACTTACCCCCCTGACCAGATGTTCTCTAATAATTTTGCAGCAATGTGGACTATGCCCTTGACATTCCCCACACAGTGAGAGGATGCTAATGCAAATGTGCATACTTATAATGACAGTTCAAACTTGCATGAGAAGGGAAATATTCACAGGTTACTATTTGTAAAGGTTACTTTAAACTTGTACAAATAATAACAAAATGACACTGTCAACAACTTCAAATCAAACCATTTGGCATAGGCTGAAAATTTGTATTTCTGAAGGCTCTCTCTCTCTCTCTCTCTCTCTCTCTCTCTCTTTGAACATTGAACATGGGGGCACTGTAGTTTTCAGTGAGAGTAGATGCCACACAGAAATAACATTTGGACAGCTTCACAGAGTTGTGAAAACGGAGTCTACTTGCGGCTTTCAGGACAGAAAGAAGCTGTCCATCACAGAAATGAACTTTCTGCAGACATTTACACCAGGTAAAAACTGTGTTTGTGCTAAAGAAAACTCTTTGTTTGAATCATTATGATTTATTATCAGACATTTTGTTACAACAATTGTAGACCATATAACTTATAACTTTACTCTTAGATGTATTTAATTTATATTGAGTAATAGAACCTGTTTAATAACATTTTGCCAAGTTCGATATTCTACAGTTATGATTTGCATCTGCTTGCTTTACTTCAGCGTATATTGAGCAGTGAAATAATGTCTTTTGTGAATATACAGTATTGTTGCATAACTGATCTTGAATCCAGATACTGAATGTTAGTCAAACAAGCCATTCAGAAAGGTTTTTTATTTGGCATTCAGTTGTTGTGGCATGAAAACCATTTTGTGTATTACATTAATGAATATTTGGGATCTGAGACAAGACATTAGTATATGAAATCAAATATCAGAAAACTTGAAGCATGATCCTGGGTATTTAAGACATTCATAGATGAGTTACAGTATATGCTGATTTAATAACCATGTTTTTAAATTATCATTGATTTTGAAAGGAATTTTCCAGGTTCAATACAAGTTAAACCAGAATTTGTGGCACCACAAAAAAAAAAAAAAAAAAAAAAAAATCGACTCGTCCCTCCTTTTCTTAAAAAAATAAAAATCGACGTTACAGTGAGACACAGTGAAGTGAATGGGGCCCATTTCTGGAGGCTTTAAAAGGCAGAAATGTGCAGCTTATAATTTTTATAAAAGTACTAACATTAATTCTTCTGTTAAAAATTCTTCTGTGTATTATTTGATTATTTGAGTATTATTTTTCGTCGTTTTTATGGTCGTTTTAGTGTTTAGAGCCTAACGTTGTCATGGCAACAAAGTTGTAAAATGTAATTTAACTTTACACAGAAAAGGTTAGTAAATGAATTTATCACACTAAAATCATGTTAACACAAATATTATTTACGTCCTGTAGCTATACTTTTGAAACAGATTGCTGGGCCCTTTCACTTCCATTGTAAGTGCTTCACTGCAACCCAGATTTTTATTTATTTATTTATTTTAAAGAAAAGGAGGGACATTTTAGAAATTAAAAATTACATTTTGTGGTAATCAACATTATGCCACAATTGCGGTCGATTGAGCTTAATTTGTATTGAACATGGAATATTTCTTTAATCAATATACAAAAGCAAATCTATGACAAGGTAGGTACGGAGGGTAGCCAATGTCACAATGTAATAACACAGTAGTTGTAGGAATTCTTGGATTAACATTTTATGATTGTCCATGTGGGACATTTGACAGTATTTAAAAAAGAAAGTAAATACTACCAGTGACCCCTTGTTTACTTATTGACCCTTAATGTGTCTTATTATGGTCTCCGGTTTTCTCTTCATCTTTTACTGACTGACTGGGTCTTAACTTAACCATAAAGTCTCCCATGGATCTGCATCCATGACATGTTTCAGTCCTCTCTCCCAAATATGCCTTTGTTCCAGCACATAGGAGCAGATGAACCAATGTCTAATCTATTGCCTTTAGCCAGTGCACATTGTGAACAGAAAAAGTTAGCTGAATTAGAGGGACTACTGCTTCCACTGAGCACTTGAAATGAAAGGCAAAATCCATTCTGACAGGTCTAAACCTAACTTCCTAGCATGGTTTTATGCCATTTAACCAGTTCATTACACATCACCAGATGCCAGGGGTGCAGGACATTGAGGCTTTGAAGTTTTTATAAACATAAGTGAGTGACAAAGAGTGAGAAAAGATGAAATGAAAAGATAAAACAAAGTATTCATAGCATGCACCTAACTGTCATGGACAGCAACAGTGCTAAATCAGATAGTTAGAGGAATGTCTGAAAAAGATGGATTTTTATTACACGTCCGACTGTAATACTTCATTCTGATTGGTCAGTCACAGTATTCTGTGTTCAAATATTGTATGTTTGATGATTCCTGCTAAATAGTATATTTGGCAGATTCAAAAGTTTCATGTCTCTCCGCTATCTTTTTAATTTAATTCAGTAAGCAGCTATGTCAATAAGGAAGATAATGTACAGTCAGCTGGTCATTTTCGCAAATTAAACCCCTTTGTCAGAGTTTATTTTATAATGAATGGCTGATTGTACATTATCACTTACTAATTGCACTACACAAAAATGAAACTGATAAATGTTATCTCTGAGGGGCAAAACACAAT
This sequence comes from Myxocyprinus asiaticus, assembly GCF_019703515.2. Taxonomy (NCBI): domain Eukaryota; kingdom Metazoa; phylum Chordata; class Actinopteri; order Cypriniformes; family Catostomidae; genus Myxocyprinus; species Myxocyprinus asiaticus. Next base: position 19,448,137 of record NC_059369.1, on the reverse strand, counting down.
ATTTGCCATTACTAAAATCCTCTCACAATAGTAACAAACTCATTTCAATTTTTAAGAATTTTGATATTTGTTACATTTTTAACGATGCCCAAAAAGTGGCACTTGGTTTCTGACAAAAAGTTCACCTAGAAATGAAAATTATGTCATCATTTACTCACCCTCACGTTGTTCCAAATCCATATGACCATCTTTCCTCCCTGTAACACAAAAGGAGATCTCAGTCACCATTCACTTTCATTGCATGAAAGATGCAATGAAAGTAAATGGCGACTGAGTCTAACATCACTGCCTAACATCTCCTTTTGTGTTTTCTACGAAAGAAAAAATCATCCGGGTGTGGAAAAACATGAGGGTGAATAAATGATGACGGAATTAAATTTGTTTTGTGAACTGTCCTTTTAAGCACCTTTGAGCATAACGGTGATGTCTTCATACTGCAGCTGGTGAGACTTTATGGAGACCATGCAGAAGTGTTTCCTGTTTACTGGGGCTGCTCACCTATCTGGACTGTGTGACTCCCTTAAACATTACTCCAATGACATCAGGCCTGCGCTCGGCCTTCTCTGCCACACGTAGTACCAGTGTCTTGGGTGGCTCTCACCGAGCTGTTACCTTTGACCATCTCCTAGTCAACGTTGGTGATGACTTCAACCCAGATACAGGCCATTTTCGATGCCGCTTGCCTGGCACATACTACTTCTCATTTACAGTGGGAAAGTTCCCAAAGAAGATGCTGTCGGTAATGTTGGTGAAAAATAGGATGGAGGTTCAGGCCATCGCACATGACGGATCCAGGAACCAAGGCCGCAAGGTGGAGAGTCAGAGTGTGATGATCAGTCTGAAGCCCTTTGATACAGTCTACCTGCTGCTTCAGGAGAGCCCAGACTATGTCATCTACAGCAACATCGGACCACACATCACATTTAGTGGTTATCTCGTCTACCAAGATTCCACTTCCTCAATTGGGTATCTCAATAATCACTTGTCTCCTCCTGGGCTCCATCTCCCAGTTTGTCCTCCCCCTGTGGACCCTCACTATGATTGGAATAGAAGAGCAGCCAATGAGGAACCAAGGTCTGCTTTTTCAGTGGCAAGGACATCATCGGAACTGGGAGAACACAGAGGATATCATGAGAGAGTAGCTCTCACATTTGACGTGGAGTACGTCAACATAGGTGGCCATTTCAACAAAACATCCGGACGTTTCACCTGCCACTTTCCTGGTGCATACTATTTCGCATTTACTGTGGGTAAGCACCCCCGCCGGGCGGTCTCAGTGAAACTGATGAGGGGCAGAGCGGAGGTTCAAGCCATGGTGTTCAATGAGGATATGTCTCGGAGGAGAGAGATGCAGAGTCAGAGTCTACTGTTGTCACTGAAGAGAGGAGACAGCATTTGGCTGTACAGTCAACAGGATGAGGGCTATGCTGTTTACAGCAACCAGGGACGCTACACAACCTTCTCTGGTTTCCTTGTCTACCCTGATGGTGAATCCATGAACACAGACAGAACTTTCCCCTGAGACCTGAAGCCAGCTTAAGAGCATTTTTCTTAACATAGTGTTGATGCCAAGTGCAGTACCTTTATATACTGTTCCAGCTAAGATATATCACTGTTGAATATTTATCATCTTATTCATCTTATACTCAAATCATAATGTAAATATTGTACACTTTTGTGGGTTAAACTTAATAATAATGGTAATAACCTTCATTTATAGCTTTATCTTATTATATTATATAATGGATTGCAGGTGATTACTAGTTAATGTACAATAAAAAAAAAGAAAGAAGAGAAGTTAGAAATAATTAGAAAATTAGAAGTTAGAAAATGTATTCATATTTAAATGCATATGAATTACTGATCTGTTAAGCATCATATATACTATTTATATATACTGTATATATATATATATATATATATATATATATATATATATATATATACACTACCAGTCAAAAGTTTTGAAACGCTTGACTGAAATGTTTCTCATGGTCTTAAAAATCTTTTGATCTGAAGGCGTATGCTTAAATGTTTGAAATTAATTTTGTAGACAAAAGTATAATTGTGCCACCATATTAATTTATTTCATTATAAAAATAAAATGTAATAAAATATAAAAATGTTTTTTTGAAATTGATGACTTGGACCAAATAATAAAGAAAAGCAGCCAATAAGTGCCCAACATAGATGGGAACTCCTTCAATACTGTTTAAAAAGCATCCCAGGGTGATACCTCAAGAAGTTGGTTGAGAAAATGTCAAGAGCACATGTCTGCAAAATTTAGGCAAAGGGTGACTACTTTGAAGATGCTAAAATATAACACAGTTTTGATGTGTTTTTGTTTAGTCACAACATAATTCCCATAGTTCCATTTATGTTATTCCATAGTTTTGATGACTTTACTAAAAAAAATTATAATAAAGAATGAGTAAGTGTTTCAAAACTTTTGACCGGTAGTGTATATATATATAGATATACACACACCGATCAGCCACAACATTAAAACCACCTGCCTAATATTGTGTAAGTCCCCCTCATGCTACCAAAACAATACCGACCCACATCTCAGAATAGCATGGCTGGTTTGAGAGTGTGACTCAAACCAGCCAGTCTGGCACCAACAATCATCCATGTGATTATCTAATCAGGAAATCGTGTAGCAGCAGTGCAGTGTATAAAATCATGCAGATACGGGTCAGGAGCTTCAGTTGGGGAACATTTTTATCTCAGTGATTTCGACCATGGTATGATTGTTGGTGCCAGACAGGCTGGATTGAGCATTTCTGTAACTGCTGATCTCCTGGGATTTTCACACACAACAGTCTCAAGAATTTACTCAGAATGGTGCCAAAAACAAAAAACATCCAGTGAGCGGCAGTTCTGTGGACGGAAACGCCTTGTTGATGAGAGAGGTCAACAGAGAATGGCCAGAGTGATTCGAACTGACAAAGTCTATGGTAACTCAGATAACCGCTCTGTACAATTGTGGTGAGAAGAATATAATCTCAGAATGCTATTCTGTGATGCGGGTTGGCGCTGTTTTAGTGGCACGAGGGGGACCTACACAATGTGTGTGTGTGTGTGTGTGTGTGTGACTTAAAATCTAGCTTGGAAGTTAAAATGGGAGTCATCATAAAGGGTGCCTACTTCTGGTAAACAGTTGTTTCAGGGTATGTAAGTGTGACTTTCTCATATTGTTAGAGCCAAAGTATTTAATGTAAGTATAGTTTAAGCTTGGAAAGATATTGGAAACATTTATGCTTCTTAGGAACCATGATATTCCAGAGATCTTGTGTATTATTTTGGTAGAAATAAACTAATTTAAGCAGTAGTATGGTTTTATTAGTTTTAGTTAGTTTAGTAGTAGCAGTTTTAGTAGTAAAAGGCTAATTACATGGCAAGAACAAGAAAGTATTCAATCAAATCAGTGAAATCAATCACTCAATAAATAAAGCAACTACATAAAAATAGGTAAGATAAATAAAAAGATAAACAAATTATACAAATATTCTTCATACAGAATTTAAAAAAAATCTAAATATGTTTCTATTGTCTATGTACTGATTCAAGTTAACCATAACAGTGTGTGGTGGGGCAGGTTGTGTGATATGATTCTTTAGGTGCGCATACTATATAATTCTAAAGTGTCATACTGTGACGAGGAGGAGGGCGTGGCCGGGCCTTGATGATGCACGGCCGGCGCTGAATCAGCTGATCAGCGGGATAAAGTGGAGCCGGAGACGCCAGTTTGAGAGAGAGAGAGACACACAAGGCCGCATTGCATGTGTGTCTGTGTTTGTTAATGTTTGTTTTATGTTGAGTTTCTTATTAAACTTTATTTTTACTGTTCAGCCGGTTCCCGCCTCCTCCTTGCCCATCCTAGAACTGTTACAGTGGTGCTAAAACCCAGGAGGGAGGTGGGATGCGCTGTCGCGGAGTCCTCGCTGTTGCCATCTGCCAGGGGAGCAGCCGCGGCCATCTGCCTGGGGAAGGAGGGGTCGCTGCTGGCCGCCAAGAGCCGGAGGAACCGCTGCCATCCGCCGAAGAAGGGGAGGAGTGGTTCTGTCCACCAGGGGCCGGAGGACTCACTGCCATCCGCCGGGGGAGGAGCGAGCTGGTGTCCACCAGAGGGTGGAGGAGCGGTTGAGGACTGGGTGACAGCTCGTCTGGGAGCTGGCGAGCAAGTTCTTCTTTCTCTCTCTCTCTCTCTCTCTGTGTCTCCGCTTGCCCTTTCGCTCTCCCCACGCCTCCCCTTGCCTCTACCCCAGGTTCACAGGAGGCGGGATAGACCACCAGCTGACAGAATGGCCGGAAGGGCAGTGTTTCTCCTCCAGAGATGGGGGGAAGAGTAGGTCAGTTCGGTGGCGCCCTGGCCTGAATCAGGCGGGGGAGGAGTGTGATGAGGAGGCGGGCGTGGCGCTAAATCAGCTGATCAGCGGGCGAGCAAGATAAAGGGGTGCCGGAGAAGCCAGTTTGAGAGAGAGAGAGAGACGCACAAGGCCGCGTTGCATATTTGTCTGTGTTTATGTTTGTTTTATGTTGAGTTTCTTAAACTTTACTTTTACTGTTCAGCTGGTTCCCGCCTCCTCCTTGCCCATCCTTTAACTGTTACATATACCTTTGCACTTGCTCATAAAAAATTATATATTCATACTGTATATAATTCTCTATATGTTTATGTAAAAGTCTGATGCCATACATTTGCAAATGTTCATACTGTATATATCTCTATATGCTCACTATATGATCATATCTATGTACCTACTGTTTGTGTGTAAGCACGTTAAGTGAGGTGGGATCCAGTTTGGAGGCAGACAGCACTTCACTGCTGAGCCTCCATCTCTAGCGTACAGGTGAGCGCATTCAGTTTGTGTTCCAGCTGCAGGTCTTTGAAGCCGCTCATCTGCTAAACATCCAAGATGGCTTTGGTGAATTCCTGGACAGCTCGTCTCTCTCTCTCTGATTAAACCTACACAACAATTACAGTTACTTCAGCTCTTACACATGCAGCACTCTAAATCAGTCAATACTGTGTGATCAGGTTTCAGTTTCATTTCACATGGTTTCTGAAGTTCAAATAAAAATGTTTTAAAATAATAAGTATAAAAATAGCAGTAAAATTGTTTGATTGCCTTTACTGGTAAATGTATATCTGCTATCACATATGCACCGGCTTTCCATCTTTTTCCGTTAAGCCAGCAATCACACATCAGCACCAAAATGCAGTTAAACTCTGAGATGTAGTTAGTTATTTTATCAGTTTCTTCATGCGCTTTGAGGGTGGAATACACTGCACCACTTCTAAAATCTGAACAGAATCTAAAAATACTAGGTATACTGTATCACACACCAACTAATGGCTACAGACAAAAATTGTGAATCACAGCATGACAGAGTGATAGGAAATGCCGCTTGTCAGTGCATGAGTCGGCGTTATGTGGCTGATCCTAGGTTACTGGAACTCTCTGAAACAACATGCCGACTTCCCGTGTGATCATGCTGGGCTATGTGTTGAGTTTAAAATGATTTTTGTTGATTTGTAGTTGACAAACAGCAGTCAGTATGGCTCAGTTAAGCTAATAAACACATCAGTTAATACTGCATCAAAATTACACTATAAGGATGTGTAAAATCTTTTGGTTATTAAAATGTGATGGGTGATATTTACTTTTATGTGTCTACAAGAATCATTATGGATTCATGTTTCCATTTGATGTTTATCTTACACTTTGATAAAGGAACCAATTATACTATTTTTGCATGTTTATATTAACATACTATTTATTTAAATCAAGTCACATCAAAGTCTTAATTAGCTTATACATTTTTAAATAGATTTTACATTCAAACATATTATGTATCTTTTATTTCAAATACTGTAGTTTGGCATTTATTATTAACAATCACCTTCTTCTCAGATCATTAATTAACAAACAGAGGTGCAGCTTTAATTTAACTGCACTGACTGGTCGCTAAAACCAGCTCACTCACTGATCATTTTGTCATTTTAGGCAAATTATGATTTAGACATGAGCAAAAATGGTTAGTTTTTTACAAGGAGATCTATAAAACCTGGAGAAAGCTATCAATTAACATTCCTGCTATTTCAATGGCAGATACTCGGTTGGTGAATGACCCCCGGACGAAAACAATCTGAGGGCTGCCATCTATGCTTGCGGGCGCTTAGTTCTGTGAACATCTGTCATGACTCATCACTCTTCAATGGCAACTTCATGCTTTTCTGATTTGCAGAAAAAAGAGTGGCAACTCCTGATTTGGACTCACACCTACACACGTATTAAAACATTCATACTTCCATTTTTTTCTCCTTAAGAGAGAGACCATTTCAAAAGAGACTAACATTATGTGGTAAAAATACACTCACCACAAGGTACAGATTTCCAATATAATAATAAAGTTATACAGTACAAAGAAATAAATTATTTTTTAAATATTTATCCCTTACAAGAAAACATCCAAGATTGTGCATAAAAAATAGAACTTTCTTTTAGTGCTATATTAGTATCTACAAGATATTCAGCCTTAATTGAAAATTAAATACAGGTTTTGTCACAAGATCTTATACCACAGTTTCACTCTTTCTCAGTGTAGATGGGGTCTGAATACATAATGCGGTGTCTGACTCATTTCAACCTATTGAAATTGAGGCATGATTAATTAAAAAGCATTACTATTACTTAAATTACATAATTTAAGCTCAGTAGAAACATCAGTGCAATTGGACCAAGGGAAACATGTCTGTCATGCATGAGTCCCATTGGGTTAGATCTTTGGGATCTTTATGGAGACTGAGTTGCCAATAGCTTGAAGGAAGAAAGCTGCCACTAACCAAAGTGCATTGCAGAAGAAAAAAAACAAATGTAACCTGTATGGAAAAAGAAAAAGAAAACCTTATCTCTGGATCATGGATAAAATCGTTCTGATACAAAGTAGCTTTTTTTTTTTTTTAAGGCATATTGAATGGCTTACCTTATTTCTAAGATCTCTCAGATCTTTGGCTATTTTTTCCTGTTGTTCTTTATTCTCTTCAAGAGGCAGTTCCCCTTCTGTCACTCACTCGACGTTGTGTCAGTGTAGTGACACTAGGGGTCGCTCTTGAGAGCCCCGATCACCCCTTTGAGAAAAAGCCAATGAGAATTAGCGAGTGGAATTTGCATGCCACTACTCCAGACATACGGGTATAAAAGGGAGCTGGAATGCAGAATTGATACAGATTTTTTCTTCGGAGCCGAGCGGTTGTACTATCAGCAAGCTGAATACTACTGCTGTTCCATTCACCTCTTAAGAAGCGTATGCTGTTGGATATACGGCGCATTTCCAGTGGCTTTCTCTCCTTCTGCACAAGGAGTGCAGATTTCGCCCCTGGGCGCTTCGACAGCACTAAAAGAGTCTATATTCCTGCTAAAGAGTATATTTTCTCTATTAGAGAACACACACTGATGTTGAACGTCTTTTTAAAGATGCGTCTTAAAGATGCCTTTCCGTCTTTGTGTGATTCCTGGATGCGGTCATTAGCTTTCCACCTCTGACGGCCACGGGCGCTGCCTCATGTGTCTGGGCAGCGATCACACTAAGGCAGCGTTTGTGGATGGTTCATGTTCTCATTTTGAGGATATGACCATGGCAATGTTGCGGTCGCGGCTTTCCTTCTTCTGAGGGAAAGCCACTCTAATTCCCCGCAGACCTCCCGTTCCCCAGCATGCTTGTTTGCTCCCATCCGGATCCAAAATGAGACCAGCCCGCCTCATGGCCGGCTTGACGTCTCTTTCGGGGCCCGCAGGCAGGATGAGTCTTTGATTGCTGCATCGGGGAGCGCACTGGCGATGTCGGATGCCGAGGACTCGACTGGGCTGCCAACTTCGGGTCTGCCCACCCAGTCTGAGGCCGACGCAGAGCTGACCGCCATGCTTGCCCAGGCCGCCCCCCCGGTTCCTTTCTTCCTGGAGGTGCATGACGAACTCACGAGGTCATGGAGGGCACCTTTTGCTGCCCAAAACAGATTTCCGGGTAGACTCTCACTACCCTCGATGGCGGGGCGGTCCACGGGTACACGGAGGTCCCTCAGGTGGCTCAGGTGGTTGCGATGCACCTGTGCCCGCAAAACGCTGCCACTTGGCGGGATCATCCGGCGCCCCCCTCCAGAGCCTGTAGGACTACGTCGTCTCTGGTGGCCAAAGCCTACAGTGCTGCTGGACAGGCCGCCTCCGCCCTGCATGCCATGGCCCTCCTGCAGGTACACCAGGCCAAGGCACTAAAAGAACTGCGCGTGGGTAGTCCTGATCCCAATGTGCTGCAGGAGCTGCGTTCAGCGACCAACCTCGCCCTCCCGGCGACGAAGGTCACGGCGCAAGCACTCGGCCAAGCGATGTCCACCTTGGTGGTCTAGGAGCGCCACCTGTGGCTGAATCTGGTCGAGATGAGGGACGCAGAAAAAGCACGCTTTCTCAATGCACCCATCTCCCAGATTGGACTTTTCAGCGACACCGTTGAAGAAGCAGACGGAGGCCATCCAGCACATCTTGCCCCGGCGCGGCTCAAGATCCCACACCCCGTCTGCTCGCCGAGGGCATCCCCCTGCGGCAGCGAAAGCCCAGGCGGCTCCGCCTCCACCCGAGCCTAGCTCTCGGTCCCAGCGTGGAGCACCCCACAGGAAGCTGACACCCCCCGTCTCTCGGGCCGGCACGAGGACACGGAAGGCTCCTAAGCACCCTTGAGATGGACGACCCAGGGAGTGAGACGTCCGCTACAGAGCTGGTATCCAGACCACTCCATCCCCGTTGGAGGGCCAGGAGGTAAATCCTTAGTTCCTTTTATTTTGTGTTCGCCGGACCTCGAACGGGCTGCGGTACCCAAATTGTCAAAAAAGAGAGCAGTTTCCTCACTCCTTGGGTCACATAATCGGTGTTCATGGCCGCCATTGTCACGGCCACCAGACACTGAGCATTCGCAGCCAGGGCCCTGCGAACGCGGCCCCCCGCCTTCGTCCCCTTAGTGCCCCTCGCCCGGAGCTTTCCAACCCGTCACGGTGGCTGGCCAGGACCATCCGACTCGGCTGCGTGATTCAGTTCGCCAGGCGCCCGCCCCGGTTCAGCGGCGTCCGCTTCACATTAGTGCAGGGCGAGAATGCCGCCACCCTACGTGCGGAGATCGTGACCCTTCTACGCAAGGGCACGATAGAGCCTGTCCCTCCAGCCGAGATGGGGAAAGGGTTCTACAGCCCTTACTTCATCGTACGAAAGGCGGTGGGTTGCGGCCAATCTTGGACCTGCGAGTTCTGAACCGGGCCTTACACAAATTCCCGTTCAAGATGCTAACGCAGAAACACATTCTGGCGTGCGTCCGGCATCAAGATTGGTTCACGACGGTAAACCTGAAGGACGCGTACTTTCACGTCTCGGTTCTACCTCGACACAGACCCTTCCTACGGTTTGCTTTCGATGGCCAGGCATATCAGTACAAGGTCCTCCCCTTCGGCCTGTCCCTGTCCCCTCGTGTCTTCACAAAAGTCGCAGAGGCAGCTCTTGCCCCGTTAAGGGAAGTGGCTGAGGTCACTGCAGGCCACTCATATCCCGGGCAGCCTCAATGCCACAGCGGACGTGCTGTCGCGGCCGGCAACACTCAGCAGAGAGTGGAGACTCCATCCCCAGGTGGTCCAGCTGATTTGGAGTCGATCCGGCAAAGCACAGGTAGACCTGTTCGCTTCCTGGGAATCCTCCCACTGCCCGCTCTGGTATTCCCTGACGGGAGCCCCCCTCGGGACAGACACACTGGCACACAGCTGGCCCCGGGGGCTGCGCAAATACGCATTCCCCCCAGTGAGCCTTCTTGCACAGACCCTGTGCAAGGTCAGGGAGGACGAGGAACAAGTCACCCTCGTGGCCCCATACTGGCCCACTCAGACTTGGTTCTCGGACCTCAAGCTCCTCACGACAGCACCTCCCTGGCGGATTTCCCTGAGGAAGGACCTTCTTTCTCAGGGATGGGGCACCCTCTGGCATCCGCGCCCAGACCTCTGGAATCTCCATGTCTGGTTCCTGGACGGGATGCGGAAGGTCTAAGCGGTCTACCACCAGCAGTCGTAGACATGATCACTCAAGCCAGAGCTTCCTCTACCAGGCAGCCTTATGCCCTAAAGTGGCGCTTATTCGCGAATTGGTGTTCTTCCCGAGCCGAAGACCCCCAGAGATGTGCAGTTGGGTCAGTGCTCTCATTTCTGCAGGAGAGGCTGGAGGGGCGGCTGTCCCCCTCCACCTTGAAGGTTTATGTAGCTGCTATAGCGGCTCACCACGACGCAGTCAACGGTAAGTCCCTTGGACAGCATGACCTGATCATCAGGTTCCTCAAAGGTGCCCAGAGGCTTAATCCTCCCAGGCCATGCCTCTTCCCCTCATGGGATCTCACCGTGGTCCTCCTGGGCCTTCGGAGAGCCCCATTTGAGCCGCTAGAGTCAGTCGAGCTGAAATCCCTCTCCTTAAAGATGGCCCTCCTGATTGTGCTCACCTCCATCAAGAGGGTGGGGGACCTGCAAGCGTTCTCTGTCAGCGACACTTGCCTGGAGTTCGGTCCGGCAGATTCTAACGTGATCCTGAGACCCCAACTGGGCTATGTGCCCAAGGTTCCCACGACCCCCTTCAGGGATCAGGTGGTGAACCTGCAAGTGCTGCCCCGGGAGGAGGCAGACCAAGCCCTGTCGTTGCTGTGTCTGGTGCGTGCTTTGCGCACCTACTTGGATCGCATGCAGAGCTTTAGACGCTCTGAGCAGCTCTTTGTCTGCTTTGGTGGACAGCGGAAAGCAGCAGGCTGGGCAACACCCAATACTTTTGTGAGATTTTACAATCTCCGGGTTGAGCCGGTTTTGTCCCGTGTTCTTTCAGGTATGAACAGGTAGAGTTCGGTAATACGGAACAGCTGGCCGGGTGTATCGCTTGCGTATAGCGCCTTTCCCCTCCCCTGAGGCGAAAATGTGCGCTTTTACCCCCAGTCGAGTTCACGAAGTCGTAGCCCTATGGTTCGCGAACTCGGCAGAGGAGTTCGCAGCCAGCCCCACTACAGGGTCTAATATGCCCTGTACTGGGATAGGTGCTCCACAGGTGCCGATTACTCCGGTAACCCCTGTGATGTATATTCAGTGGTACGGTCTCCCTGTTGGTGGACCCACGTCTCCCTTGGGCAGAGCTCTCTCTGCCCCTGGTCGCTGTGTTTGTAGAGTTCCCCCCCTTTTTTCGTGGCATGTATAAAGTTTTAGATTATTTTCTCGGTTGTTGTTATTACAGTACATCATACATTCAGGTAATGGAACAATGCTCACATTCCCGGATGAAGCATGTCCAGGAATGTATTCATACTACACACATGTATACCTAAAGAATCTACTTTATTAATGGCAGAGAAGTACGTTCTTTATCCAGTGCAGAACATACTCTTAAGGCCCAAACATACTCTACGTCTTTGCGTTGTGAAACGTGTCAGAGCGCAGTTCATAACCTAATGTAAGTATGCGCTGTATTCTCAGCGTTGCTGCAAGGGAGCGCTACAGCGGATTTTCTATTTTCAATTAACAACTGTCATGGCGGAGCAGCAATTTGAGAAGAGTCTTGCCGAACAAGTTAGATTATACAAACATAGGCTGTGTCTCCTTTGGAAGGCTGCATGCTAGGTAGGACGTGTTCTTTGAAGGCTGCAGTACACCGTGCATCCTCCTTTAAACAAGTCTCATTTAAACGAGACGGCCTTCGTAGGACAAACGGAAACAGAACATAACATGGTTGCTATGACAGCACGCCACTCTTTAACAAGCGCGAGCACTTTGAGTGAGAAGGGAACAAAGTCCCTTTAGAAGGGAAAGTATGAGGTAAAATTTAGGAGAGTTATAATGATGTAAAGAGAAAAGAAAATAGATTTTAGAAAATAGATTTAGAAAATAGATTTAAAGAAAATAGATTTTACAGGTGTACTTTTAGTCTATAATACTTTATTTTAATTATATATTACATTATATATTATACATATTATACATATACATATATATTATACATATATTATAATTATATATTAATACACTCAATGTACACTCAATGTACAATTGTACATATTGTACATATTATATATATGTGAGTGCCCAGAAGGATACACCTCATGCATCCTCCGAATTCCCGTGAAAGGAGGTTGCATTCAAAGGCTGCATTCGGAGTGTGAAACGAGACAGCCTTGATGACGTATGCAGCCGACAAATGCGACCTCTGGAGGACGCAACTTTCCAAATGAGACACGGCCATATTTTTCTGTCATCTTTTCAGCAAATACAAAAGCACACACTCCTCAACTGTCGACATGTTGACTCCACCACATCCGGTTTCGTGGCGTCTAAAAAACTCTTTCATCCCCTTGTGGTCCGAGGTTTGTAACCGTCAGAGCAACGCAAGTGCGCACGGTATGTATGTACAATGGGACCATGCGTTGGCTATGCGTTGGTGCAGCGCTCGCGTCTGCGTTTGTGTGCTTGTTTGAAGTATGTTTGGGCCATTATAGTACGTGATTTCAAACACAAACACAGTAATTTTTTTTTATGTTACACTGACACCTAGCGTTGTAGTTTTAGCATCATGCAAGAGAAAAAATTCCCAGTTACTAATGATAAGGTAGATATGTGATAATTTATTCTGCTTGTGAATGTGTCTAATTACAGGGGATTATCGAGATTAAGCAAATACACATCTGGTCTTGTATGTGCACCAAGCAACATACTGTATGTAGAATAAAGCAGCTTTTTTTTTTTAACCGATATGACTAGAGTCTTTATCTCATGAAAATATACACACTCATGTACGTTATGTAAATGAATCATTTTAAACATGTTTTTCAAAAATAGTATTTATCTCTTTCTGGTTAAATGTTTAACAATTAGCTAAATAAATAACTTAAGGGCACCTTTAAAGACAAAAAGTTTTTCAAGGTGTTTTGAACATAAAAAACAAACAAACTGTTAACTATGATTGAGAGAATTGTTCCTGCTATGAGAAATGCGTAGAATACACTCATAACTGCTACAATTTTAATCTGCATATCAGCATTCAATTTGAAGCACAGTGCCAGGAAGACAGTATGGTGCACTATGGCCAAAGCAAGCGCAGTAGTCTAGTCTACGCTGTATACCCACCTATCTTTCTTAGGATTTTGCGTATGCCCACCTAAAATAAGTGATGATACGTATGGCCGCCAGAACAATGAGTAGGCTTTTGACTTGGAACTTCGAATCTCCCCTTTAATTTTCACTTTCAGATGTGAAAGTGAAACTAAACAGGCACCATATGAGGCTTTCAGATGTAAAAGTGACAAAAGATTTAGAGTAAAAAAGACTTACATTTTGATCTGTTTCTCACCCACACCTACTATATCACGTCAGAAGATATAGATTTAACATCTGGAGTCTTATGGATTACTTTTATGTTTCCTTTATGTAAGTTTTGGCGCTACAAAGGTCTGATCACCATTCACTTGCATTATATGGACCTACAGAGCTGAGATATTTTTCTAAGAATCTTTGTTTGTGTTCCGCTGAAGACAGAAAGTCATACACATCTGGGATAGCATGATGGTGAGTAAATGATGAGAGAATTTTCATTTTTGGGTGAGCTATTCCTTTAACAAAACTTTTACAGTACATTAACCACATTTACTTCGTGAATCACATCTCACTTGTGATCACTTTGTGACTAAACACTGTGTGAAATGTTTATCATGTTTTACTTTGTTTTATTCAATTGTCATGAAGCATGATACCAGTTTTGTTTATTATCCTCTCCTCTGTGTCGTTGCATTATATTAGTTTAGGCTATGTTAAATTAATAGCCAAAATATTTGGAATTATGTGAATGAGAAAAAGGTGTTTGATTAGCAATGCACATTATGCAGTGTAGATATCAGGCAATATGTATTTATCGAAACATGCCTGATTCCTAAATTAATTGATATTGAATTGAATAAAAATTGGAATCTAACTGAATCAAATTAAATTGGAAAATCATTGCCAATACCCAGCCTACCAAATATTATTTGATGTTGATAATTTATTGGTAACATTTATACATTTGAATTAATCGATTAAATGGAAGTATTTGACATACAAGGATGATACAGTCATTTTTTAGGTTATAAGAATATGATCTTAAAAAGGATAAAAATTATTATTGATTAATCGATCATTTCTGACTCTGGGCCCTGGATTTTTTCTGCATTCCGGATTGGATCGCGCCCAGTCGACCACATTGCCTTTTCAAAGTATACTCTTTTGTCCACGAGCAAATACGAATGTGTTCGACATTTTCGCTATTTGCGTCACGCATACTCAGTCACCATTCGCTTTCATTATATGGAGAGAAGAGCAGTGTTAACATTACTAAAAAACATCCTCATGTGCAGCCCAGAAGAAAGAAAGTCAAACAGGATTGAAACAACATAAAGATGAGTAAATTACAACATAATTTACTTTTTTTGGTAATAAAAACTTCTATCCACAACTTTACCTGATGTCATCGGACAGATAGTGGCAGGGCCCAAGATGGAAGCTCCCATGCTGATAATCTGGTACAAGATGTAAAGATTTGAAATGGAATTGTTCCTCTGAGAAGTCAGTCTTCCTGAGATCAATGGTATTGGTTATGGTGGAAGGGCCCCAGCATTGGCGCTGGTTGTAGAATTCTTTTAAATCCTGTGGAGCATTTGTATAAGCATCAGAGGCTGCGTTATACGCCACCATCCATCCCTGCTGCAGTAGCAGAGTGCACAACCAGCGGCCCTCACCTGATGTTACACCAAATGAAGGGTAAACTAGTTTAAAGGGATAATTCACCCAAAAAAGTACATGCTGTATAATAAAATAAGATGAGCATAAATGAATTATAATAAAGGGATACTTAACCCAAAAATTTACTTACCCTTATCTTGTTCCAAACCAGTATGAATTTCTTTAATCCATGTAATACTAAAAGGAGATGTTAGACAGAATAACAGCCTTTGTCACCCTTCACTTTCATTGTTTGGAAAAAAAGATAGAAGTCAGTGGTAACTGAGACTATCATGCTGCCTAACATCTCATGTCATACAGGTTTGGAACAACATGAGGGTTAATAAATGATGACAGAATTTTCATTTTTGGGTGAACTGTGCCTTTAATATCCAGTATATGGCCTGATGCCATTTGTCAGTGGTTAGCTGAAGGTCGATTATACTGGACATAGTTGCTGTGATTGTGTATCTCTTCATGACATTGTCATCCAGGAGTGTGGCTCCTCTGAAAAGACTGAAATATCCAGGACTGCACAGAACACAGCTGAGCACATGCTCTTCAGTCTTTTGCAGCCAGTGGCCAACTCCATATTCAAACTTCTGATACCACACCATGGATCCACCAAGCATAGTAATGGTAAATAGCAAAGTAGATTTTTTATATTTAATAATGTATACAAATATCACAAATAAACAATCGATTAGAAAACAACAATAATAATAATTAAAAAAAAAACAAAACTAGGTAAAGTTTGTCAAGACAAACTTTCATGTTAGATTCACAAAGCCTTGTCTGAAAGTTTAAACTAGTTTTAAATGTTTGATGGTTATACAGACATTACAGTAAGACAAACAGCCAGCTAGCTAGCTAAATAGTCAGACAGACTGTCACATAGACAGACAGACAGATAGATAGATAGTTGTGATTTTTCTGACCCTTGATTGTCTACTGTGCGAAAACCGAAGGTCCTATCAGTTAGAAAAGAGCACATTATTTGAGAACATTCTGAAGGTCTGTGCCAAGTTTGGTGGATGTAACTTGAGAGCTCTAGGAGGAGTTGCTGTCAGAATTTTGGTTTTGGGTTAAGGATTTAGAAAAAATCATCATGCCAACATAATAAAATGATAGAACCAATAACATTGCAAGATAATCACAGTGGCCAAACAAAAAATTAAATATCAGTGTTGTTGGTTATACTAAATCCCCTTTCACCAAAATTAAAGGGATAGTTCACCCAAAAATGAAATTTCTCTCATGATTTACTCATTCTCATGCCATACCAGATGTACGGTATATTACTTTATTTCTTCTGCTGAACACAAAGATTTTTAGAAGAATATCTCTGTAGGTCCTCACAATGCAAGTGAATGTAATTGTAAAATGTAATTCCTTTTTCACTACAAATCCTGACAGCAGTCTCCTTGGTGATTGTGATTTCAAGCACAATTACACTTCCTATGGTGCCATATAGCGCTTTTCGCATGTGTCAAACACTAGGAAGTGTAATCGAGCTTTAAATCATGATTCTGCAAAGAGATTGCAATAGCAAGATGTACAGTGAAAAAGGAGTTATATAATGATTCTCACCCAAAACCAACTGGATTGCTCTCGAAGATACGGGTTAAACCACTAGAGCCTCATGGTTTACTTTTATAATGCCTTTGTGCTTTTTGGAGCTTCAAAGTTCTGGTCACCATTCACTTGCATTGTGAGCACCTACAGAGCTGAAATATTCTTCTAAAAATCTTTGTTTGTGTTCAGCAGAAGATTATAGTAAAACACATCTGGGACAGCATGAGGGTGAGTAAATGACAACTTTTATTTTTTTGTTTTAATTTTGTAATTAAATTTAATTACATTTTTTAATTTAATGAACAGGCCACCTTCACACAGCAGCAGAATACAGTTGTCAGATCTGTTTTGAGTGCCTAATACGGTTACCTTTACACACAGGACGGTTATTTAAGGGTGTGACAACCGCATTCTATAACCGAACTGACACCCGCAAATTTCAGGACTCACAACCGCATTCTCGGAAAACATGTGGTGTGTGAACGGAACCGTACTGGACAACTAGTTGTTAGTTACGTCATGTACAGTGAGAGACATGCTGCACTGCACACGCGTGTCTCGTGTGTTTCATGTGGGGTTTTGTTTACTCGCGCAGATGGAGAAATAAGCTGCTTGTCATCCGAAGATTCAGACGCTGTCTTCCACCGGCTGCTCGCCTGCACGAGCCGCGTGACTCAAAAGCTGCGCTCTGCATGCGATTAAAAAGCTTTCGAAGCCACTGTCGGTTAATTATGATCTGATGGATGAACTTGTGCCTCGATTGGACTAATTTATTTAATAACGTGTCGGCATCTTTTAGTCACTGTCACTATGGCTACAGCTGTTAGAATACAGTTGTTACTTTGATTGTTCATTCATACATACAGCATTCGAACTGCTACTGTACACTGTTGTGTGAACGAGACATTTCAAGACTCACACCTGTAAATAAATACGGTTGTCAATCCCAAACACTGACTGTGGGAATGTAGCCTGGAGTGTAACTAACCTGAGCTGTGTTGTTTTATTTAAAGGGACAGTTCACCAATAAATGAACATTCTGCCATCATTTACTCACCTTCATATCATTCCAAACCCACATGAATTGAGGAGGAATTTTACAAGACAACTCACTTCCATGCAATGTAAGTAAATAGGGACTGAGGCTGTCAGTCCCATAACATCCTACCTAACCTCTCTTATTTAGTACATAAGAAAGAAAGTCATAAGGGTTTGGAACAACATGACCCTTATGGGTGAGTAAATGCGACAGAGAACTATCCCTTTAAATTGGTGTCTAAGTAAATCTAACAAGTGCTTTTAACACAACATTGCTGAGTAAAACCCATATTCCTTCAAATCAAATATTTTTTGTGCCTTGGAACATAAAAGTGGCATAGTGGGTAAAGCTAGAGTTTATTTAGCAGAGACGGGCCAGTTCTATTAAAATGAATGGGAAAAATTGGAACACACAAACGAGAGGGTCTAGTGCCCAACAATCGACGGATGTAGAAAGGAAGTCACCATTTAGCTACAGACATCTAGGGTAAAGCAGCACAATTTATATTACCAGAGTTGTCAGATTTGACTGCTGATTTGAAATATTTTTTTTGATCGTAATCTTGACCAACTGTTTTGGAGATTTCGGTCTTTCCCCAGTCAAGTAGATAGGAGCTGTACTGACATTACTGGAAATAGCCTCCCGAGAGCATTCCAAAGATGGTTGACACTGGACTGACTTGCTAGAAAGACTTTGGTAAAGCTCAGGGCTCTTAATCAGAAGGTTACTGTTCTATTCCTGCAATGAGTAAGCCCTAATTATTACAATTTATACAACTTTAAAAAAAAATGTATCCAACCTGTGCCTGTTGGGTGAATCCGCACGCTGCCCTAACCTCTGGGTAGAGTTTAAGTCTGTCAATAAATAACATCACTGCAGATGGCTGGAAATCAGTATCTCCATCCAGAAAAGATGTATGTGTTCTCTTTCTCTCTCTGAGGAGCATTGAAAACACAGTCAAAAATGTTGTGCTTGATCATTATTATATTACATTGCAGAGGCACAAGTAATAAAGTCTGATGTTAACCTCTAACCTGTAATCTCTCCTTAAGGGGATTCACTTCTTCACCTTCCTCAAACTTCTTATAATACTGTCTGTTCAATCTCCAGCCACGAATGTAGTATAAGTACATTTTCTAAAAACAAAGATGATTAGGGAAGTTCACAAAGTAGCTGTAGCTGTATTTATGTCAGTGGAAATGTAGTCATTTCAGAAGAAGACCAAGTCATTACAATTTGATTTAAGATTACAAAAAGAAACATTTTATTTGAAATCACATGCATGAAATCTTTGTGCACAATAAGAATAGGAATGAGCATTAAAAAAGTTAATAGGGTCAATTTTTATTTCTTTTTGACTTAAACTAGATCTTCCGTAGATCTTACCTGAGACCAGCTTTTTTTTATGACCAATACGCTGCTTGTCTTTGAGGCGAACCTTCAACACACTGCCTTTAGGGAGGGTGTATTCAAGCCAACCTCAGGGAGTGCTTATGATCTTCTGCCGAATGAGTGGTTGTGGCTGCTTAAATATGCATGAGTCCTCTTCCCTGAAGATGCTAAAACATGACAAAGTGTTCAGATATTCTGATTTTTGCACATCAGTTCCCAGTACAAACAAAAGTATTTGATTAAGGATAATTCTTATGTGTAAACTTCTTTAATTACTTCCACGAGGATTTCAGCAAAATAATTTGCATGCCTTCCATTATTAACACCTTTGAAAGCGTCATCAAAATAAATGTGGAATTCAAACTCAACATCACTGGGTTTGTTGGCCTTTGGCCTGTATTTATCAAGCCTGGTCATAAAATAAATATTTGCTATTACATTAGCAAACAATTGCTATTACAAATCTGTTGAAACAAGTTGTGTAAGTATTGTCTATGTTTACTGTACCTGAACATAGAGATGATTATATTCATCATTTCATCATAAGTCTCATGCCACATTGTTGCCCACAAAAACATTTTGATGGTTTCTTTTGAGCTGAGGAGTAAAATAAATTTTTATAAAGTGACCCCTTAAAGCCTTTTCAAATTATAGCTGATGTGTGACATTTTTTGACGTTCTTGTATTCCAGCTTAATGTGCAGGGTTAACTATAGGCTAAATAATCCTTTGGTAAGTTGATTTCACCTAAAACTGTGGCTTTGTGGCACTATCAAGAATTGCTCTGTTTGTTCGAGCATCCGTCCAACCCGACACAACAATTGAGTGAGTTAAGGGCGTGACCAATTAGTTTGTACAACCAAAGGGTGAAGGGGTGAGTTTTTAGAACCTGTCTGAAAACAGTGATTATTTTTGCAATTCCTTTTAGTGATGCAAGTGGCTCAGAAATTACATACTTCAGCTTTAACGAAAGTGTAAAATTCTTTGGTTGAGCAACCTGTAACACTTACCGTTTCTCCTTGATTCTCTTTCTGATCTCAAAACGGGTGTTCAGCAACAAGGACTACTCCAGAAATGCCCCTTCATACATTTGTTGCACAAACAAATCTTGTGTTCTTTCTATTCAATAGATCCTCAGGTACCAGATATAAACTGTACTGAGCGTGAGTCCCAGCCACCAGCTTATAGCAGCATAGCCCAAACATGCCAGTCTGTCTGTCTTCATATTAACCACAATGTCCCTGGCATACAGTGTTCTTCTAACATCCATTATCATCAAGTACTTGCAGATGCCATCTGACTTTTGATCGGTTTCACAAAATGTCGAATTGTGAGAATCCAAGGGCATGACTACAGCTGGAACCAAAAACACAGCCAAAACTGCGACTGACGCCAGGTACATGGGCATGACAAAGCTGCGGAACAGGAAATGCATCTTGCATGCCACAACAGGGCAGAGGATGCAATCTGGATAGCCACCAATAAAACAACAATTGATTTGAAGTCAAGTTCCACTGATTTCCAGCTTTGATGAGACAACGGAACAAGGTCCAACCACAGCTGAAGTAATCACAATTCTCACCAGACTGGAGATGATATTGATGAAACGCCTAATGTTATCAGAAGAGCTACGGCCCCGAATAAACCCCACTTGATCTATATGTATAAAAGATGTCATAACTTTAATTAATCAGTTAGCCAAAATGTTTGACAAAATTTTGACATCTAGCTGGATCAGGGAAATTGGACGGTAACTTTTACACTTGCTTGGATCTTTGTCCTTTTTAAGAATCAGACTGATCCGGGCTTGTGTCATGGTTGGCGGAAGCTTTCCATTCTTTAATGATTCTGTATAAACTTCTAACAAAAGTGGAGCCAATTCTGTAGCATAAGATCTGAAAAATTCCATCTGGCCCCGGAGCCTTGCCTGTAGGTAAGGCCTTAATTACCTCGACAATCTCCTCCAAGGTTATCTCAGAATCAAGAGTTTTTTGCTCAGTTGTCAATTTAGGAAATTCTAATGGTTCCACAAAGTTTGTAATATCCTCATCAATAGACGAAGACTTGGAACTATAAAGACAAGATATAATTCTTTCAAGGCATTATTAATATCAATGGCTGAGGTAAAAATTTCACCCCCAGCAGATTTCACTGAGGGAATGGTATATATCTAGCCAAAAGCTTCCCTGCTTTATCCCCAGACTCAAAATATGACTCTCTTGCCCTGAAAAACCAAAACTCCACTTTCCACGACAAAATAGTATTATATCTGTATTTCAGTTGTGTCAATTCACTGAGGCCATCAGGCGACATTCGGCGCTTCAGCTCTGCCTCAGCCCTTTTAATATTCCCTTCCAATTCCACGAGTTCTCGTGCTTTGGATTTTTTGATGAATGAGGCATACTGTATGATCTGACTCCTAAGAACCACCTTAAGTGCCTCCCAAGCCACGCCCACAGAGGATACCGAGGACCAGTTGATCTCCATATAGACACTGATTTCAGTCTTTAACATTTGTTGGAAATCGGGATTTTGCAAAAGGTATACATTAAAGCGGCAACTATATGATCTCTTTTCTCTGTATGTTGCAACACCTCTAAGCACACCAGGGCATGATCTGAGACTAAGATTTTTCCAATTGAACAATCAACAACAGATGAAATGAGGAATTTAGGTATAAAAAAAAATCTATTCTAGAATAAATCTTATGAACTGATGAAAAAAATTTATAATCCCTACCAGATGGGTTCAAAAGTCTCCAAATATCTGTAAGACCAAGATTTTTACACATCCTGTGAAGTGTCAGTGTTGCTTTAAGGGGCTTACATACTTTTGCTTCACTATGATCAAGTACTGACTCCATCAATAGATTAAAGTTTCCTCCCAATATTATATCATGAGGGGTGCCAGCAGCTTGCAACAATCCTTCAAGATCTATAAAAAAGCCCTGATCATCAGCATTAGGTGCGTAAAAATTAGCCAAAATCAACATTTGCCCCTGAATTTCTCCTAAAACAATAATGAATCTTCCTAATTTATCTTTAATCTGTTTGAGACATTTGAATTGTAGATGTTTATTTATCAGTATAATGACTCCCCTGCTCTTACTTGAGCCAGCACTAAAGAAAACATGTCCACCCCATATCTTCCCAAATTTTTCAGCTTCCTGCAGAGAAAGGTGTGTTTCTTGAAGAAACACTATATCATATTTCTTACGCCTAAGAAAAGAAATAACCTTCCTTCTTTTGATGGGGTGCCCCAACCCATTCACATTCCATGTGGAGAGAGATAACCTACTCATAATAACATTTGACATTTTGATATAATAAAAAAAAAAAATTGTGTGTCAAAAACAAGATTAAACAGACCACATTCCCCATTAGTGCAACAATCAAATCCAGAACTTCCCCCGAACAAAACAAACAGAAAAAAAGAAAAACATGCACATTAACCCTGCGCACGACAGCCTCAACCGGCGACAATCCCTCTAAACTCAAAAGGTCCATGTACGCATACGTCAGATTGTGTAAGTCTGGTGCTTCTGCACAAATTTTGTGAGGCAAAATTACATAACAAAAAATACTTTGTAAAACAGACCCCAGCCAACAGGCAGAATAAACACAAAGAACATGTAGATTCATTCACAGAACTGTCTCGAAGGTGAGTTCCTCCACAAAACAAATTCCAGCTGATATAAAGCCATTCAGTTTCCTTGGACAGACAAACAAGTGTTCAGTGAGCCGGCTGCTTATGAGTTCAGCAGATGACGTAATCATTCTAATGTCTCTTAAAAATATTCCACAAAAACAAACTCCAGCCAACAGGAGGCATAAGCACAAGGAACGAACCGATTCATCCACAATTGTACCGAAGCAGTATTATTCAACAAAACAAGCTCCAGCCACTAGCCGGAACCAGCACAAAAAGAAACAAAACAGGCATCCCGGTTCCTCAGATTTCAAATCAAATCAAATCACTTTATTGTCACACAGCCATATACACAAGTGCAATGGTGTGTGAAATTCTTGGGTGCAGTTCAGTCGTGACAGTGATGAGACATATACCAATTTACAATAATATCAAATTAACACAACACAATTTAAACGTCTGATATACACATAATTACACACAACAGTATACAAATAATAACATACACTGTACAGTATACAATACGCACTATATAGGTACACATTATTCAATAAAAATAAAAAATATATAAAAAAGTATATATAGTAGTATATATAGAATGTACAGTAGGTTGTATTGTAGGTAAGTTGTTAGGAGAGAATATAATAATAATATAATTTATGACAGTCCGGTGTGAGATATAAGAGTAAGGGTAATAAAGTGCAGTGCTGATGTATTTTGACTGTGGGAGATCAAGAGTTCAAAAGTCTGATTGCTTGGGGGAAGAAGCTGTCATGGAGTCGGCTGGTGCGGGTCCTGATGCTGCGATACCGCCTGCCTGATGGTAGCAGTGAGAACAGCCCATGGCTCGGGTGGCTGGAGTCTCTGATGATCCTCCGAGCTTTTTTCACACACCGCCTGGTATATATTTCCTGGAGGGAGGGAAGCTCACCTCTGATGATGTGTCTGGCAGTTCGCACCACCCTTTGCAGTGCTTTGCGGTTGTGGGCGGTGCTATTGCCGTACCAGGCGGAGATGCAGCCAGTCAGGATGCTCTCTACAGTGCAGGTGTAGAACCATGTGAGGATGTGGCGGTTCATTCCAAACTTCCTCAGCCGTCTCAGGAAGAAGAGGCGCTGATGAGCCTTCTTCACAATGACTTCAGTGTGGATGGACCATGTGAGTTCCTCAGTGATGTGGACACCCAGGAACTTGAAGCTGCTGACTCTCTCCACTGGTGCTCCATTGATGGTGATGGGACTGTGTTCTCTGTCTTTTCTTCTGAAGTCCACCACAAGCTCCTTTGTCTTACTGACGTTGAAGGAGAAGTTGTGCTCCTGGCACCAGTGTGTCAGAGTGTGCACCTCCTCTCTGTAGGCTGATTTATTGAGCGAGTCAAATTCACTCAGAGGCCGTGTAAAAAAAAATACACCATGACTTACTCAGTCCGTCAACTTTATAAAAGACGTCCTTTATGTGAGCATGTAGATATTTTCCAGTCATCCATAGTGTCCATTCTCAATCTGGCCAAGAATTTCAGTGTAAAAACCATCTTCCATCAATGCAAAAGTTTCTTGAAGGAAGTGTCATTCTATAAAACAAACTCCAGAACTAGGCGGAGCCAACGCAAAAAGAAACAAAAAATGGCACCTAGCTTCCTCAGACAATCGAGTGTATGTTCAGCTAGTCAAACTACTAATATAAGAAACATCAAATGGCTTACTCACTCCAATGTATTCATGAAGGAGAGTGCCTGTTTTGGACATGTAAATACTTTGCGACCATCCTTCGTTTCTATTCTCAGTTTGGCCGGAGACATCAATGCAAAAGCGATCTTCCGTTGATGTAAGAGTTTCTTGCATTCCTTGAACCGATCGTGTTTCTCTCTTGTCGAATTCGCAAAGTCTGGGAAAAAGAAAATATTGTGATTCTTCCAAGAAAGCTTTCCTTTGCTCCTCACCTGGGGCAACACGAGATCTTTATCGGATGATCTCAGAAATTTGGCCAGGATTGATCGGGGCCTGTCTCCCTCAGCAGATCCACGAGCCGGAACTCTGTGAACTCGCTCGATTACCAGTTTATGGCCTGTTATTTCGAGCAGATTCAGGAAGAACTCGTCCAGGAATTTCACCATATCTCTGCCCTCTTCATGCTCAGGAATTCCAACAATCCGAATATTGTTCCTTCGGCTCATATTTTCAAGATATTCCAGTTTTTCCAAAATGTGTTCCAAGTCTGTTTTGGATGCGGGTGGTAATTCCCTTCCCGATGACTCCAGATAATCGATCCGTTTCTCAACATCCGACACTCTTGTGACAAACTCAGTGAATTTTGTTTCCATCGCCGTAATCGATCGACGTATTACAGCGAGATCCTCCAAGTCAGCAACAACCTTCGTCAACATCACCGAGATGTTGGACAGTTGACACTGAATTTCTTCTCACGACGTGCCTTCCAAATCGAGCCCCCAGTTCGCGGCCTGTTCAGGGGTGTCAGCTTGAGCACGTAAGTGTCTTTTAATGTCTCCAGAGTCTGAGGATTTTGACTTCTTTGTCATGTTTACCTCAAAGAACAAATAAGTAATAGGGTGTATTGAATCTCACCAGATTATAACATGAAAATAATTAAAAAACTAGCAAAGTGCGCAGAGCTCGTGATTCACACGTCTGCTTCTCGAATGGCGTCACGTGTTCCCTCAATAACGTTCTTTTTAAAATGACGGTTCTCTATGCTCGGTGTGAACAAGAAATTAATTGTTCAGAGATTTGATCGTAATGTTCTCATTCGAGAACTGTGCCAAAGCGATTGAGAAAAACTGTAAATATACATTCAATAATTTAAAAATGTAAATAAAAAAAACTTCACCTGCTAAATTAAGGTCTTAAAATCTGTGAGAAGGGTCCTGTAACGGGGTTCAAGAATGGATGAAAGGAGGAAACGGGAAAATGTGGGCTTCAACTCAAAAGGTAGGGTTTTAATAACAAATAACTCAAATAGTTTCTCAGCTTCCACACATAAACACATTGACGGGCTGTTGAAGCACGACTCTCTCTCTCCCGGTCTCTGGCGTGGTTCCTCCTTATATCGCTCTCTCCCCATTGCTCACTGCAATCAGAAACAGGTGTTAGACATATAGAGCTCAGGTGTGTGCACCCTTACCACTTTCTCTCTCTCCTGACGAACGCTCCACCACGCACCACCTCCACAGGTCCATAATTGTATTGTATTGAGCTCGCTTTCGCAAGTCTGTGCTCACACACAACTTTTTTCTATTTTCTATTTGTGTGTGTGTGTGTGTGTGTGTGTGTGTACATTTATAACTTTATACTTTGTATTATATTACTTGCATTAATTACAAAAATCTTTCTGTATCCAGTATGCATAAACAGCTCTCTCAGGTCTTGTTATAAATGGACAGTTAAAGTCTGAAAGTGTACCTGTGTCTCAATACAAATTTTGCACATGAATGTACTATGTACATTTATTTATATACTGTTTTTACAGAATTTCTTATTAACTCAGACTGGTAAACAACATCATTCACATAAACATAAACTGTCTGTGATCTTACATGATTCTCAAAAAGTGAGAAGAATGAGAAGAACCACAGGTCAGGCAATACATATTTTTAAGTACCTTAAAATATTTAGATTAATAATACAATGCACAAATAGACAAGTGTAAAAAGCCATGCAATCTTAATATGAACAGTAGATTTTTTAGACAAACCAAGGTGCCAAGTTGCAAAGTCCAGGAAAACATTAACAAAGGCATTAAAATATGAATATTCATGTGTCCATCAAATGTCTCCCCTTGAAGAGCTGGCAGTGTCTTAGACAACTGATGAACAAAGATGAACAATGTTCTACTTGAAGCTTGACAAGACAGCATGTTAAGTTTAAGTCCTCTCAAAAGTGTAAACTCCTCTCTTTGGCAGCTTTGGCATTAAAAGTCAATAAAAGTCTTTGGCCCGCCCATTAACCCATTATTTGTTCCTCCCTCAGAGTCACTGAACATCCCAGATCTCACAGAGAAGGGGAGTGAACTTGTGGTCACTCATGCGCCATGACTCCAGCATCTCAGCATGGTGATGGTTGAGAGTGCGTAGTTCAGTTAGACGTCCCAGTAGCCGTGCGAAGTGCTGGGGCTCCTGAGGGTGCTGTAGCTTACAGAACTTCCTCAGCACCTCCAACATGGGCTCCTGTAGACGTTCCACTGCTGGCTGGTCCTTTACATATGGCCTGTCTGCAGTGGGATACAACACTGCTTCAGTTATATGAAACAAACAGCCTTATCTATCCCAATATACTGTGGTAAAAATTTACACCACTGGCCTCCTGAAGTGTAAATACTGGTCTCATAGTGAAAACATGACTCTATATACTATATACAGATGTTTCAAATTGATTTGGATCTCTGTAGATATAGTGCATGAGTCATATCACTTTTAATGTGGTTTTATGGTGTGTTTTTGTCCTCTGACATAATTTTGACAGACACTTGACAGTCACTTTCATTAGATGGTAAAGAAACCTTGTAAAGCCTTTTTAAAAATTCACCATTTGTGATCCACAGAAAAAAAAGAAAGAAATGAGAGGGGTGAACTATTCCTTTTAAAGCATAATATCCAAGTCATAATATGCATTAGGACAAGTCTATTATCAGTATATTAATCCTTTGATGTGTTCTACTTAATTAGTTGTTAATTACCATTTGGAACTATGTGTAAAATGATATTTTTATATACACTACAGGTCAAAAGTTTTGAAACACTTGACTGAAATGTTTCTCATGATCTTAAAAATATTTTGATCTGAAGGCATATGTTTAAATGTTTGAAATTAGTTTTGTAGACAAAAATATAATTGTGCCAACATATTAATTTATTTCATTATAAAACTACAATTTAATAAATAAAAAAAGTTTTTGAAATTGATGACTTGGACTAAATAATAAAGAAAAGCAGCCAATAAGTGCCCAACATAGATGGGAACTCCTTCAATACTGTTTAAAAAGCATCCCAGGGTGATACCTCAAGAAGTTGGTTGAGAAAATGTCAAGAGTACATGTCTGCAAATTTTAGGCAAAGGGTGACTACTTTGAAGATGCTAAAATATAAAACAGTTTTGATTTATTTTAGATTTTGTTTAGTCACAACATAATTCCCAAAGTTCCATTTATGTTATTCCATAGTTTTGATGACTTTACTATTATTCTAAAAATGTAAAAAAATAAATAAATAAATAAATAAATAAGTAAATATAATAAAGAATGTGTAAGTGTTTTAAACAGTTTTTGACCGGTAGTGTATACTGTATATATATATATATATATATATATATATATATAGGGGGAGGGGGAGCGCGACGGTGCTTCCCACAGATGTTTCAGAAATATAGAAACTGTTTGAATCTGTTTAGAAACTGTATTGATCAAGTCGCGGGGTGTGTTTATGTCTCTCTCTTTGTGTGTGTGTGTGTGTGTGTGTACAGGTTTCACTATATTTGTGAATGCCAAATTTAAAAAAAATGTCCTCACTAATATGGAGAAACTTGTTGAAAACCCACTATTGAGGACATTTTAGGTGGTCCTCAATAGTACAAAAAAAGGCTCATAAATCAGCCAAATCTTTGCTTCAAATCTACTGATGTGCACAGGTTTCTGTGAGGGTTAGGTTTAGTGGTAGGGTTAAAAAATAT